>NC_142879.1:21670000-21972500 GCF_051225735.1 Oryctolagus cuniculus | reverse complement strand
GGAGGGGCTCTCCCTCTTAATTTTTTCAAAGTTTCTTTTTAGCACAGACAAGTAAATCACAACCCAAGGGAGTCAACTGAGAGTTATCAGAAACACACACAGGGGAAGGCGTTCGGGCTCAGCAGTTAAGACGCCACTTGGGGCACCCACATACCGTATCTGAGTGCCTGGGCTCAACTCCAGGCCCTGTTTTCAATCCCAGCTTCTGCTCATGTGCACCTTGGCAAGGCAGCACGAGATGGCCCAGTAAAGACACAGTCTGACTCACCCAATGCCCACTTGATTTTGCAGTATAGCCCAGCTCTGGCTGTTGCAGGCATTTGGGGAGTGAACCAATAAATGGAAGACCTCTCTCTCTCTCTCTCTCTCGCTCTTGCTCTCTCTCTCATCTCTTTGCCTTTGAAATAAGATGAAAATAAATCAATCATTTTTAAAAGAATTTTTTATTTATTTGACAGGTAGAGTTACAGACAGTGAGAGAGAGAAAGAGAGAAAGGTCTTCCATCCGGTGGAGCCAGGTGCCTCTTCCTGGTCTCCCATGCAAGTGCAGGGGCCCAAGCACTTGGGCCATCCTCCACTGCCCTCCCGGGCCACAGCAGAGCTGGACTGGAAGAGGAGCAACCGGGACTAGAACCCGGCGCCCATATGGGATGCCGGCGCCGCAGGCAGAGGATTAACCTAGTGTGCCACAGCACCGGCCCCTCAATCAATCATTTTTTAAAAGAATACATACACCACCGAATTGACCAGACACAGGTGTGTATTCTAAAAACACTGCCAGGTGTGGACAGGGGGAGGGCACGCAGGGCCCAAGGATGGGGGGAGCTTTGAAGAGGGAGTGTCTTCTCACACCCACACCCGCAATGTCCGTCCATTCAGCAGCACAAACGCTCCGCTGGTTCTCCTGTGAAGTCAGGGGATTTCAGGGCCCAGACGGAGAATTTTAGGTTGGAAATTCCCCCTGGATCTTCCACCCCTCCACCCCGAGTGAACGCGCAGGAGCAGGGGAGGGAGCTGGTGCGAGCAGCTTCCTTGGGTGGTTGACGGCAGAGTCTCTGGTCTGATCCCTGGTGGTTCACAGAGCACCTCTGCCCAGGAACATTTGCGTGCATCCAGCCTCCGCCTTGCTGTGCCTGGAAGGACGCTGCCAGGAGCAGCAGCTTGGTGATGTGGGCTAAGCCGCTGCTATGACTCACACAATGCACACTCGCCCAGCCCTCGTGCACCCGAGTTCCTCCTGTCTCTAGTCACCCTCAGCCTCTCACTACCCAAAGCGTTCCCAGGCACTCAGCCTGGGCTGTTCTGACGAAGACTGAGAACAGCGCAATCCAAAAAGGTTAGCACTGAAGCCAGGGATGCCTGAGTGGGGAAGGACCTCACCGTTCGCCGGCCCCTCAGGGACCCTCTTGGCCATGGCTGGGACAGCTGTCAGCCAACTCTGCCTTGTGACTTCCAAGGCTGGGTGCAAAGCTGGCAAACAGGTGGAAGTGTTAAGCAACCCACAGTTCAATATGCTCGAAGCGCCCGTGGATTTCCCATAGTTGGCTGTGTCCCTGTGGTTCCCTGCAGGAGAGATGGGAGGAGCTCTTCTGAGTAGGAGTACTGGGCTGTGGTGGGAAGGAAAGAGCAGGGGAGGGGCGGGGAGACACAGAGGGGCACGGGGAGGGAGGGGTTTCCTCTCTTACCTCAGGGACTTCCAACGCCATTCACTGAAATGATGCTGGACTGATCGCTCCATAATTCTGTGGCACTTCAAACAGCTCCCCAGACTCCATCCCCAAAAGTCGAATTTAGCACGTGTGAGGGACTGGACTCGTGGCCTAGTGGGTTAAGCCACTACCTGTGATGCTGAGAGCCCTTAGGTGCGAGTCCCAGCTGCTCCACTTCCTATCCCACTCCCTGCTTAACAGCCTAGGAAAAGCAGCAGAAGATGGTCCTAGTGCTTGAGACCCTGCCACCCACGTGGGAGACCCACATGGAGCTCCTAGTTCCTTGGCTTTGGCCTGGCCCAGTTCTTCCTGTTGGGACTATGTGGGGAGGGGGGGTGAACCAGCAGATGGAAGAGCTCTCTCTGACTCTCATCTCTCTGTAACTCTACCTTTCAAATAACTAAACAAATCCTTTGAAACATTGTAGTACATCCAAATGAGGTCTGCATGTCTTTTTTTCAGGTTTTCGATACATTGGAATTGCCTGCAGGTTGAAATTCACTTCCTTAAAGAGCTCTGGACAAGCCCGCCCCATCCCCAGTGATTAAAAAATTCCCACGAACAGTTTCCTGAAGGCCTGTGCTTGCACGGCAGTGGGCAGGTGGACTGATCCCTGAGTAAGAACAAGTCCCTGCTCTCCCCAAACCCAGCCTGGCCGACCGGCTCACCTGAGTCCTGTAGCCACCTCCCTGTCCCAGCATCCAGCTCGCCGCTTTGTTGTGGGCTAAGCCAAGCTGCTGACAGGAACAAAAATGACTTGTTTTTGAGAGTAAAGATACAAGCTCTGACTCAGATGACGCACTCGCGTTCACGGAGGGAGACTCTCACATCCGACCTACCTTCCGTCCACAGAAAGTCACGTTGCTACTCTAACCACATCACTAATTCCGAAAGATGGGGACTCCTACACACGGCCTCCCGGTCAATGCCTCTGATTGGTGCAGGGACCTGGCAGGCGCCCAGCCCCAAGTTCCTGGCACCCCCAGTTCTCTTGGCATCAACAGCAAAATCACATGGGTATGACTGCAGTGCGAAAGGTAGGGTCCTCAATTTGCGGGTTCTCTGGGATTCTGCCCTAAAAAGGCAGACTCTTGGGCCCAGGAAAAGACCTTGAGCATATCCGAGTGGGGTTAAAGACCTGCCTTTTGAGCCAGCAGGCCCAGGTAATCCCGTGCAAGCCTGGTGTTTGAACTTGACCCACTCAGGGCTGGGCCTCCGGGAAGGACAGTATCTGGAGGAGACCACTGCCCCCTGCCCTCCAGGACCACGCTGCTTCTGCCCTTGAGGTCTTTCACAGACATCCCCCTCACCTGCCTCTCCCAGGGTCTGCCTAAAGACTCTCTTATCTGCCGGAAGATTGGTCTCTTGCTAGGGGGTCCTATTCTAACCGCCTGGGCAGAGAGAACAGAGCAAGGGGATAGGACAGACACCTGGGCAGGACTGTCCAAGGAACAAGAAGCCAGGATTGTTCAAGGAACGAGAAGCCCAGGGTTGGGACTCACCCTTGGCCCTCCTCCTCCCCCCCAAAAAAAAGAACAAAAAAATTACAAAACAAAACCTTAAACTCTGTGTCCCTGTGATGCCACTAAGCATTGAATTATCAGGTAGTGACTCACCTTTGAGCTCTTTGTTGATGAACCACAGTTGTAGACCTGGATTTAAGCCCTGGCTCCATCGTGAATTGGCTGCATGACCTTGATAAAGTTATTGAACCTCTTGTACATTTAGTTCTCTTCTCTGTAAAACCGACATGAGGTGATCAGTGGATACAGCTGTGTCTGGTTTCATACAGTAACCTGAAAAGATGTATTTATTTATTTGAAAGAGTTACACAGAGAGGAGAGGCAGAAAGAGAGAGAGAGAGAGAGAGAGAGAGAGAGAGAAGTCTCCCATCTGCTGTTTCACTCTCAATTGGCTGCAACGGCCAGAGATGCACTGATCCAAAGCCAGGAGCCAGGAGCTTCTTCCGGGTCTCCCACATGGGTGCAGGGGTCCAAGGACTTGAGCCATCTTCTACTGCTTTCTCAGTCCATAGCAGAGAGCTGGATCAGAAGTGGAGCTGCTGGGACTCAAACCGGTGCCCATATGGGATACTGACACTGCCCATACTTCCGGGTCTCCCATGCAGGTGCAGGGGCCCAAGGACTTGGGTCATCTTCTACTGCTTTCCCAGGCCATAACAGAGAGCTGGACCAGAAGTGGAGCAGCTGGGACCCATACCAGTGCCCATATGGGATAAATGGCAGTTTTACCTGCTATGCCACAGCACCAGCCCCAGAAGGCAATTTTTTAAAAATCGCCCTAGATATTACTAACAACATAACTATGAAACACACATCTTCTTACACTTATCTCCTCCTCTTCTTCTTCACCTGCTCCAAGCACCAGGCCTAGCGCAACGAAGTGCAGGAGCCCAGAGCCGCACTCAACACCATGCACCTGCTGCAGCCCCCACCCCCTCTCCAGGCTCCCACGTTTGCCTTCCCATCATGACGCCGTTCTTTCATCTGCTGGTTGAAATTGTTTCCAAAGCTGTCTTCATCCTACCCCAGCCCCAATGGACAAGGTGCCCAGGTCAACCAGCGTTCATTAGCAAAGAGTGACAGGTACTGTTGCTAGTGCCTAAGGATACAAAGGTGATGAAAGTCTGGTCCCTGAGGTCAAGAGATGCAGCTGCTTTGCATCGGGACCCATCACTGTCATCCTGAGAGAAGAGGAAAACCAGCGATCAGCCCACAGCGCCGGGAGAGCGCAGAGGTGGAGCTCTTGGTCGGCTCGGGGGCCTGGGATGCTTTCAGCCTTGGCTTTGAGAAGCAGAGAAGAGGGAAGACCCTCTCTAAGACTGACCGAGAGGAGGGCCAGCAGGGCTGCAGGCTGACAGGAGAGGCGGGGGAGCAGACGGAGCTGCACAGGGAGGGAGGGGCTGAGTGTGAGCCATCCCAGCTCGGCTCCCCTCCGCCCTCACCCGGGCACAGGGAGACGGTGGGAACAGGAGCGCCCTTCTGTGGGGAGCATTCCCGGGGAAGGAGCTGGCTCCAGAAATCCCCTTTCTCTGACCTTCATCACATCCTCGGCTGAGAGCTGTACACAAACTCAAAGGACGTGGGGACGTGGAGGCCCCCTTCTGCTGGTTTCTTCTTTTTTATCTACAGACAACTTTTCTTTTGATTTCGTAAGTCCAATTGCAGAATTCAGAAACTCCCATTCCCCTCACAAGGGGGTGAAAATCGGAAGATGCAGTGCTTTCTGGGGAAGGTTTTAACTTGGGAATGAAGATTTCACCAGCACCTCAGCATCCAGCCACCCCCCTTCATGGGCCCAAGGTCCACAGCCATGGGGCAGGAGCAAGGCCGGCCACCAGGGCTTCCTACACTATGTTCCTAGCCGGAGGTTGTTGCTGGCCTGGCGCCTGGCCACCATCATCACCACTGCTGGCCGTGGGTACTTACCCCTCGCTTCCTGGGCTCAGTGCTCGGGGCCAGGGCGGGGGTCTGTGGCCAGTCTCCTCGTTCCTTGCCCTCCTGCTCCTGCTGTTCCCCGAGTGCAGGTGCCCTTTCACTGTGATCAAGATCTGCAGATAACAGCTCTTTCTGGAAGGTTCTGATCACCATCCTTGGCATGCCTTTTACAACACCCCAAGCACATGCACACTCATACATCCAACTCACTCTCTTGCTGGCAAACTTCCACTCACCCTTCAAGTTCAGTCACGTGTCACTCATCTCAGCAGAACTTCCCCTGGCCACCCCTCCTCCTGCTGGTCGCCGCTTACTCTCTAGGCTTCACAGCACCTCTTCTCCAACCCTTCATAACGCTGCCCCATTGTGCAGCAGGCTGTTGGCGACCATTCCCAGGAAGACGCAGCTCCTCCAGGCACAGCCGGGGACCCACCCCAGCATCCAGCCCAGTGCCTAGCAAACACTGTCTGAGCATGGGCTCCACCACTAAACCGGAAGCTGGATGGGGCCAACTTTCTGTCTTGTTCGGCGTCGTATCCACGGCAGCCAGGACAGTGCCTTGCAGGCAGAAGGCCCTCAATACAAATCGGTTGAATCAACTGAATTTAATTAACTCAGGATGACCCAGGGAAATACAAGACTTGTCCAAGCAACAACGTTTCCTGAAAGCTGCTTTATTTGAGATGACGTCAACTTTAGATTTTTATTGAGTGCGTGTACAAGTCTTTTTACGCAAACTGTGGGAGAGAGGAAGACTAGGGCAGCCAGTTTATTGGCAGGTGGGAAGGTGGAGATGAGATCTTTATAAAAACAGTGCCAACACCAGGGAGACAGCCGTAAGAGCCAAGAAGAGAGACAGACCTAATTGCTGTGGGGATTCTCGCTTCCGTCTCCCCAGAAATGGGCAGAGACCTCCAAGGAGAACGAGCCACTGGCCTTGAGACACCGTGCATGGTGATTTCACACCCTGGCCCTGGCCGCCCGCTCTAATTGGTTGGAGGGTGGATGCCCCACCTAAGCTGAGCTGTTGGTCTCTGCACGTTCTCATGCACGCATGGAAGCTAAAAGGCTGTTCTCCAGAAAGGGGAGTGGGATAGTAATTGCTGGAGCCTGGGGGCAGAGACTGGGGGCTACGAGGGAGGCTGGGTAGCCGGCAGTACAACACTGCTGCGTGGGGAGAATGCGTTCCGGTGCTCAGCAGCACAGCAGGATGACCGTGATGACAACCTCTGCACGTGGAGACCCCAGAGAGAGCAGCTCAAAGCCTCCACACACAGAGACAGGCAGAGGAGACGGAGCCGCTTGTTCCCCGGCTCCAGTCACTGCACACGTACACAAGGATGTACACCTGCAAGGAGGTACACGCCTGGGTCAATGAGACAGAGAAAAAGGAAATGCAGTGTTTTAGAAGAAGGAATTAGCAGGCAGGCCCTGGCTCCGGGCTGCGAGGTTGCCGTCTACTGCAAACCTCCAGGAGGCACTGAGGGACCCGGTCTGGGTGAGAATGGGACAGCACGGGCAGGGGCAGGGCCAGGGCCAGGGGTGCCAAGCATTGCAGGAAGGAGCGCGCTTGCTCCCTTGGAGAGCCAGAGGCTGGGCCTGGCTTTCGGGCACTCCTGAGTCCAACTCCTCCGTGGCCAGCAGTGGCTTCCATTCATTCCTAGTCTGAGACCCCCAGGCCCCTTACCAGAAGCCCTCTCCTTTCACTTCAGCCAGCTGGACCTGCACCCTGCAGCCTCCAAACCTTGGTGAAGATTGTGTCACTGTGTAGGAGCGGGCGTGACCCGATGGGCACTGGTGGAGAAAGGGTGAAGTTTATCGGTCACCCTCTCCCTCCCCCGTATCCCCACCCTCTCCCGCCACATCCCCAGTCCAGAGGCCCCTCCATCTCCCCTAAACCTGGCAGCAGCCCAGCAGTGAGGGATTTCATGGCCAGGCAAAGGCCAGCCTGGGGAGTCGTGGGTGTCCGGAAGCCCCATCTGACAGAGCCTTGGAATAAACCGGGTATTGGTAGCTCCAGAGAACAACTCTGCCTCCAGAGTCCCTGTAACAGAAGTGACGCACCCCCAGGGAGAGCCAGCAGTGTCTGCACAGGTGGTGGCGTGTGCGCAGCTGCAGGTGTGGGTGGGAGAGGCACGGGGTCCCTGGGGGATGTCCTGGAGCCCCGTCGGTGTGCCCAGCACTTCTCTCTAAAGGAAAAGCATGCAGAGTCACTGTTACAAAGGAAAGGCACTGAGCTCCTACCTCCTTGTGGCTTTGAGGTTGGCAAAAGTGCACACACGGCAACCTCTTTACAAAAACTGAGCCCAGCTACTCTGAGCTGAATCACACCCTCAACCCAGGCTCCCAGAGGAGAGGGAGGGGCGGAGTTTCTGGGGAAGAGGTGGTGGGACTCCAGGACTGGGTGGGGGGAAGAGATGGCCAAGTTCATGGAGGAGTCCAGAGGCATATAAAGGAGCGAGGGAACACATACATTACATACTGATGCATAGCCTGTATTATTATTTGTTATTATATAATACACATGGTATACTACTATATATTTGTATAATAGAATTACCAGTGTTGGAGCAGACATTTTTTTTAAGATTTATTTATTTATTTATTTGAAAGTCAGAGTTACACAGAGGAAGGAGAGGCAGAGAGAGAGAGAAGGAGAGAGAGAGAGAGAGTTTTCCATCCGTTGGTTCACTCCCAGTTGGCTGCAATGGCCGGAGCTGCGCCGATACGAAGCCAGGAGCTAGGAGTTTCCTCCGGGTCTCCCACACGGGTACAGGGGCCCAAGGACTTGGACCATCTTCTGCTTTCCCAGGCCATAGCAGAGAGCTGGATAGGAAGTGGAGCAGCCAGGTCTCAAACCGGCGCCCATGTGGGATGCCGGTGATTCAGGTCAGAGCATTAACCCACTGCGCCACAGTGCCAGCCCTGGAGCAGGCATTTTGCAGAATGGTTAGGTCAGCACTAGGGATGCCCTGGGTTTGACCCGGCTCTGTTTCTCATCCAGCTTCCAGCTAATGCAGCCTGGGAGGCTCAAGAACTTGGGTTCCTGCCATCTGTGTGGGAGTCTCAGATGGAGTTCCGGTCTCCTAGTTTAACCTCGCCCAGCCCTGGCTGCTGGCAGGCATTTGGGAAGTGAACTTGTAAATACAAGATCTTTCTTTCACTGTCAATGTCTTTCTCGTGCCCTCTCTCGCTCTCTGCCTTTCAAACAAAATGAAAATTTTAAAAATTATCCATGTTGAATGAGGCCCGGGGCTTTGGGAGAAAGAGACCCTGCAGCCTTGACTTTGTTAGCATTGCAGGAAATGGACTTGGAGGCTGCAGAGATGAGGGCTTGACCCTACATTTCACCCTCCCTTCAGTGCCTTTGTCGGCACTTCCACACAGGTGCCCAGGTGCAGCCTGGGCTGTAGCACCGGCTTCCACAAGGGCTCTGCCTGCTCACAAGGGAGGGGCTTGGGTGTAAGGCATGAGCTGGGCAGCTTGAGAGGCAGGGACGTGGGCAGTTTCTCCTTCTTTCTTGACACATTTCCCATCTAAACCTCTTTGCTCCTACTTCGTCTCCCTCTCTGGGAGGTGGGGCAGGTGGGAGACCACCACTCCCCTAGCACTCGCCCCGCATTGTGGCTAAGAATGTGAGTTTGGAGTCAGGTTGCCTGAATTGCAACCTAGCTCTGCCACTTTGCAAACTGCCCTTGGGAAAGTAATTTCAGCTTTCTCTCTGACTTTCAGTTTCCCCTCTGCAAGGCGGAGATCAAGTTAGACCCTGCCTCATAAGCGTATTGCGAAAATGACTCAGGGGAAAAAGTCTACCCCAGTGAGCACCTGGAAGACTTCTGGGTGGGTCCTCACCGGCACTGCCGACACCAGCTGCTGGGTTTTGACGTTCAGGTCTTTCCAACCTCATGGGGATTGTGGCCTCTTGTCAGGGAAGTCTCCTCCCTCACCCCTCTCTCTGAGGGACTCAAAGCACTTCCCAGATAGACAGCCTTGGAGCAGAGGACAAGGAGCTTGGGCCAATTCTCCCCACTCCACCGTGGGCCAAGGTCAGGTCCAGAGCTGTCGGGCACGGGGCCAAAGCTTCAGCACAGCAAGGCCCGGCTATAAGCACAGCCAAGACCTCACAGCCCCTGGGAACCATTCCCTGGACCAGCAAGGCGGCTACCTTGACTCTGCCTGGGCCCTGTTAAGGAGGACATGCAAGCAGCAAGTCATCCCGAGGAAGTCACCTGTCCCCCATGACCTACAGCAGGTGTGTTCTCCTTCCCCCTTCCGCTCCAACTCAGCACAACCAAACTCAGAAGGTTCTGGGTGCTCTGAGCAAGCACAAGCAGTCAGCAGGTGCAGCCCTGGCTTTCCCTGGGTTTGCCAATGGCTAGCTCTGATTCACTTCTTCTGTCTGTAAAGGCAAGGATGAGGTTGGGGGACATCTAAGGTTCATAATCTAAACCCCTTTAGGAATTGCTTCGGGGCCAGCATTGTGGTGCAGCGGGTAAACCACCACCTGTGTGCAACCCCAGTGTCCCAAAGAGCACTGGTTCCAGTCCCAGTTTCTCCACTTCCAATCTAGCTCCCTGTTAATGCCCTTGGGAGTGAGCAGATGATGGGCCAAGTTTTAGGGCTCCTGCCACCCATGTGGGAGACCTGGATGGAGTTGCAGACTCCTGGCTTTGGCCTGGCCCAGCCCTAGTCATTTGTGGCCATTTGAGGAACAAACCAGCAGGTGGAAGGTTTCTCTCTCACACCCCCTCTCACTGTAACTCTGCCTTTCAGGTAAGTAAAGTAAATCTTTTTTTTAAAGATTTATTTATTTACCTGAAAGTCAGAGGTATACAGAGAGAGAGAGAGAGAGAGAGAGAGAGAGAAAGGTATTCCATCTTTCCATCTGATGGTCCACTCCCCAATTGGCTGCAACGGCTGAAGCTGCACCAATCTAAAGCCAGGAGCCAGAAGTTCTTCCGGGTCTCCCATGTGGGTACAGGGGCCCAAGGACTTAGGCCATCTTCCACTGCTTTCCCAGGCCAGAGCAGAGAGCTGGATCGGAAGTGGAGCAGCCAGGACTTGAACTGGCGCCCATATGGGATGCTGGCACTGCAGGCAGCAGCTTTACCTGCTACGCCACAGCACCGGCCCAGTAAAATAAATCTTTTAAAAAAGAAATTGCCTCGTGTCAAGGTCGCATGGAAAAAGAGCCAGACACCAATATCCTGGAACATGAAACATCCCACCGGCTGGCGCCACAGCTCACTAGGCTAATCCTCCCTCTGCGGCGCCGGCACCCCAGGTTCTAGTCCTGGTTGGGGCACTGGGTACTAGTCCCGGTTGCTCCTCTTCCAGTCCAGCTCTCTGCTGTGGCTCTGGAGGGCAGTGGGGGATGGCCCAAGTGCTTGGGTCCCTGCACCCACATGGGAGACCGGGAGGAAGCACCCAGTTCCTGGCTTTGGATCGGTGCAGCACTGGCCCTGGCAGCCATTAGGGGAGTGAACCAACAGAAGGAAGACCTTTCTCTCTGTCTCTCTCTCTCTCACCATCTAACTCTGCCTGTCAAAAAAGAAAGAAAGAAAGAAAAGGAAAGGAAAGGAAAGGAAAGGAAAGGAAAGGAAAGGAAAGGAAAGGAAAGGAAAGGAAAGGAAAGGAAAGGAAAGGAAAGGAAAGGAAAGGAAAGGAAAGGAAAGGAAAGGAAAGGAAAGGAAAGAAAAGAAAAGAAAAGAAAAGAAAAGAAAAGAAAAGAAAAGAAAAGAAAAGAAAAGAAAAGAAAAGAGAAAAGAAAAGAAACATCCCACCAACCACTACACCTCCTCCAGGCGGCTACCCCGTCCTGCAGAGCCTGATCCCCAAGGGGCAGTAGCCGGGAAGGGGCTGTCCTCACCTTCTGGCCATGGGCCCTCTGGTGCTTGCAAGAGACAGGCCTGGGTCTGGAGGAGGCAACAGGACCCCTGACTGGGTCTTACACAAAGTAAACAGGCAAATAAATAAGGATACGGAGGTGCCCTATTCGGAAAGCCATTTTTTCAAGTAACGTCTTCAAGGCAAATGAATGTGGACACTTGCCCATCCCCTGAATGTTTCCTGTCCCAGGGGAAGCTACGAAGGGCTCAGGTGCAGGCTCAAACCACCGCAGCAGAGATTTATGGCTGCGAGGATCCAGGAGCTCCCTCAGGTGGGAGATGCTGAGCCAGGTGACCGTGGACACTCGTTGGTGCCTCCGATCCGCACACGTTCTGCTGAGGCAGATGTGTGATGTGACCTCTCCCTCACCCCTTCCCTCCCTGCGGACTCCCTTCCTGCTTGAGAATTCTAGATTTTGCATGGATTGAGCAAGAAAGTACAAAGGAAGACTGACTTGGCATAATCCCACGGAGCCCTGACAGAAGGAACAGGTTTGGCAATGAATGTGTCACAGTGTGACCCCAGACAAGTGACTTGACCAGAAAAAAAAAAATCGAGGATGTTCACATCCTGTTCAGCAGCCACGTCTACACGGGCAGGGATGAGCCGTGACCATTCAAGGCTGGCTGACCCCCTGCAGAGGAGACAGGGAAGGTGTGTGTTCCCCAGAGTCCCACAAGGAGGTGTGCTGACCTCCACCTCCTGGACTGTGAGTACCCCTGAGTTTGTAACCCCACTGAAAAAAATGATGAGGGTCCAGGTGAAGATGTGATGGTGGCTCATGCCCCCTCCCAGGAGGCCCCAGAAGGATGGGAGAAGCTGCCAGATTAATGGAAATGATGAACGACACACTGAAACCATGCTAGCTCATGGAGAAAGATCACTGGGAGAAAAGTAGCACAGTACACGCCCCCACCTGGACAAGGTTGGAAGCCGCTTACAGCCAGTGTGTGTCCACTTGACCGGATCGCAGCATGCCCGGCTGCCTGGTTAAGCATTCTGTCTGGGTGTCTCTGTGAGGATGCTTCCAGGAAAGGTTAGGATTTGAATCTGGGCGCTGTAGGCAGAGGCCGCCCTTCCCCTTGTGGGTGAACCTTGTTAAATCTGTGCAGAGCTTCCGCTGGACGAAAATGCAAAGGCAGGGGAGGTCCCTCTCCTCGGCCTGAGCGCTGAGCCCACGTGTCCACCTTTGCCTGCGCGGGGCACGCCTGCCCCTCAGGTCTGCAGACCGGTGCCGGAAGCTATGCCAGGGGCTCCCTGGCTCCCAGGCCTTGGAAGCACAGCCTGGGAGCTCCTGGGTCTCCGGCTCGCAGGCAGTAGATGGCGGGGGCTCTCTGCCTCGATGCTCTCATGAGCCTTACAGTAAACTGCATGGTTCTATTGGCTGTGCTTCTCCTGGGGGCCCTACTACAAGATGAACTGAATGCATCAGAGAAGGTGAGCTTTAAGACTGGTCACAGAGGCTGGCGCTGTGGTACAGCGGGTTAACACCTGGCCTGAAGTGCCGGCATCCCATATGGGTGCTGGTTTAAGACCCGGCTGCTCCACTTCCGATCCAGCTCTCTGCTATGGCCTGGGAAAGCAGTAGAAGATGGTCCAAGTCCTTCAAGTCCTTGGTCCCCTGTACCCATGTGGGGGACCTGGAAGAAGCTCCTGGCTCCTGGCTTCGGATGGGCACAGCTCCAGCCTTTGTGGCCGTTTGGGGAGTGAACCAGCGGATGGAATACCTCTCTCTCTCTCTCTCTCTCTCTCTCTCTCTATCTCTATCTCTCTATCTCTCTCCTTCTCTCTCTGTGTAACTCTGACTTCCAAATAAATAAATAAATCTTAAAAAAAAAAGACGGGTCACAGAAGGAATAAAGAGAAGTGAGTCATTGATTCAGACACAACTGATGGGACGAGAGTGGGTGTGAGGGATAAACCCGCAGAGCAGGCTCTGACCCAGGAGCAGCTGTGGGCATAGCCAGCCACGTGCAGAAGCTATGTTCTCAGCAAGTCATCCCCAAGCCCTGGTTCCCCCTTCCTCACACGGAATGGAGACGAAGGTAAGCTAGCTAATCCCTACACTCCATCCAACATGAAGTGCCTACATGAAGGTAAAGCTAGTCCCTACGCTCCATCCAACCCCAGCCTTCCACATTTTGCGATCCTGAAACAAAGGCAAATTGGCTTCGGTAGAGTAGAAAACAGGTAGTAAGGAAAAGGGGTGGGGGGAGGCCAGGCTCTTGAATCATGCGCTCAGAGTAACTCAAGCGTCAGCTTGGGCTCAGCAAACCCAAATCCTAGCCCCGATCAAACAGCATCTAGGGCTCCTCCCTGGAAAGTAGCCCCAGGGCGGAAGGCAGCCTGTGTCTGTGACTGAACAAACTGGCTGGGGGCTGGCTGGGTCCACAAAGGTGTTCCACCACCCCCCTCCCGGTCACTGCCCACCCACGAGCACCGGCTTCAGCGCCAGATGTGACCCTAATTCTCAAATTCATCAGCTGGTCTTTGGGTCTGAATACAGACGGACCCCTCTGTCTAGGCTTGTTCACAAAGCGGCAGAAGCCCCCAAGGGAGGCCGGGGCTAGAGGACAGCTCGGATTACTGCCTTTGGCACCGTGCATAGGACAGGGCTTAGAAGAACTTGATGTTCTTCAGGGCACGAAGCAGCTCTGGGGCCTACATCTTTCCTGGAAGCATGCACTCACTGGCCTTTGCCCTGAGACTCCCAGAATTTTCCATCCCCCAGCACCTTTGTCAACTCAAATAGGTGTCATGGGCAGAAACAGATACAGAAAGTGGAGAGTGTGGCAGGATCGCAGCCTCACAGAGCACGCGGCTTGGTACAGGTCATGAAACACAGTCCAGGGAAATCCCCAGACAAAAGCGCCCCAGCTGGTCTCCCCATCACTTTGGGTAACTTTCCATCACCACACCCACCCCTCCCCACCTCCTAGGTCTTTTCTAAAAGAATCTGTTTCTCACTTAGAGACCTGCTGGGCATGGGAATCTAAAGAAGCAATGAGCCCAGCTCCTGAACTTGAGACGCTACCACGTCCGTGGGAAGGTGAAACTTACACCCATGCCCCAAGTACAGAGTACCCAGGGGGCACAGTGATCGCAGGCAGACTGCAAAGGCAGAGGCTCAGAGGCGGGGACGTCACCGAGGGCTGGAGCAGCAGCCTTCCTGGAAGAGGAGCACTTAGTGCACAATGGGCTCGGAGTCCGGGAGAAGAGCTGGAACAGAATGTGACAGGCTGACATGCACACAGCCACAGACCATAGAAAGAAATGGGTGGCTGGCGCCGCCGCGGCTCACTAGGCTAATCCTCCACCTGCGGCGCTGGTACCCGGGGTTCTAGTCCTGGTTGGGGCGCTGGATTCTGCCCCAGTTGCTCCTCTTCCAGTCCAGCTCTCTGCTGTGTGTGGAGTGCAGTGGAGGATGGCCCAGGTGCTCCGGCCCCTGCACCCACATGGGAGACCAGGAGGAGGCACCTGGCTCCTGGCTTTGGATCAGCGCAGCGCACCAGCCATAGCAGCCATTTGGAGAGTGAACCAATGGAAAGAAGACCTTTCTCTCTGTCTTTCTCACTGTCTAACTCTGCCTGGCGAAAGAAAGAAAGAAAGAAAGAAAGAAAGAAAGAAAGAAAGAAAGAAAGAAAGAAAGAAAGAAAGAAAGAAAGAGAGAGAGAGAGAGAGAGAGAGAGAGAGAGAGAGAGAAAGGAAGGAAGGAAGGAAGGAAGGAAGGAAGGAAGGAAGGAAGGAAGGAAGGAAGGAAGGAAGGAAGAAAGAAAAAAAAAGAAATGGGTGAAATGAAGCACTATTATTAAGTGCCTATGGTATACCGCACCAGGCACTTTCCATCTGTCATTCCGTTCTAGCTTCCCAAGAGGAGTGGTAGTATTGATTTCCATTTTGCAGTTGGGAAAACTGAGGGTTTTATATGAACTCAGACTCTGACCTGGTGACCAATGAGAAACGTCTGCATGGCCAGACCGGAGAACAATTTGATGATAATGGTGATGGGGTGAGATTGGCATGGCCATGGCGTTCGGGGTGCTGGAGAACACTGCCCACCTACCACCTGAAGGTCCTGACTGGGAGCCCCCTGGCATTCATGCCCATGACCCAGGTACACTGACATTGGCCTTCACCCCAAGGGCCTTTGCTCACACCTGGGGCCCCGGTGCTCTACGGCTGCCCTCCCCCCTAGCCCCTGGGATGATGTCATTCATCCCACCACGGCCAAGAGGCCCACGCGGCATTACCATGGTAGCCACCCAGCTGTGACGGCGACAAAGGTGGTGGTATTAGAGATTCAGAGGGCGATGGTAACTGGTGTCATTATTTCTTCCTGCCGTTGTGATTTTCCTATTTTTGAGGTTCCAGGTGTGAGATGGAAAGGTTGAGCCTTCTATTCAGCTTCAGGCGCAGCCTGGTGGTGGGGGGGTGCAGGGTGGGAGGATGGGAGGATGGTGGAGGTGGGGAGGCCAGGAGCTGCGGGCTGGGGCCCTACATGACTCTCCAAGCAGCACCTTGATGGAGCGCTGAGCCATCCGGGGGCTGGGGTGAGTCAGGCCAGATGGGGGAACCGTAGGCATTCTAGCAGAACATGACTGCCGGCTGGACCATCGGGGAATCCCTCAAGGGAACCCAGGCCCCATACTGACCAGCGCCGGCCGGTAGGAAAACCCTGTCTTGCTACATGACCCCTGATTCATGGCTTTCCCCGCCGCGCCCAGCTCACGTGCTGCCCCGGAAGCAGCCGTCCGTCCCCAGCCCCGTCCTGTGATTTTACAATAATCACCCCCCAAATTCCTCAGAGAAGAAACTCCACCAGAGACACCGAAGTGTCAGAAACTCAAGAAGCCAGGATCCAGCTCCAGGGCTCGACCCCCGAGGGCAGAGCTGACCCACCCAGGAGATGGCCAGGGGCTGGCTGGGGTGTTCAGAGACACGCTCCTGGGCTCCTGTGAACACTGCTTCTGTGGCTAGGAAAATGCAAACCTGGGCGCGTGGCACGGCAGCGAAGTCGCCACCTGGAACCCCCACATCCTAAAGCAGAGGGCCTGGTTTCAGCCCCGGCCACTCCACTTCCAATCGCCTTTCTGCTAACGTGGCTCTTGGGAGGCAGCAGGCGATGGCTCAAGCACTTGGCTCCCTGCCACCCATGTGGGAGACCTGGGTTGAGTTTCCAGCTCCTAGGACTGGCCCAGCCCAGCCACGGCTATTTGTAGGCATTTGGGAATGAACCATTAGATGGGAGTGCTTGTTCTGTGTGTGTGTGTGTGTGTGTGTGTGTGTTTCTGCCTCTCAAATAAATTTACAAATCAGTTGAAAATAACAAGCCATTCCTGGGCCGCAGTAAGTAACATTTATTGAGTACATCCTATGTGCCAAGTGCTAGAAAGTTCCTCATTTCAGCTAGCAGTGAGCCCATCGGCTCCCCCACAGCTCTGTTTAAGGGCAGCAGAGGGTCCTGGAAGCCACAGTACCTGAGCCGAGAGCCAGGCTCTGACTCCACCAGTGTGTGGGCTGTCACCTCTGGAATTCGGTGCCCCCAGCTGTAAGATGGGCCAACCAGAAATCCTTCTATCAGCTACACAGATACACACTAGGATTGCTGTAAGTATTAGCAGAGGAGTTCATATACACTCACTTTTAGAGCATTGGCCCACGTTTTGTTTTGATTATTTATTCCAAAGAACGTAGGACACTTGGATCCAGTTCCCTCCTTGGAAAAGCTCTTAAAACCCAGAGGGCATAGGGCTGGGCTGAACTCCACAGAGGCAACCAGGGTATCATGTTTCTCTGTTTTCCCAGGGCACACACCCCAGGGAGGCCAGGCGGATGGCTGGGCCAGGAGCAGGTGGGGCCCAGGGGAGGAGAGCCCTAGGGAGTTCTGACCTGCCCCCAGGCTCGGGGCACCCAGCGGCATTCACTCAGCAGGGGCTGCTTTATCATTCCCAAGGTGGGCGTTTTAGGCCCTGGCCTCCTCAAACCTTGAAATAAAGGTATCTCAACATCAGCCTCCAGAAGCCACAGAAACTGCGGGCACTGCTCATCTTTCCAACTGGGAACAACGGATGGGATTATAGATCCAAGTGGCCTGGGAAGGCCAGGGCCCCGCCCTCCATGCTCACGCCCAATAGCTCTAGAGGGAGGAAACACACACACACACACACACATACACACAGCCAGGAAAGCTAACACTGACCCAGACACCCTGTCTGGAATATTACCAGCTAAGACTGCAGGTGTTTTTTCCTAGGAGGGTGAGAAATCGCAGTTGTAACCTATTTTTAAAAGTGTTCAGTTGGCCACTTACCTTTAAGAAAACAGAGCTTTTACAAGGGCGGGGCGGAAGCGATGGAGGGGGGTGCCTAGTAAGGGTGGAGAGAGCCAGAGAGCTGGGGGGCGAGGGTACTGGGGGGCCAGACGCAGGGCACGGGGAGGAGGGACAGGCACCATCAGTGCACATACAGAGCCAGTTTGGAGCCTAGGGACCCCTGACTGCACCCAGCAGCAGGGCCCCCGGGGACATGCCCAGCCCTATCTTGGTCATGGACAGATTATGTTCCTGGATCCCGTCACTCTATCCAAGCCTACGGTTCCCTTGAAACAAGCTCCTGACCGAGGACAACAGAAGCGCCTCCCTGGCACGGCGGTTGGAATCTGATCAGCAGTGGATGCCACGGGCATTGCTCACCATTCATATCACCATCAGCAAATGAGATGGTAAATCTGACCAGCCCTGGGAAAGCCCCCCTTCCAGAAACATCTTATACACAGAGGCACTGCTCCAGAGAACAGCTCAGTGAGAAGGAACAAAGGAAAATACCAAACGTCATCTATCAAGTCACTGTCAACTTTCAGGAATCTGTGCTGAGAGAGAAACCCCTGTGGCGCTCGCCTACAGCTCAGCCGGTGCCACCTTAGAGCCGTAGACACGGGTTCAAGAGACGCCGGGGATGGCAAAACCCTAACTCGCTTCCTGCATCCCCAGCTGCTTCTGCCCCAGCCCATCCGGTCCTGCTGGGGAGGGTGGGGGTAGGTGTCAGAGGCCAAGGATGAGCTTGTAAATCCCCAGACACCTGCCAGGGCCCTCCACCTGCGCCAGCGTCTGTCTCCATCGAGAGGAAAGATAGCTTCAAGGATGCCACAACCAATCTCAGCAGCCGGAGTGGAAAATACAGCTCTGACACGGGCCGTTGGCGCGGGGGAAATTCTGCAGATGAACCATATTGAGACTCGGTGGTGTTATCTTCTATGGTTGCTGAGCTCGGGTTTTTAATTTTTTCTCCTCTTTTTCTGTTTGGGAGGCAACGGGTGTTTTCCTTCCGTTGCAGTCGGGGGCGGGGGGAGCTGCTGCCACACAATTCCTAGGCAGGCTGCAGCTGGGGTTGGGGGAGGGGGGATCTCAGGCTTTCCTCTGGGACATGGACAGGTGGGACAATGGGAGAAATGCACCCTCAGGACATTATTTTCCCCCTTTTAAAACCTACTGGCAGTGGGGGGAGGCAGTGCTGTGGCATAGCAGGTAAAGCCGCTGCCTGCAGTGCCGGCATCCTATATGGGTGCTGGTTTGAGACCCGGCTGCTCCACTTCCTATCCAGCTCTCTGCTGTGGCCTGGGAAAGCAGTAGAAGATGGCCCAAGTCCTTGGGGCCCTGCACCCACATGGGAGACCTAGAAGAAGCTCCTGGCTCCTGGCTTCATACTGGCACAGCTCCGGCCATTGCAGCCATTTGGGGAGTGAGCCAACGGCTGAAGACCCCCCCCCCATAACTCTGCCTTTCAAATAAATAAATAAATATTAAAAAAAAAAAAAACCTGTTGGAGGAGTAAGCACATTTGGCTCAGCAGTTAAGTCACATCCGATATCAGAACGCCTGGCTCGGTTCCCAGCTGCCCTACTCCTGATCCAGCTTCCCGCTAATGCGCATCCTGAGAGGCAGCCGGTAGTGACTCAAGTGCCTGGGATCCTGTCAATGATGTGGGAGCCCAGACTGACTTCCAGGCTCTGGCTTCAGCCTGGCCCAGCCCTGGCTATTGCGGGTCTTTGGTTGATGAACCAGCAGATGGAAAAATCCCTCTTCTCTCTTCTCTCTCCCTCCCACTCTCTCTCTCTCTCTTTCATTCTTTCTCTCTCTCTGCATTTCAAATTAAATGAAAATAAATAGAAAGTTTGAAAAAAACATTGGGAGCACATTGCTCATCTCTCCATGGTGATGCAGATTCAGACATAAACTAACTCATCAGCAGAAGTTCAAAGTTCTGGTTCCTATTCTCCCACCCTCACAGTCCTTTAAAGGGTCTGAGGAAAGGAAGGAAGGAAGGAAGGAAGGAAGGAAGGAAGGAAGGAAGGAAGGAAGGAAGGAAGGAAGGAAGGAAGGGAGAAAGGGAGAAAGGGAGAAAGGGAGAAAGGGAGAAAGGGAGAAAGGGAGAAAGGGAGAAAGGGAGAAAGGGAGAAAGGGAGAAAGGGAGAAAGGGAGAAAGGGAAGAAAGAAAGAAAGAAAGAAAGAAAGAAAGAAAGAAAGAAAGAAAGAAAGAAAGAAAGAAAGAAAGAAAGAAAGAAAGAAAGAAAGAAAGAAAGAAATGCTGATGTGGATAAACTGGAAGATAATTAATTCCCAACGTCCTCATAGCTCTGACAGCTCTAGGCATGTGATATGGAGTAGAGCCTTAGCTCCATCCATCGTCTAGCTTCAGGCAAGCAAGCCAGCCTCTCTAAGCCTGCTTCTCCGTCTGGAAAATGCAGGAAGAACCCTGTCTTGACTGCCTCCTCGGGCAGCGGGAAGAGTGGACGACTTCAAAGGTGAGCGGGCGCGTTGTGATCCTTGGAGTTCCAGACACATGGGAAGTACTCGTATGATTTCCTCTTATGCGGACAAATGCAAACAGGGAGTCTTCAACAAGTGCATGGAAACTTCACATACACGTACATACATACATATCTTTAAATTATGTAAGTGTTTGAGGAACAGAGATAGAAAGACAAAAGGAGAGAGAGAGCAAGAGCTCCCATCCACATCCACGGGTTCACTCCCCAAATGACCACGAGAGCTGGGACTGAGAGCCAAGACCAAAGTCAGGAGCTGGGAATTCACGTGGCCTCCACGTGGGAGAGCAACCCAGTGATTTGAGCCCTCGCTGCTGCCTCCCGGAGTCTGCATTGGCAGGAAGCTGGAATCAGAAGCCAGAGCAGAGAATTGAACTCAGCCACTCTGATACGGGCATCTCAGCCACCAGGCTAAATGCACACTCCTCACATTGTCTTTGATCCCATTTTTCCACTGAGTTTCTGAAGCCCCCCTGTAGAAGATGGTTAAGGCGCCACCTGCAATGCTGGCATCCCATTGGGGCACTGGTTCGAGTCCTGGCTGCTTCGTTGCAGATCCAACTCCCTGCCAATGCACCTGAGAAAGCAGCAGAGGATGATCCAAGTACCTGGGTCCCTGACACCCACATGGGAGACACAGATGGAGTTCCAGGCTCCTGGATTTGGTGTAGCCCATCTCCATCCATTGCAGCCATTTGGGGAGTGAGCCAGCAGGTGGAAGATATTCTCTCTCTCTCTCTTTCTCTGTCTCTCTCTCTCTCTGTCTCTGTCTCTCTCTTCCCTCTTTATAGTTTCAAATACATAAATAAATCTTTAAAAAGCAGAACCTAGTTCTGCTTATCTAGAACTTCTGTCACTCCACAAATCTAGCAACAGCCTCCTAGTCGTGCAGGAGAGGATTTAGTTGGACTGAAGAAAAATTTCTGACCTCCCAGATCATGAGACACTATGGAACCCTGCTGAACAGCTTCGGGAAAAGAGCAGACAGGACTGGTGCCAGGGTGGTTAGTCATCTCTCACAGGCCTGCTCGAAATGACTCCCAGTTCCCTTCCAGTGCAAGATGGCCCACATAAGGGTTGAACCAGGGAAATCATCTACATGGTGGATTTATGCTGGACCATTTCCAACCTCCAACTCTTACTGGAATCTGAGAGTAGCTTCCCGGAAGTTGCTTCTAGAGGGTGTGAGTTCTGGGACAGTTTTCTGCAGCAGTATGTTGGGAGGATAGGTGGTGTGGAGAGCGGATGAGGTTTAGAAGAAGTGCAGAGCAGTGGTTTAATAGCTTCCAAAAAAGTGAAGCTCATGGAGCAGGTACGGCGGCTCAGGGAAAATTCTTGCTATGCTAAGAAGCTGCGTGGTATAGTTTAAAAAAAAAAATTCTAAGCTTGGGTATCAAACTTGGGTTCACATTCCTGCCTCAATCATTTACTAACTCCATGACCTAAAGCAACTCACTCAAGCCTTAATTTATCTTTCTGCAAAATACAATTAGGAGCCAAAGAGATTCTTGAGGAAGTGTCTGGCACACAGCAAGAAACCAGATAGCAATAAAGGAAAACCAGCTAAGACACAGGGTGTTGGACTGTGGGCTCCAGCGGAGGCCCTGAGATGCAGGGCACCCAGGAAGCATACAGCACAGGGTATCAGAAAGCTGCCGTGGGTTGGTCACTGCAGAGCTGCGAGGCATCCCACACAGGGGCACACATTCACAATCACAACAGATAAGATTGCTTAAGCCATCCCCGGAATTGAGGAGATGAATAAGAGCCTGCAGATCAGTGTGTTTCCCCAGCCGTGTCATGAACAAGGAAGGCACACAGGGGATCCAAGAAGCCCGGGCAGAGGGGGATTTTCCAAGGAAGCTTACTGAAAAGCACAGCTTCCCACAGCTGTGAAGGTGACTGTTGGGAGGAAAGTGATTTAGTGGCGAGGGTAATGCAGCCCAGGAAAAGGCTGTATGGCTTAGTGGTAGACGGCATGGCTGGGGAGAAGAAACTCCTGAGTCTTAACCCTGCTGCCAGTTCTGGGAGAAACCATCGGGACTTCTGTCCTTGAGTCAAGGACAAGATCACTAACGGGTGAACTCATTCATGTGTTTAACTAATTTGTAGCCTTAAAGTATTCCAACCAGGGGCCGGCATTGTGGCACAGTGGGTTAAGCCACTGCCTGTGGCGCCAGCATCCTACATGGGTGCTGGTTCAAGTCCTGGCTGCTCTGCTTCAGAACCAGCTCCCTGCTAATGATCTGGGAAATGCAAGATGGCCCAAGTACCTGAGTCCCTGCACCCATGTGGGAGATCTGGAAGAAGCTCCTGGCTCCTAGCTTTGGTCTGGCCCAGCCCTGGCTGTTGTAGCCATTTGGGGGGAGTGAACCAGTGAATGGAAAATTCTCTCTCCTCTCCTCTCCTCTCCTCTCCTCTCCTCTCCTCTCCTCTCCTCTCTCTCTCTCTCTCTCTCTCCTCTCTCTCTCCCCCACTCTTTCCCTCTCCCTCTCCATAACTCTGCCTTTCAAATAAATAAATACATCTTCAAAAAAAAAAAAAAGTATTGCAACCAGTTGGCAAAATTCTTCGATCTTCCTCAAGGGAGGAGAAAGAACTGAGGAGTCGCCCCATTCTACAGAGACACAAACTGAGGCCCACTGAAGTTCCCCATTCCACAGAGACACAAACTGAGGCCCACTGAAGTTGAAAGTTGCATCTCCCAAGTCACATGGAAGAGAGACAGAAACCCAGGCCTCCCTTTCCTGGGTCTTTAAACATTTGATAATTTTAAATCTATACTGTAACCAAATTATGCAAAATAGTCACAGCAAACTAGACTGTATCTCTTCTCATTGTTGGCTTGTAGTTTTAAAGAGACACACCTCAAATCATACCCTTTCAGATGCTCACATGTAGATGCACTGAAGAAATGCAGCAAGCATATACAGCAAAATGATAATGGTTGGGGCCAGCGCTGTGGCACAAGGGGTAAAGCCGCTGCCTGCAGTGCCAGCCTCCCATACGGGCGCCTGTTTGAGTCCCGGCTGCTCCACTTTCAATCCAGCTTTCTGCTATGGCCTGGGAAAGCAGTGGAGGATGGCCCAAGTCTTTGGGCCCCTGCACCCACATAGGATGAAGCTCCTGGCTCCTGGCTTCGGATCGGCGCAGCTCCGGCCGTTGTGGCCATTTGGGGAGTGAACCAGCAGATGGAAGACCTCTCTCTCTGTTTCTACCTCTCTTTGTAACTCTGTCTTTCAAATAAATAAATAAAATTAAAAAAAAAAAAAAAGAGAGAGAATGCATTCTGGGCACAGGCACTTGATGCAACAGAGAAGGTGCTGGTTGGAACCCCAGGATCCCCCACTGGAGTGCCTGGATTCAAGTCCTGGCTCCATTGCCGGTGCTAATGGGCACCCTGGGGGTTGGATCCCTGCCGCGCACAGGGGAGATCTGGCTCAAATGCTCTGCTCAGGCATTTGGGGAATGAATCAGCGGGTTGGAAGTCTCAGTCCGGCTGTTTCCCCGGCCCTCTCTCTCTGCCTCTCAGATAAAGGAAGAAAGAGGAATGCATCGTGTTCTCTGGCAGTGTGTGGGGTGGAGGGGACAATGCATGCTAAGAGTTAACGTGGTTGTCCTCGGAATAGTGTCAGAGCTGCGGTCAAGTGCCCAGGCGGCCCTCAGCTTGAGCGAGGGTGGCAAGTGCAGGGGACCAGGGAAGGGCTCAGCATCCGTCACACCAATCCACAGACCAGATCTCAGCTCCATGGCCCTGGCAGCCCCAACCCTCTTTTGGCCAGGACAGGAGCAGGCTCTGGCTTGATGTGGCCGGCGACAGCCCGCACTCCCCCTCCCTCCACCCCAGTTTACTCTAAAACCCTCTGGCTTTACATGAAATGAAACAGAAGCCCCAGCTGTCGCCAGCGTGACCAGCAGCTCCTGCGTCCCACTCCCGGGCTCATCTGCCCCCACCCACATAGAAAGACAAGCTGGGGACATCATTTCTCCCTCTGTTTGCATCAAACTTTGGATGTTCAAAGTCATTTCAGGAGGCCCAGAAAGGAAAGCGAAATCGTGGTGGTGTCAACAGACACAGTCACTCTGACGGTGATGGCCACAGTAGCCAGATGCCATGGAGTAGTTCCCGGGGCTGGCGTAAGCAAGCAGGCGTCAGGCCAGAACCACCCAGTGCAGGCAGGGAGGGCTGCAAGACAGGTTCTTGTCTTCCTGTAACAGAGGAATCTCAGGCATGAGACGGAGAGCAGGGGTAAGGGAGGCAGCGGGGTTGAATGAGAGGTGGTGCACCTGTCAGACCGGCTGGGCACCGGATGGACCAGAGAGACCGTGTCCAGCCATTCAGATGGGAGTGAGCGAGGTTACATAGTTTAGTGGCGTGAATACACCTGACAAGCAGGCAGGCAGGCATCCAGCAAAGAGCTCAGAGCTCAGTTTGCATTCAGAACGCAGGGCATGTAAGGGAACGGGGTCCAAGTCTTCTGGCCGTCTCTCCTTCTCCTCACCCCCTTCTCCTACACAAAGGGTTTTCCGGGTGTGAAACTTGTGAGACTCTTACCCGATACCATGAGACCAGGTAGCCCACTTGGTGAGGGGCAGAGAGGATTCCCTTAGGGGGAAGGCTGGACCACCCATAAAGGAACTGGGGTGCGGGCAGGACTTTAATGCATAAAAAGCCGGGCTGTTTCTAGGTGCTTCCTTTTCCGTGAGCCCCTTTCACACAGAGATGCCAGTTCCGTCTCCCTACCTAACGCAAGTGCACACTGTGCCAGGCATTCACCCCATCATTCTCTCACATCCAGGGGCACAGCTGCCAGGTCCCCATGGCAGAGCCGGCAGGAGGCCAGCTTGCCCACGCCACCCTCTAAGGAGTGCCTCTGACCACCCCTCCCTCCCTGGCGCCAGCCCCGTCACCAGCTCTGCCTAATGCACTTTGTGTCTTGCGGCCCCTGTCACCAGGTCCCTGTCCATGCGCCTCAGGGCGGGCAGTTTTGGCTTTCACACGGATGTTTGCAAGGCGCTTTTTGGAACTTCAACATCTGCTAGAAACTCCTTTTATCAGTAGCTGAGTCGTTCCCAGCCTACAGTGCAACTGACTTGTGCTACAAACAGCACTGGCCTCATCTTGGACTCTTTTTCTTTTTTTTTTTTTCATCTTGGACTCTCGAGAGCTGAGTTTTATGAGATCTGCAAAGGAAAGTTTCTTTCTCCTATCAGCCATGTGACCAGGCTTAGGCCACATTTGAAACAGACCAAGTTGCTGTCTTGGGTCACCTCCCATCATACTCTGCTCCCTCTCCCTGCAAATGGAGGACCCGCCCCCTCGCCCTCCAAGGGGCTCTAGCCCCTCCATTGGAAGCCATGTGTTCTGGGGCCAGTGTTGTGGCACAGTGAGCTAAGCCACCACCTGGAGTACATGCATCCCGTGTTGGATCTCCAGCTCAAGTCCAGGCTATTCTGCTTCTGATCCGGCTCCCTGCTAATGTGCCCGGAAAGGCAACAGAGGATGTCTCAAGTGTCTGGGCCCCTGCACCCACATGGGAGACCCAGATGGAGCTCTGGGCTCCAGTCAATGGCCTGGCCCAGCCCCAGCTGCTGCAGCCATTTGGGGAGTGAACCAATAAATGGATGTGCGTGCTCTCCCTCTCTCTCTCTCTCTCTCTCTCTCTCTCTTTCTCTCTGCCTTTCAAATAAATGAATACATCTTTAAAAGAAAGGAAAGAAAGCCCTGTCTCCTGCTATCTTGACCCCATGCTCCCAGATGGCCTGTCCCCTCCCCAACCTGTCCCAGCTAACAGACCAGCCCTCCATGGCACTCAGCCTCGGGGCTCAGCACACAGAAGGGTCCCCTTTCCTCTTCATTGCTCTGTTCCCACTTCTGAACTTGAGCCACTGCATCTCTAGAAGTTACTGGCCATTTCATAAAGAACTTTCGAGACTCGGGGGTAAGGAAAACCAGTGGTTGCCATTCCGGTCTGCAGAAAACAGGCCCCTCTCCTTTGGGGATGGGCAGTGGACCATGCGTTGTTCTGCGGGTCTTCCACCCACCTGCTGTGCGGAGCATCCTTCAGGGAGCCCTGCACCTGCTGATTCAGAGCCTGCGTGGAGAGTGTTCATCCGCCAAGGGCAAATCCCTCCCTGCCTTCTCTGCTTCTCCCCTTCTCCTTATGGGACACAAGGGACTCGGTAGGGGACTTCGATGCTTCAAACTCTAAGGCAGCTGGCTCTGCCCTGGCCCCATGGTGCCCTGTCATGGGACCCCAGATCCCATGGTCCCCTCCTAGAGGGAAACCTATCATCCCATGCCACAAGCCAGCCACACCCAGAGCACTTCCTCCCCAGCACAGGCCAGCCTCGCAGCAGGCACTGCGCACGCAGCGTGGACAAGTTCTTGAGAATGTGCAGGCCTTTCAGGAGGAGGGATGAGGCACCCTCTAGGGCTTTCCAGTAATATTCGCTATTCCTTGAGACAGTCAATCTGAGAAGTCCACTTCCGGAAGTTGATGGCTCCCCTCCCACACCCCTGTCCTCCCCCCCACCCCCCGGCCTTGCTCTTGAAGAAAGGGCAGCATCACGTCCTCCCCTCCCCAGCAGAGGCCCCTCGCATTTCCACTGCTCTCAGCAGGCCTGACTCACAACGAAACTGCAACCTCACAGCCCTGGGGGCCAGGACGGCGCGAAGGAAATACAGGTGAACACACGCAAGCGTCGCCCGGGGAAAGAGCGCGTTTCTCTTACAGAATGGCACTTCCAGGGCTGGCCGGAAGCTGCCAGCTGAACGAGGCTGGAGGGGGCTGGGCTTGTGCTGACCTGACGGATTCGGTAGGGAGGGAAAGCGTGCATCAGAGCCCCGCGTGCTGACAGCTCCTGCCGCAGGCAGGAGACAGCCAGGGGTAGGGTAGTCAGCGGAGAAATATTGCAAGATTCAGTTCCAGGATGTCAGGTTTGAAAAGTGTTGCAGGAAAAGCAATTCTGACAAGTCCCCCACTTAAAGATCCAGAGCAAGGCCTGGAGCTGAAAAGGACTTCGGGGGTCCCACGGCACAGGTCCAGGGGCTCCTTCTCCTATGAGACTGACTTCTCTGTCCCCCTGGAATGTCCTCAGAGTCCCAGAGTGGGGGGACCAGTGCAGTGGCGCAGTGGGTTAAAGCCCTGGCCTGCAGTGCCGACATCACATATGGGCACCGATTCAAGTCCACTTCCTATCCAGCTCCCTGCTAGTGCACCTAGGAAAGCAATGGAAGTTGGCCCAAGTCCTTGGGCCCCTACACCTGTGTGGAAGACTCAGAAGAAGCTCCTGACTCCTGGTTCCAGATTGGTTCAGCTTTGGCCATTGCAGTGAACCAACGGATGGAAGACCTCTCTGTCTCTGTCTCTACCTGTCTCTGTAACTCTGTCTTTCAAATAAATGAATCCCAGGGTTGGAGTTCGTGAGGAGACACACCCAACCCCTGCACCTCACAGCCTGAGCGCCGCCAGGGCTCACTGTCCCTCCAGTCACAGCAGTTGCTACAACACAGAACAGCCCAGTAACTTGCCCAGGTTGCGCAGCTGCCCTGCAAACTCAGTCTGAGTCGAGGGCCCACACGTGGAACCACGAGACTCTAGGGCAAAGGCAAGGCCAAAGGCAGGGCATGGCTGTGGTTTCCAAGAACAGAACTTTGGCCCCAGAGTAGGGGTGGAGGTGGGGAGCCCAGCAGGGAAGGCAGATGCTCCTTAGCCATCAGCCGTATATGAGGTGTGCCCCACAGGCCTGGGTCAAGCACACAACCCTTAGCCACTGCTTCATAAACCAACCACAGACCTGACCACTGGATACCAGGCCGTATCCAACCCTCTGCTTGGGGCTCCTGACCGCAAGGTGCCCACTGGGAAGAGTCTCCGATCCTCCAGCACCAAGGAATAAACAGACGCTCTTTCATGATTAGAAAGAATAACAAGCATTGATGTAACCATCAAGAGAAGGACTCATGTCCCAGTTCAGTGGTGTGAACTACATTTGAAGGCTGACACATGGGCAGGCAGGGGCCCAGCTCTCCCTTGAGCACCCAACCACTTCATTAGCTGGATCAGGAAGCGCCCATCTTCCGCCCGAACCTGCCAACTCCTCACGGACAAGCCAGTGCTGGTGGATTGGGTAGGTCCTGGCAAGGTGGGCTGGGAAGTGCCTGTCCTTTTGAAAGTGTTCTAAAAACCGAGACAGCACGAGACCAGCCCGAGAGAAAGCAGAGCTGTGGAACTGCTCAGAACTGTGGAGTGAGCGACAAAGCGGGGAGGCAGCAGAGAAGAAAAAGTGGAAGTAGAAAGTAGAGCCTGAATAGGACTGCGAGGGGCCCTGGGGGCCTTGTGTCCCTCACCACACTCGGCCCCTCGTGCCAGCACCTGGGCCCATGGCCCCTGAGAGAGGGGCTTCGAAGCATTGGGAAGAGCTCTGTCAATCTGCCCCAACTCCCATGGGTTCTGACTTGAAACCACAAACACACGTGTGAGCCACTGCAGCCCCGTGGCACACGAGACGCTCACAGGGGCCGCTGGGCAGCAGGGGCCCCCTGGCTATTTGGAACTCTGAATAGCATAGCGATGGGGGGGCTTCTCCCTGGGCTCCCCAGGCCAGCTGCACGTGGATAGAGTCCCCACCCCTTCCTCGAAGGCCACACTTCTATCACTCCCCTCCCACTCATCCTCACTCAGAGATAGTTGAGAAACAATTAAAGCAGCAGTTCTCAAAGGGTGGCTGGAGGAACCCCGGGTGACCCTTTTCCAAGTCTGCTTCCATGGGAGACTGGATTTTCTTCCAGTGCTCCGACCAGAAAACCCCATCACAGTAGACTCAATGGAAGTGCAGCGGTGAAAATCCAGCTGCTTCCATCAGATCAAAGAGGTTTGCAAAAAAATTGCAAACCAGTGCCACTCTTCTCATTCAATGATTTGGTTCAAAAGATAGCTATGTGTTATTTTAAAATATGGCATTAAGTCCACATGTGGTGGCTTTGTTATAGCTTATGACTCTAAAGTGAGGTCACGTATAGATAGATATTTCAATTGCCCAGTTTGGGTTTCCAGCATGACAAGTATGGAGAGGTGAAACCCACACACAAAAAGTTCCTCGGGACTCCTCAAACATCTTCGTGAGTGAAAAGGAGTCCTAAGTACTCCTGGGCCCCGGGGGGACACGCCCACTCCCTTTCTCTTCTCCTTTGGTCTACAACCCAAGACCGGCATGTGGAAATGACACAGCCACAAGGGAAGCAGCTCGAAGCCAGGGCGCAGGGCGGCACCTATAAGGCAGAGATGTGCATCCAAAGTACACAAAACACATGTCTGCAACGGCGACAGTGGCTGAGGGTGCAGAGCCCAGGCCAAAACCAAGTGGAGTGCTGTTGAGGATTCACAGCCAGTGGCACGTTTTAGAGATAAAGATCTGAGCGGGCAAGATGAGGGGAAGTGATCAACTCTCCTTTCTCTTCAAGAAGGTTTCTTTCTAAAAATTACTTATTTCTTTGAAAGACAGAGATAAACGAATGGACAGGCTGAATCTGACAATTTTCTAACGCTTGAATATTTCCCTGACGAACATAGCTAAGTAGCCCTCACCTCCATCACCCGTCCCTAAGCAGCAGGTGTGGAAGAGCCTCATCACTGTTTGATGGGTGGAAACTTATTTTCACAGACTTTCAACTTCTCCTCGCCACCGCAGCCCCACACACCACACTCAGCTTGGCCAACTCCCCGAGTTGCTGGCACCCGCCCTAGGACGTGGGGGAGATTTAATGTTTATGACAATCAGGGAACCAGGTACTGACTTGAGAAAGCAGTGGGCTCAGATGCTGCCTTCCCCATTCCCTCTCTCTGTGCCAGGGAAAGTGATATCCACCTCTGGGCCTCTGCCCTTCTGTGAAAGAAGACGTATGGATGGGATGACTCCTCTTCTGACATCCTATCCATAGGACATTTGTAAGAGTCCAGTCCCAGGAACTGAGTTCATATCTGCCCGGAAGAACATTGGTTAGCAATCAGATATATTTAAAAATAAATACTGGAAAATATGGGAATAGCATACCGTTTGTGAAGACAGCTGTTATGAATTCAGCCTCGACCTTCTATGACATAGCCAGGTAGGGGCACAAAAAGCTTAGAAAACCCAGGCTCAGCCACTGAGTCAGCCAACAGATATCTAGTGAGAACCTTAGATGTGCAACAGCTATGCTAACTACTGGCAAACAGTGATGAGCGTAAACAGACGTGGGTTCTGCCCTCACGGTGCTTATAGTGTGGCGGGGAGATGGAAATCCAAGGGGCACATGACCATCTGTATCATTTCAAACCGGCACAGGGGTCATACAAAAAGACACCAAGATGCTCTAAGAAGACAGACCCAGCAGAGCCAAGCTAGCCTGAGGAATCCAGAAAACCTCATTTGAGGAAGCAGCATCCAAACTGGGGCTGAGGGATGAAGAGAGGCAGAGAACAAGAAGGGAGAAGTGTACGCGAAAAGGCCCTGTGGCCCGAGACACAGCTGGATCATTTGAAGAGAAAGGAGAAGGCCTATGAGTTTGGAATGCAGGGGGAAGTGACTCGTGCTGAGAACTGAAGCAGAAGGGACAGGCAGGGTCAAGGGATACAGGAAGTTCTAGATTGCCTTAAAGAGTCCGGCTCCTGACTTTACCAAAAGAGGGAAAACAGGGCGTCACTGCAGGGCTCGAGCAGCAGGAGGGTCCGGGTCAGATGGGCGTTTGGAAGCATCACTCTGGCTGCCAGCTGGGGAGCAGTTCAGAGCAAGGATGTCAGGGCAGCACCTGCCGTTGGTTCTCAGGTCCAAGAGAGATGAGCTTTTATTTATTTTTTATTTTATTTATTTTTTGGTAGCTGCTGAGGGATGAGAGCACACTGGGGACCTAAAGATAAATTGGGGGATCTGGTGGTGGGTGGGATGTGGGTTAGCAAGGGGGAAGGAGAACCCAACAAACTACCTGTAGAGACAGATACTGGTTCCGTCGCTGAGTTAGGGAGCCCTGGACGAAAGTGAGGCCAGAGGGAGAGAAGAGGATGATTTGGCCTCAGCTACAGAATCAACTGCGTACACTGGGTGGAACCAATGCAAATGAAAATGTGGGGCCCCTCGCTCGGTGGTTATTAATTTCAAAACAGTGACAGTAGAGCAAGGGCAGGGTCCTTCCCATGGACTGTGAAAGTCCCACAAGCCTAAGGCCAGCACAGCTAGAATGTGTTCCATTTGAGGCACCACCCATCCAGAGAGCTGAGCAAAGGAAATCTTAGCAGAGAAAGTTCTGGAGTTCAGAGAATCCATGTGTGGCCCCAGACTCAGGGGCCCATCGTTATCCCAGGAGGCCGCACAGACACAGCAGAGGCAGCTGTAGCCTCTGGAGGCCAGGGCTCCAACACCTGACGCCGCGGTACCTGCTAAGCCAAATTTCTCACATGACAAGTTACAGATCAGTGTCCATGCCCTAAGGAAAATCCAAACTGCTTGATTTGGCACCCTAGTTACACAAAGGGGAATTCCACACTGGCTGTCCGGAGATCAGTCCTTCCGCTGTGGTTTCCAGCGTCTGCCAGCCACGATCCTCAGAGGGGACCCAGTACTGTTTGCATAACCCTCGCTCGATTTGACCTAGGGGCCAGCCCCAGCTTGCACTCCTCCTGGAGGCCTCCCCCAACAGGTCTTTATTCAGAAGCACCCCAGTCACGAGGCCAAAGGCAGAGCAGCCCAAGGAGGACAGCACCTCCCACCCCTGCCCCCACGGGCCCCCACCCGGCCGCACTTGGGGTGTGGGACACACGTGAGCTCTGTTGCAGCACAGCCGCCAGAGAAGCCTCTGTCCACGGAGCCCAGGAAGGTTATTCAAGGGGATACCAGAAATTTCAAGCTGGCAAAACAGGGTTACACACTAGACGTCCAGGATAAGAAGAAATGAAACTCCCATTATCGGCTTTAAAAAATAACTGCTTACAGCAAATAGGAGCCAGCCCCAAGGGGATTTTTCATTAGGACCGCCCACCGTCTCCTGTTCCCCAGGTGGGCATGGTCACCTTCTCCACCTGCATCAGCCTCTCGCCTGCTCCCTGCTGGCTGAACCCCGGCACAGCAAGTCCGGCTTCCGTGATCTCCCTATTACAGCCCCACAGGGCTCCCAGCCTGGTCCCCACCCTCGAGGCTGAACTGCAGAATTGCAGCACAGCACAGCACAGGGCAACCAAGAAGGCAGCTGCTCCGCTGGGCATGAGGGGATCGGGAAGGTGGATTCCTGCAGAGACAACCCTTCAAAGCCTGCGCACCCGCTCGCTAACTCTCTCGCGCTCACTCTCTCTCCAGCAGTTCTTGTCTGCCCAACTTCTCTGCATTTGCTGGTGAAATTTACAGTCTGGAGCTTCCCAAAAACACTATTAGAATCTCCTGTGCCTTTGGACTTGGACTTTACCATCTCCCCTCTCTATGACATCGTGTAACTAAGGCCAGGAGGACAAAACGGCAGAAGAAAACAGTGGATGACATCTGAGTGACATGCCCACCCTGGGCTGCCAACCTCTGGACTTGGTGTTGGCTGAAACCAAAGGATAAAATACCTTTCTTTCTTGTAAGCCATACTTAGTCAGGTTTACTTCCATCTTCAGCCGAATAAAGAAATTAGGGGATATTTTGGAGTGGGGGTGGAAGAGGAGAGGTATTTCCCCCTCCCACAATCTTCCTTTGATTTCTAAGCATGTCCCTGCTGGAAAATTCAATTAAATTCAATTTAATTGTCAGGCATCTGCTGGGCATCGGGACTTAAAGATTTCAGGCCATTTGCCCCCAAGGAGCTCATAGGCTGCTGAGTGGCATCGGTGTCTTCCTGAGATGCACAGGACCAGGAGGTGCCCAGGCTGTCATCACACCCATCCCTGGGCACTGCTGTCTCACTTCCTTCCTCTGGGAAGGAAGTGAGGGCTCTGCCCTCACACTCAAATCCAAACTCAAGCATGCAGGGGCTGGCATTTGTGTCTCTGATGTGACCTATGGGTTTGGGACTTTTCCCAGTGGATCCTAGTGACTTTCAGATGAATAGATATCTTCAAAGACTTGAGAAGTAGGCGTCATCTGGTTCTTGTTTTGCCAGTACAAGGACACAGGTCTTCATTTTCCTTAGGCGTCCACACCCATCTCCTGACACAGGTAGCAGGAAGTGTGTTGATGGGGAAGGTTGTTTCCAGGGAGTAAATAAGCACTGGCATCAAGGAGCCTACCTACGGTTGTCTCCGAGGAGTTAGATTCTGAAATTTTGAGTTAAGGGTACACTGACTTCAAATCAATGTTGCAAGTATCAGCTATTCAATAAAAGGCTGAAAATTCTCAGCTACGTGTTTGAAAACAAAGAAGTCGGCTAGTAATCTTAACCCTATTTGATGGATGATGGATTAAAGAAAGATACAAAGGGCTTTTACACACTGCCATTCTCCCTGCCAGTGTGTGTGTGTGTGTGTGTGTGATGTGCGCCTGTCTCACATTGTAAGAAGGAACAACTGGAAGAGGGGCGTGCCTGCTCACTACCCTGCTCTCGCCAGCCCTCTGAGTGCTTGCCTGTGCCCAGCCCAGCTTCCTCAGTGCTGCACCCTCTGTTTTGGCCGGGCTCATGAGACGGTGCCTCTGGCACCTTCTGTGGGCCATACTCGGTACTAGGTACCAGGTCCACAGAGACGCATAAAACAAAATCCCACTGGGGAGTTCACAGCTGATTGGGCAAGAAGAAGGAGTAGACACGGATGACAGCCATATAAGAGTGTAGATTTCACAGTGAAGAAACAAAAGTAGGAGGGCTCTGTGCTGCCTGGGTCAGGGAGGAGCTCACAGCCTCACTGGCGTTCAACCCCTCTGGCCTGTGCCGGTCTGCCGTGCTGCGTGTGCACCTGCAACACCCAGCCCAGACAGGGGCCAGGGCCTGCCCTGTGGGCTGAAGCAGACACAGCTCAAAAAACCCAGAGCCAAGAGGGAAGGGACAGGAAGCCCAGGACTCACTGCTCCTCATTCCAGTAAGTCTGGCAAGAACAGCAATTCCCGAGTTAGCGCCATTCCAGTTTCTAAAAGGGTCTCTCTTCCTTCACAACTCTTTGGTTTCTGCATTGACACTCCCCGAAGGGTTGGGAGGGGTCCCTGGGTCCCAACGCACAGGTCACCAGGGTAGGTATATCCACAAGGTGGCCCTGGGCTCTCTCGTCCTCCCTCCCTCCCCCTCACCCACACTGGCTGGGCCCGGGGTCTGCCCCTTTCCTCTGGCGTGGCAGCCTCTCCAACCCAGCAGTCTCAGAACCTGGAGCCACAGGAGATGTCCCAGCGCTGGTCAGGAAGGGGAGGGCCACTCGCTACTTAAGCCCAAAGCAGCAGGGCAGCAACTTGCGCCCCTCTGTGACAGGTGGAAGATACAGCGAGGACAAGTGACCTGCCGTGGGCATACAGCAACAGACCTAGGCCCCTGCCCCAGGCCAGCACTCTTCCCACTGACTGTCTGAACTGGGTAGGGCCAAAGGCCCTATGGAAAGAAGCAGTCAAGGTCCCAGCAAAGAACCCCAGAGACTTTCCCGGGATCTGAACAAGTCCTGACTACCAAGGCTTCTTTGGGAAGGGGCAAAGATAGGCAAGGTGGGGGAGAAGAGGTCAGCTGCCCAGCCTCCATGGAATCCTGACTCATTTTCCTGGTCACCTCTGCTTCTTCCTCCCTACCTTTCAAGCTTGAGCCTCCAGCCAAAGACAGTTACAACCATAAAGGACGCCTAGGGAATGCTTAACTACACCTTCCTTCCTGCACAGGGGGCACATTGCACCCACGGACACTTGTGCAGATTACGTAACAGCCTTGGTTCACTCACCATCAAATGGACTAAGGTCCACACTAAAGGCCCCGGCTGGCATGGGATCAGTAGTCAGGAAGTGTGGAATACTCTTAGAACTTCCCCAAGTACTGGGACACCTGATGAGGTGGAAACAGGGGCTCTAGAATCTCAGAAGAGCCAGAGCTACGGAAGGAGCTAGAGCCACCCCTGACCTCACCTGTCCCTTAGGAAACCAAGCTCTTTGAACATTTGATCTTCACTTGGGAAAACTGAGGCCCAGGGGGCTAAGGTGACTTGTCAAGTCAGCAAGGAGAAATCTGGAATAGTCAACCCAGGTTGGGTGGGGGGAACCCGATTATTTCTCAATGCCAGCGTCTTGAACAGGCAACTTACGCACGTCACTGTGACCTAGGAACATGCTAGTGGAACCCACAGCTGTTCTCCCCAGGAAATCAACTGTTTCAAATGAGACGCTGAAAATTACTTTAAAAAAAGAGAGAGAGGTAGCCAATCCTAAAAATAGCTGTAATGCAGAAGTTCAACTTCAACCAGTCCTTTTGCTTACAATGCAAAAATTGAAAACTTTAAGTTCAACCAATGCAAACTTGGAGAGATCTAGAGGAGGGAGGAGCTCTAATCAGAACCTTTGCCAGGAAATCTGTGACTGTGACACTGTGAGTGAGGAGCCTCACAAATATAAAGGGGGACAAGGGTGTGAAGGTCCACACATCAGGGGCTTGCTCTTGCAAAAGCAAACCACAAGGCGGACTCGTAGAAGCAGGCAGAGTTCCACCATGCTCAGCTCAGCTCTGCTATGTTGCCTGGTCTTCCTGGGTGGGACAGGGGCCAGCCGAGGCCAGGACACCCCTGCTGAGAACAGCTGCATTCACTTTCCAGGCGGCCTGCCCCACATGCTCCGCGAGCTCCGTGCTGCCTTTGGCAGGGTGAAGACTTTCTTTGTGAGTATGATGCCCTCCTGTCCTTTGTCTCTTCCTGGGGCTGCCTGAACTAGGCTTTCTGCAGGGGCCAGAAGAAGAACCATCTCCCCTCTTTCTCCTCCTCCAGCACCCAGTCCCCTCAAACTTGAATTCTTCAGACAGTCCTAGGTCAAGCCGTGGGTTCAGGGAGTTCAGATAAGTCCAGGTGATGCCACAAATGTGCATGAAAAGCTGAGCCTACATGGTGAATGGACCATCTCTTCTATGCTCAGAACTTTTTCTAGGATTCTGCTGGAGTCCAGTTCTGTGTTGACTGGGAGAAATCGAGGCTGTGATTGGAGGTGGAGTTGTTCTCCAGGGAGAACATCATTGCCTCTCCTCCCAAGGTTCCCGACCTGAGGGACTGATGGCATGGGGAGCAGCATTCGGGGAGGAAATCCATGTTAGCTGGGGGGGCTTCCTGCTGCCAGAGACCTTTCAGGGTTGGAGCTGGGTGTCCACAGAGCGGAGAAGGAACAGAAGCAGCAGGACCTGAGAGGGACTCAGGGCACTAGGGGCTGACATAGGTGGCCCTCCAGAGCCTCAGGTGGCTCTGCTGCAGGAAGCAGATGGGGACAGAGGCAAAGCTTTGGAGGGAAAAAATTATATATATATATATATATATGTATATGTGTGTGTATATATATATATATATATATATATATATATATATATCTCACTTGATTTCCAAGGGAGAGGACCTGATTTAACGAATGGCTCCAGCACTATGGATTCCTGATTTTTAAAACTCTCTATTTCGGAGCTAGCTACCTTGATTAACAATCAAAACGCCTGCAACACAAAAGGGCATCAGCCAGGCACGCATGTCCGGTCTCTTTCTAAACCTCGGGTTCACTCTCCTTTGGCTCTCCTTGCAGCAATCGAAGGATCAGCTGAACAGCATGTTGTTAACCGAGTCCCTGCTGGAGGACCTTAAGGTGAGAGGCGGGGGTGGGGGTGGGGAGGAGGGTGCAGCATGATTAAGGGAAGGGAGGCGCTGCGGGGGAGCGGGGTTTGCTTCCTTCGCTCGCAAAAGGAGAAGTCAAAGATCTTAACTCAGCACTCAGCCGGAGGGTTACAAAGGACTAGGCCCCAGGGACAAAGCTGTGTTCTCAAGGGGTAGCGTCGCGTCAGCCCTTCCTCCCGCTCACCTACCGCCTTGGCTGCTGCCCGTAGGGTTACCTGGGATGCCAAGCCTTGTCGGAGATGATCCAGTTTTACCTGAAGGACGTGATGCCGCAAGCTGAGAACCACAGTCCAGCCATCAGGGAGCACGTGAACTCCCTGGGGGAAAACCTGAAGACCCTCAGGCTGAGGCTGAGGCAATGTGTGAGTAGCAGACGCTTCTCCCCAGGCGGCCGCCTCCTGCCGCCCCGGGGCGCACGGGCACAGGCAGGCAGGCAGGCTGGCTGTGAGTTGGAAGGGTGCAAGGCAAGCCTGGGGTATGAGCTCTTGCTCATTTCTCTCCCAGAGGGGGTGGGGGCAGCTGCTGGGCATTTACATGTGAAGATATGCAAGCAGCTTTCCTGTTATTTGTGAGTCATTTGTGGCTTATTAACTACTCCCCTCTCTCCTCCCGAAAGTGGCTTGGAGCTTCAGTCGGGGCTCCTGGGGTACTGTTGGACCCACGCCTTGGACGGGGAGCTGAGACTCCCAGCTCACCTCTTATTCTTGGACCCTGCAAGCCAAGCTCCAAGTGGGGCAGACTGGCTGGCAGGATTTCCCTGGTGTTCCAGAAGGGCCAGGGCAACCGGTGTCCCCAGGCTGGCATCAGGAGTAATTCTTCCAGATAACTTATTTCTCCCACTGAAATGGTACCCTCACCCCAGACAGTCTCCTTCGGTCTCTCACTGATGCTAGACAGGACGGACGGAGAGCTAGGTGAAGGGCTCGGTGCCCCAGGTCCCCAGGTGTGACTGTGTCTCCAATTCCTGAGCGCCTACAAGCAGTCCTTGGCGGCTGAGACTGAGAGTCAGGAAAGGGCCCGACTCCACTGTGCCCCCTCTGCAGCCCAGCAGACTCTGGGAGGGCTCTGCAGGAGGAGCCCAGCCCTGGGTCCTACCCCAGCCTGGCAAACACCTGAGCCCCTCCTACGGCAACAGCTCCACTCCAGGGACTCAGCCCTGTTGTCCCCGGGAGCTTTGACAGTGGGCTCTTCTCAGGGTACATCTGGCCAGCCAGGGTCCGCCAGGGGCTGACAGCCAAGGTCATTAACACTTAATCTTTTCTCCCCCAGCACCGATTTCTCCCCTGTGAAAACAAGAGCAAGGCAGTGGAGCAGGTGAAGAGCGCCTTCAGCAAGGTGAGCCTGGGCAGGTGATGCCCCGGGCTGCAGGGAGTCGCCGGCCCCAGGCAGTGTGGGAACCTGGCAGTGTCACTGCCTCAGGCAGCAGGGAGCATTTGTTTTCTGTGAAGTGTCTTTGGGGGTTTCTAAATGACTGCTCCCCGCCTTGGCAGGCCTGCAGGGCGGGCCGACCAGGCAGTCTGAACCCCGGGAGCCAGCCAGCAGCTGGGGAGAGTGACAAAGGAAACAGAAAGTACAGAAAGTACCTCGTTGAGACTCGGGGCTGAACCCACACGTGCAGAAAGCTGACACGTGACTGTGCACATCCAAGTAGATGTGGGGCTCAGCCTGGACTCCCCAAACTCAGAGCGGGCAGGGAGCAGAACATCCCCTTGCCTGGAGGGGCCTTGAGTCGCTTTCCATCTGTCTGTCACACTTGCTGGGGTGCTGAGAATGTCAACTTCCAGCCCTCAAGGGGCTCCACCCCTCCAGCAGCCCCTTGCTGCTTCAGCCCTGCTTCCCAGAGGCTGTGTCCTGTGTTCCCGTGGTGGCCTGGGGACAGACTCTGGGCTGGTGCCATCCTCAGGGGGCATGGGCCCCCTGACAGTAAGCCAGGGCAGCAGGGCAGGGCCTGCTCCGTCCATGGGTGAGAGAGCACAGATTTTCAACGGGCCCCTTCCCTCCTCCTTTCTGTCTTGTCTTCAAAACGCTTCCTCTAATATCTTTGCATCAAATGCTGCATAAGCAGGCAGCGTGCGGATGCGTGACCTTTAAAACTGTTGAACAGGCACCACGCCAAAGCTCTGCTTTGCCAGGCGACTGTGCCTCTTGCCACCTGCCAGCAGTGCTGCTGGCTGGGAGGAGATGCAGGCCAGTGCACAGCCTCCCCCAACACAGCTGGGCTTGGGTTCCCAGGCTCTGACCTTCCCCTCCACCCAGGGCCATGCCCCTCGGAGTGAAGATGCTTAGAAGAGGTTTTAACAAAGTGACTCTCACCTTCCCCCACAGCTGCAAGAGGAAGGCGTCTACAAAGCCATGAGTGAGTTTGACATCTTCATCAACTACATAGAAACCTACATGACAATGAAGATAAAAAGCTAAAAGCCCCAGGATGGCAACTCGGCTAGAGTCTAGGACATCAGTTAGGGACCTGCACACCCTGGGTCAGCTGACCCAGCACCTTGGAAAGCTGTTGTACCTCTCAATATTTATTACCTCTGATACCTCAGCTCCCGATCCTATTTATTTACCGAGCTTCTCTGTGAACTCTTTAGAAAGAAGCCCACTATTATAATTTTTTCAGTATTTATTATTTTCACCTGCATTTAAGCTGTTCCCATGGGGTGATGCCCTGTGGGATTTGAGTGTCTTAGGAGAAATTATAATTTATGTGAAAGGGAAAAATGTGCCTTGGGGAGCCGACTGAGGCTTCCATTCCTTCTGTGCCTGACCACACTTTCTAACTCCTAAGCCGAGCTCCCTCTTACCCTCTGGAGCCCGGACCTGGGCTCTCCGAGTGTTCCAGAGACTCCTAGCCTCTTAGGAAGAGAGACCCGGAAGCCCCTTGGGTGGTGACCCTTCCGGCAGCTCAGAGGGAGGCTCCTGACCTCGATCTTCAACCCCTTATTTATAACACCCTCAAGTTGGTTCTAATAGAACTCAGTTTTAACTAAAAGTGATTCAATTCCTCTGGGAATGTTATATTGTTTGTCTGTCTTCTCAGCAGATTTTACTTTTAAATAAACAAATGGAGCTCATCCAAGTCATGTAATGGTGTCTGTTGCCTCTTATCTGACTCAGAATGGGTGGCGGAATTTTGCAGTCCAAAGACAGGCAGCCAGCTCCCCTGACCAGGAGACAGAGGGGCTCCAACCTGCGTGCACAGGAAAAGCTCTTCTCACTTCCAGAGCCAAGAGCAAAGACCACCCAGGTCTTCTCATCGCTCAATTCTTTAAGGATTTCTCCCTGAGTCCCTAAAGACTGAGCTGACTGACAAGGCTAAGGGGGAGCTTCTGTACGTACCACAGTCAGAGAGTCGGGCAGGGGGAGTTTTCTAGTGTTTTTGTACTTGCTGAAGCTCCAGGGCTCCAGGGGGTGACGCTGGCTCGCCCGGGGCATGTGGGTGTGAAGACAACGCCAACCGTTGTCTTGGCACGTACGGCTGGTTCTTTTCAGTGATCCCAACTTAACACTCCTACCAAATCCTCTCTGAGCTTCAGTCAGGGGCAAGAGAGCAGGGCTGGACCCGACAGAGCAGAATACAAGCGAATTAGTCCGCTGGCTGGGATACCAGGGACCAGACCGCCACTCTTTCTGTCCCCGCCCTGAGCTATCAGACGAGAGTGAGGTTGGCTTCAGGCTGCGGTCTGTTGGGAGGGGCATGGCGGCTGGGGAAGCCCTACTCGAGGCCCCGTGACTTAGGGGAGAGAAGGGGAAAGAGTGGGCTGAGTAAATGCTCCCCTTACGTCCTGCCCAGGCAGCCCTAGCCCAGGGGAGGCTGGGAGCTGACTGATTGTGGTCACTTTTTCGGTAAGACCTGACTCACTTCGGTTAAAGTAACCATAGGAAGGAAGTGGGACGCATCAAAGCTGAAATTCTGAGATGAAAGGTTAAGAATGGAGACTGGTGGGAGGCGAGGAGAGAGGCCTGAAGCTGCCTATGCTGAGCTAAAGAAGTCATGAGTAGTGCCTTGGCCTGTGAGAAGGTTCGGGAAGGCGGGGCTCCCTGCCAGGCAGGAGGCGATGAGATTGGCATCACCTGGACAAGCTGTAGAGCCAATAAGGTGTCAGCAACAGCTACAACTGATTGGGCACTAGCGATATACGTATCTGTCATACCTCATAGGAGTATTTCAAAAAGTTCATGGAAAATGGAATTTAAAAATAAGTTTATTTTAGTGTAAAGAATTAAAATCCATACACAGCTTTTTTCATTATACTCATTTCCCATGAACTTTTTGAAGAATCCTATTGTGGCCTTATTATTGCTATTTTCTGTAAAGTGATTATTATTCCTATATTTCTGTAAGCTAAGAAGTGTGACTTTTATTCAGTATTATATTTGCTTTATTAGGGTTCAATAACAACTTGCTATCAGTCACATTTGAAGTTCAAGCTTTTTGGATGACTCTATTAATCCATGAATTGATCATCCATTAACCCTGGGGAATACATAGGCTCGGTGTGTCCTCCCAGTCATCTCTTTATGCATATCCGTGTTTCAGTACACGTGCTATTTATGCTAGTAATAATACAAACATGGACTAAAGTTGTTTGTCAAATACTTTGCTAAGTACTTGCTCTATATTAGTTCATATGTTATGTAAAGCTATGAAGTATGAACTATTGATAGCTCCATGTATCATATAATGAAAATGAGGCCCAGAAAAGTTATGTAGTTTATCTTTAGTAATATAGCTATTAAATGAGAGTTCATGATCTCAAGGATTATGATAACTTATATATCATATGCAGTGACTGTATCATTCCCCCTTTTTTTCAGAATTTATTTATTTATTTTTGTTTATTTGAAAGGCAGAGCAAGAGAATCTTCCATCCACTGGTTCACTCCTCAAATACCTGTAAAAACTGGAGCTGGGCCATGTAGAAGCCAGGAGAACTCCATCCGGGTCTCCCGTACGGGTAGCATGGACTGAAGTTCTTGGACCGTCATCTCTGCCTCCCTGGATGTGCATTAGCAAGAAGCTGGATTGGAAGCCAAGGCAGGATTCCCCCCAGGCACTCCGATATGGGATGCAGGCACCCCAAGCAACGGCTTAGCCCACTGCCACACACACCCACACCCATTATTCTTTTCTAATGCCATTTTTATGACTCATTAAAATTTGAGATACTGTTTTCAGTCTGCTGTGTGTCCGTTTTCATTTGTCCAAAGACATTTTTCATTTCTCTTCTTCTTTTGATCTGTTGGTCATTCAGAAACAGGAGAAATGTTGATAAGTTGAACCAGCCATAGAGAATGGAAAGTTGATGACTGCGTAAGACGACTTTTCCTTTGTATTAGTTAGCCATTGCTGCACCCCAAACTTAGCCACTCACACCAAGAAACATTTACTATCTCACCATTTCAGTAGGTCATAGCCTGAGGCTGAAAACGAGGACTTCTGGCTCAAGATCTCTAAGGAGGCTGCAGGCAGTTGAAGGCTTCAGTGGGGCACCGGACTCATGCCTCAGAGGGCTCACTCACACGACAATTGGGCCGTGGGTCCTTGCCACCTGAGCCTCTCCACACGGCTCCTTGAGCATCCTCCCAACATGGCCGCCATCCTCCCTGGAGCCAATGATCCAAGAGAGAATAAGGAGGAAGTGAGTGTACCTTGGAGGACCATCACTTCTACTTGTTAGAAGCAGGCCAGTACAGCCCACGTTCAAGGGAAGGGAAACCAGATTCTGTTAGGTAGGAAGTCAAATATGAGCTTATGTGTGTGTGACATAAAGGCCTAAAGAAAAAACATCTAAAAAAAAAAAAAAAAGAAGAAGAAGAAGAAGAAGAAGAAGAAGAAAAAGAAAAGAAAAGACATCTATGTCCAGCATATGTATCTGCATCTCAAAGTCATCCCAATAAAAGTTTCAGGGGCAGCCCAGTGTTCGCATCCTGCCCTGCCCTCTCCTACCCGATAACCTGCCAGGTGGGGGTCCCCGCCCCTTCTGCCTGATAACCTTCCAGATGAGCCCAGTATCTGCATTTCAAATACCCTGCTCTGGATCCCCATTCTCCAGGGGGTCCTGCTCACCCTTCCTCTGAACCCAGGATGGCACCAGCTAGGCTTCCTCCTGTCTGATACCTTCAGGGGAAAACTCAGATAGAAGCTTCTTAATATCTACATCCATAAAATCCTTTGTTTCAGGAGGAGATGTGAAGACAAAAACCTATCTCCTTAAACCCTCCCCCCCCGGCCTCAACCGGACTGCGCGCTCAGCCCTCTGCCTCTCCGCTGAGCCGCCCGCTGGCCTGCCCAGGTGTAATCTCTCCACTCAACCATGTAACCTTGCCCCCCCCCCAGTCCGAGCGACTGGGCACTCTCCCTCAGGCTCTGTCTGGAGAGGTGCCCATCCATCCTTAAGGATGTCCCTTCCCTAATAAACCTTGCTATTTTACCTCCCACTACTCTCTGTCTTACGCCTGAAATCTTTCTTGCGCGAAGACAAGAACCCTGCCATTCTCCGGTAACACTTAGCCCAGTAGTTAAGATGTCCACATAACACATTGGAGCAGCTGGGTTTGATTCCCATGTCAGTCTGGTGACTCTGCTCTCCTGCCAGTGCAGCCCCTGGGAGGCAGTGGTGATGGCTCAGGTAATGGAGTTCCTGCCTCCCACGTGAGACTCCTGGACTAGGATCCTGGCTCCAGGCGTCCACCTCTGCCGTCCCTGGCCATGTGAGTATCTAGGGAGTGAACCAGCAGATGGGAGCTCTTATTCTCTCTCTCTCTCTCTCTCTCTCTCTCTCATATAAACAAATAATAAATAAGAAGAAAATAAAATTTAAAGATTCTTCCCAGGTCCTACAGCCTGTTTGTGTCCCCCACCCCAGCTGTCAATACTGAAAGCCTAACTCTCAAAGTGATGATATCTCAAAGAGGGCCCCTCAGTGGGAGATCAGGGTTTGACAAGGTCGTGAGGGCAGAGGCCTTGTGATGGACCCAGCACCCTTAGGAGAAGAGAGCTTACTCTCTCCTCTTCACCCCTTAAATGCACTCAAAGAAGAGGCCAGATGAGCAACCCACCTCCATATGGCCGAAGGAAGAAGACTCAGTGGGAAACCTGCCTGGCCTGCCTGGAGCTCACACTTCCCAGCCTGCAGAACCAGCATACAATGAGTTTCTGTTTACCTCCTCCAGGCTATGGTGGTGTCTGATGGGACCAGGGATACCGGCCAAAGGCATTCTCAGGTATGAGCTATACACGCATTCTGGAAAGAGCACAGAATGAGGTGTGGCTGGGAATTCGTGGGGAGGAGATGGCAAGGAACCTTTGTTCTCTGAGAAGAGAAACCACCCCCTCTCCTCCCAGGCCTGCTCTGCCCCTCCCAGCCTAGTGTATGACAGGGAGAAGGCGGATCTCTAAGGTGAGGGGTGTGGGACCAAGGAGGGAAGCTCCTGGCATTTGTGACAATGATGTAGAGCCATGCACAGAGAGACAGCAAACAGGTTTTTCCCCCTGGAAGTGAGGCACAATCCAGAAGGAAGAGGCTAAGACTGGAGAGGAAGAAAAGAGAAGGCTCAGGAAGAGACGCCAGGCTCCCCACTCAGAACACCTGCCAGGGTGGGTCTCATGGGGACCCCTTGGGGGAAAGCAGATGTGACCCTCCCAGGAAGTAGGAGCTGGGTCATAAGGATATAAACCCAGGACCTAAAATAGCGGGAGGATCTTGGCAGTTTCACAACCTGCAGAGCTGGCTCCAGAGTAAGCCAGAGAGCTCTCAGTCTCTGAGGGGCCTGTGGGTACCAGGTGACTTGTGAGGTCTGCGATCTTCTTAGGCGCTAGCTCACTGGATGCCTTGGAGATCTTACTGAGCCTGCCTGGGACTCCGTTTTCGCATTGATAAAATAAGGCAGCGGGTCTGAAAACGGCTTCCAGCCTGGGGTTACTAGAGGGAAGGCACTTGCGGCTGTCTCGTGACAACTTCCAAAATATGAAAAAGTCTAATGAAAATCGCCCATTTCCCATCGCCTCCCCGCTACGTCTGCACAGACTCATTGAAAAGCACTTCCAGGCCGGCGCCATGGCTCACTAGGATAATCCTCTGCTTGTGGCGCCGGCACCGTGGGTTCTAGTCCCTGTCGGGGCTCCGGATTCTGTCCCGGTTGCTCCTCTTCCAGTCCAGCTCTCTGCTGTGGCCAGGGAGTGCAGTGGAGGATGGCCCAAGTGCTTGGGCCCTGCACCCGCATGGGAGACCAGGAGGAAGCACCTGGCTCCTGGCTTCGGATCCATGTAGTGCACCGGCCATAGCGGCCACCTGGGGGGTGAACCAATGGAAGGAAGACCTTTCTGTCTCTCTCTCTCTCACTGTCTAACTCTGCCTGTCGAAGGAAGGAAGGAAGGAAGGAAGGAAGGAAGGAAGGAAGGAAGGAAGGAAGGAAGGAAGGGAGGGAGGGAGGGAGGGAAAGAAAGAAAGAAAGAAAGAAAGAAAGAAAGAAAGAAAGAAAGAAAGAAAGAAAGAAAGAAAGAAAGAAAGAAAGAAAGAAAGAAAGAAAGAAAGAAAGAAAGAAAAAGAAAGAAAGGAAGGAAGGAAGGAAGGAAGAAAGAAAGACACTCTGGCTGGCTGGCTGGAGTCCAATCCGCTCGTGGAAAGACAAGTTGCCTCACGCTGATGCCGTTCTTTCTCTCGAGAAATTCTAGACAGCCAAAATATTTTGTAATGCGTTGCAAGTTTGTAGGGATTTATTTGAGAGACAGGGGGCCCCTGTTCGCTTTTTCACTCCCCAAATGCTTGCAACATCTGGAGAGCCAGAAACTCACACCAGGTCTCCTGCGTGGGTGCCAGGAGCGCAGTTCCTTGTGCTGCCACCCAGGGATCTGCATTAGCAGGAAGGTGGAATCCGGAACTGAAACCAGGAGGCAAACCTAGGTGCTCCCTGATAGGACGTGGGCATCTTTACTGCTAGGCTGAACGCCCACTTTCCAAAACAGCTTACAATAGTCAGGCTGGACACGAATAGCGTGGTGAAGGCTGCAGAGAAACTCAGTTGGATGAGCTGATGCTCTGTTCAAGCCCCCAGCCTCTGACTCCCTCCGCCAGCCAGCCCGTTCCCACCGGCCCTCCTGGGGACCCACCCCTGTCTGCAGTCTGCACAGGTAACTTTCCAGACAGCGTCCCAGCCACCTGTGTATCACCCACAGCTCCTCCCTCCCGGCAGCCTTGAGCAGCCAAGGTGCACAGAGCTTCCAGAGCCTCCCTGGCCCCCTGGCTGCAGAAGACACAGGGAGATCCGAGTCCGGGGGGAAGAAGCACAACTCAGCTCTCTCTGCACAGCCCGGGGGGCCTTGCCCAGCCTCCAGAGGCTGAAGCACCTTAGCTCTAGCCCCGGGCTTTCCACTCACCTGCAGCTGCATGGCCATGGGTCGTTGCTACCTCACTAGTCTCCTCTGTGACACGGAGGACCATTATTCCTGGTAAGGAATTGTGGCGAGAAAACCTCATAGGGCACAAATGTGTGTGATGCTCCCAGCACAGCGTAAATACTCCCTGAGAACACCTCCACTAGACGTCGGAGGGATTGCTTACATGGGACCAGGTGGAAAGACAGGTGTTGTGACCATGAGAAAGAACGGGGCATACTTTGCGCACCGCTGGGACTTTCCTTCCAAGGCCTCCTCTCCCTCCGCCCCATTTCTGGGTGGAAAGAGAAGGGGGCTCAGCCCTCTCTTTGGGAGGGAAAGAGAAACCCATTGTTTTTGTTTTGTTTTGAACTCTGATTTCAATTTTGTGATTTGGCCTCAGGAATGCTTGGCGCAGTAAAGAAATCTACATGAATTATAGCCAGTTGGAATTGCATAAATCCAGTAACCTGCTAACATAGATGGTTCACTGCTATTTGAGCAATGGTTACACACGCCATTAAATAGAAGCTAGATTAACTGAGCCGAAAGCTTTATCTGACGACGAAACTGAACTTTGTTCAGAGGTCCTCATTCTCCATCATTGTTTTGCATGATAAGAATCTAAACTATGGCTGGTGCCACGGCTCAATAGGCTAATCCTCCACCTGCAGCACCGGCACACAGGGTTCTAGTCCGGGTCTGGGCGCTGGATTCTGTCCCGGTTGCTCCTCTTCCAGTCCAGCTCTCTGCTGTGGTCCAGGAGTACAGTGGAGGATGGCCCAAGTGCTTGGGCCCTGCACCCCATGGGAGACCAGGAGAAGCACCTGGCTCCTGGCTTCAGATCAGCGCAGTGCGCCGGCCACAGCAGCCATTGGAGGGTGAACCAACAGAAAAGGAAGACCTTTCTCTCGGTCTCTCTCTCCCTCACTGTCCACTCTGCCTGTCAAAAAAAAAAAGAATCTAAACTATGACCATTCAAATTACTACTCTGATCTTTCCTTCATACATTGTTTGAAAAAAAAAAAAAAAAAGAGGGGGGGGGGGAAAGCCGTTTTGCAAGATCACGGAGCCATTTTGTAACAGAGCTCGGCACTTACTCAGAATGCAACCCAGGATCCCACGCCCATTTGAAGAGTTCCTGGATTACTTAGAGGAGGGGCTTGTCACTTTCCCGGCCTGACCCTGCCATGGCCTCTACCAGCACTGAACTGTGGCTGATGTGCCAGATGAAATCATTCATCTGGTCCCTTACATCATAATCTTTACATGTGGGTCCCTCGAAGTCGAGACCGAAATCAAACCAAAGGCAGGCCGACTTCTCCTTGACCTTTGCCCCAATTCAGAACTTTTAGGAGATAAATATTTGTCTATTTGGTTACCCATGACGCTTTAGGCTGAAGAAAAGGCCAAAAATAAGGCAGCCATTGATCCTGCCCTCGCAGGAAGCAGACATGATAAAGTTAGCTGCACCATTTTATTATGATGGTGATGGTCTCCAGTACTAAGAAGTGGGAGGTTTAGCAAAGCAAGTAACCTGGCCCCAGGTCAGGGCAGGCTTCCCCCAAAAAATGTCTTCCGGCCTGACATGAAGGGTGGATGGGAGCCGGCCAAGTGAAGAAGGAAGTGACAGGAGGCAGAGTGAAATGCACATTTAAAGACACTTAGAGGGGGCCGGCGCATAGCTCACTTGGTTAATCCTCCATAATCCCATATGGGCGCCGGGTTCTAGTTCCGGTTGTTCCTTTTCTAGTCCAGCTCTCTGCTGTGGCCCGGGAAGGCAGTGGAGGATGGCCCAAATGCTTGGGCCCCTACACCGGCATGGGAGACCAGGAAGAAGCACCTGGCTCCTGGCTTCAGATCAGCGTAGTTCCGGCCATAGTGGCCATTTGGGGGGTGAACCAACGGAAGGAAGACCTTTCTCTCTGTCTCTCTCACTGTCTAACTCTATCTGTCAAATAAACAAGAAAAAAAAAGCCGGCGCCGTGGCTCAATAGGCTAATCCTCCACCTTGCGGCGCCGGCACACCGGGTTCTAGTCCCGGTTGGGGCGCCGGATTCTGTCCCGGTTGCCCCTCTTCCAGGCCAGCTCTCTGCTATGGCCAGGGAGTGCAGTGGAGGATGGCCCAGGTGCTTGGGCCCTGCACCCCATGGGAGACCAGGAAAAGCACCTGGCTCCTGGCTCCTGCCAGGATCAGCGTGGTGCGCCGGCTGCAGCGGCGGCCATTGGAGGGTGAACCAACGGCAAAGGAAGACCTTTCTCTCTCTGTCTCTCTCTCTCACTGTCCACTCTGCCTGTCAAAAAAAAAAAAAAAAAAAGAAAAAGAAAAAAAAAAAGACACTTAGAACTCAAACCATGGCCAGTGGGGCGGGATGGGGCAGGGGCTGTGTCTGCAAAGTGCGGGTACATTTCCTCCGATTCACAGCAGAGCTGGACTCAGGGCCCTCTGGCTTCTCCATCCTGTCTCATAGAACTTAAACTGTTTAAGGAATCAAACGATGAATCACAGAGTTTTTTTTTTTTTTAAGATTTATTTTTATTTATTTGAAGGAGTTACAGAGAGAAGTAGAGACAGAGAGAGAGGTCTTCCATCTGCTGGTCCATTCCCCAGATGGCCGCAATGGCCAGAGCTGCACTGATCCAAAGCCAGGAGCCAGGAGCTTCCTCCGGGTCCCCCATGTGGGTGCAGGGGCCCAAGGACCTGGGCCATCTTCAACTGCTATCCCAGGCCATAGCAGAGAGCTGGATCAGAAGAGGAGCAGCCAGGACTCAAACCGGCGCCCATACGGGATGCTGGCGCTTCAGGCCAGGGCTTTAACCCGCTGCGCCACAGCACCAGCCCCATTGAATGGTATTTTTTGTGGGGTGGGCATGGGGGAAGTTTTAAAGATGAGTTCAGAGTGGGGCCAGCGCTGTGGTACAGTGGGTTAAGCCGCTGCTTGTGATTCCAGCGTCCTATATCAAAGTGCCAGTTCGAGTCCCAGGTGCCCCACTTCAGATCCAACTTCCTACTGATGCACCTAGGAAGGCAGCAGATAATGACCTGGGTGCTTGGGCCCTTACAGCCCACATAGGAGACCAGGATGGAGTTCCAAGCTCCTGGCTTCTGCCTGGCCCAGACCTGGCTGTGGCTGTGGCTGTGGCAGTCTCTGGGGAGTAAACCAGAGGATGGAAGATTCTCTCTCTCTCTCTCTGTCTCTCTCTCTCTCTCCTTCTGTCACTGTACCTTTAGAATAAATAAATAAATAGATGAGCCTGGAGAGATGAGCAAGGACTGAATCATTCGGGGATGGGAGACCATGGCAGAAGTTTCAGACTGTATAGGCAAGGGGAAGCTGCTGGAAGTTGTGTTGGAGAGGAGAGCGTACACCTTCTCAGTGAGACCATCTAAGTGCCCTGTGCTTCCAGGCCAGACAGGAGGAAGCTGTAGAGTGAACAAAGGTGGCAATAAAGAGGAACTGAGGGGCCGGCGCCGTGGCTCACTTGGTTAATCCTCCACCTGTGGCGCCAGCATCCCATATGGGTGGCGGGTTCTAGTCCTGGTTGCTCCTCTTCCAGTCCAGCTCTATGCTGTGGCCCGGGAAGGCAGTGGAGGATGGCCCAGGTGCTTGGGCCCCTGCACCGGCATGGGAGACCAGGAAGAAGCACCTGGCTCCTGGCTTCGGATCAGTGTAGCTCCAACTGTAACGGCCATTTGGGGGGTGAACCAATGGAAGGAAGACCTTTCTCTCTGTCTCTTTCACTGTCTAACTCTATCTGTCAAATAAAAAAAAAATCAAAAAAGAGGAACTGAGAGAAGGTGAGGGTAGACACTCAGCAGCTGCTTAGGGGAGAGTGGGTGATGGCCAAGGTGCACCCCACTCCTCTGCCCTGAGACGCTGGGTGGAGGAGAAGCAGGTGTCGTCTTCTACTTGGCCCTGCTGAGTTGAAGGTGCCACTGAGACTCAAGTGAAGACTCCCAGAGTGGTCAGATGGACACGGAGCTCTCATCTGGAGAGAATTGCATGGGCGTCGATGACACCAAGATGGTAGGGACACACAGGAGTGGATAAGGGCACCAAGATCCTGAGTTTTCTGTTGCCAACAAGAAAACACTACAGATGGGATGCTTCTTAAAGAAAAGAGCTTCAGGCCGGCGCCGCGGCTCACTAGGCTAATCCTCCGCCTTGCGGCGCCGGCACACCGGGTTCTAGTCCCAGTCGGGGCACCAGATTCTGTCCCGGTTGCCCCTCTTCCAGGCCAGCTCTCTGCTGTGGCCAGGGAGTACAGTGGAGGATGGCCCAAGTGCTTGGGCCCTGCACCCCATGGGAGACCAGGAAAAGCACCTGGCTCCTGCCATCAGATCAGCACGGTGCGCTGGCTGCGGCGGCCATTGGAGGGTGAACCAACAGCAAAGGAAGACCTTTCTCTCTGTCTCTCTCACTGTCCACTCTGCCTGTCAAAAAAAAAAAAAAGAAAAGAAAAGAAAAGAGCTTCACTTGGGCTTCAGCTCTGGTCCAAGGTTGAGGGGTTGCACCTGGGGACGACTTTCTTGCTGGCAGAGTCCCAAGGTGGTGCAGGGTATCACATGGAAGAGACAGTATGCTTGTTCCTCTACACTCTGGGCTCTCTCTTCTAATAAAGCCAGCAGGATGCAATCATGGTGGCCCCAGCCCGAGGGCATCATCTAATCTTACCTCCCCAGGCTGCACCTCTCAACACCATCATCAGAGTAAATTTCCACCCTTTCAAAGCCTCACAATGGGGACTGAACTCCAGCACATGAACCTTGCGGAGACACACTCAGACCAAATCCAGGGGCCAGCGATGTGGCGCACCAGGTTAAGCCCCCACCTGTGATGCCAGCGTCCCACGTAAGTACCAGTTCAAGTCCCAGCTGGCTGTTCTACTTCTTATCCAGCTCCCTGCTAACATGCCTGGAAAAGCAGCAGAAGATGGTCCGAGTGCTTGGGCCCCTGCTCACATGTGGGAGACCTGGATGGCTTTGGCCTGGCCCAGCCTGGGCTGTTGTGGCCATTTAAGGAGTAAACCAGAAGACAGATGTCTCTGTCTCTCTCTGTCTCTCTGTCTCTCTGTCTCTCTCTCTGCCTTTCAAATAAACAAATAAATCTTAAAACACACACACATACAAGCAAAGCCAGGGGAGCCAGCGCTGTGGCATGCTTGGCTAAGCCTCCACCTACAGCGCTTACACCCCATACAGGTGTCAGTTTGAGCTGCGTCCTCTTCCAATCCAACTCTCTGCTTATGGCCTGGGAATGCAGTGAAAGATGGCCCAAATGCTTGGGCCTTTACACCCATGTGAGAGAACTGGAAGAAGCTCCAGGCTCCTGCCTTTGGCGTGACATAGCCCTGGCCATTGCAGTCATTTGGTGGAATGAACCAGACCTTTCTGTCTGTAACTCTGCCTCAAAAAAGGAAAGAAAACCCTACTCAAACCACAGCAGCAAAGGGAGAGTAGAGAGTGAGTAGAGCCAAAGAGAAGCAAGCCCAGAATGAAGCTATGGAGAACCTAGACAGGAAAAACTGACAAAGGAACTCCTTAAAGAGAGTCCTAGAGAGTCCTGAATGGTGAAAAGTAACACCAGGAGACAGTGCATTCCTGAGGACAAGGGGAGAAACTATCCCAAGAAAGAGAAAATAGTCAAGGCCAGCATTGTGGCGTAGCAGATAAAGCACCAGCATGCCCTGTGGGCAGGTTCAAGTCCCAGCTCCCTGCTAATGAACCTGGGAAAGCAGCAGAGGATGGTCCAAGTGCTTGGGTCCCTGCACCTGCGTGGGAGACCTGGAAGAAGTTCCTGCTCCTGACTTCCGTCTGACCCAACCCTGGCTGTGGCAGCCATTTGGGTAGTGAAACAGTAGATGGAAAGTATTTATTGGGGCCAGTGTTGTGACGTAGTGGGTAAAGCTGCTGCCTAAGGATGGGAGACCTCAGCATCCCATATGGGCGCTGGTTCAAGTCCTGGCTGCTCCACTTCCAATCCAGATCTCCGCTATGGCCTGGGATAGCAATAGAAGATGGCCCAAGTCCTTGGGCCCCTGCACCCACAGGGGAGACACAGTAGAAGCTCCTGGCTCCTGGTTTTGGATCGGCACAGCTCCGGCTGTTGCGGCCATCTGGGGAGTGAACCAGCAGAAGGATGACCTCTCTCTCTCTCTCTCTCTCTCCTCTTATTTATTTCAAATAAATAAACAAAAGCTTGAAAGAGAAAAAGAGTAGTCACGGAACAGATGCCATGTGGAGGCCAGCTAAGACCACAGGTGGGGACCACTCTTGACTCGCACGGGAAATATGAGGTGGAAAAATGGGATGATAACTGTGGACAATTCTTTCAAGACACTGGGCCCACAGAGAAGCAGTTGACGATAGAGGCTTGAGGTGGAAGAACTGAAGTCAGGTTCCTTGGAAAGCAGCAGAGAGGGTGCAGGTAGAGGAAAGAATTACCTCTGAAGTGAGGAAGACACCTCCACCCTGTAACAGGAAGCGGGGGGTGGGGGGGGGCAGGCAGTGCAGAGCAGGCTGGTACAGAGAGACCTGTTGGCAGGAAATTGATACTGTATCCACTGGGTGATTTCTGCTGTCCCTTGGAAGAGTGGATAAGGAGGAGAGAGTGTAAGGAGGTTAGGAGAGACACAAAGACCAGAGAGAGCTGATAAGGGGGCAGTCATGGAGACGAGCCTAAGCACTGGGACTCTGACCATGGAGGCACGGAACAGCTGCGCTGGGCGGAGCTGATCCCACGGGAAGGGGGCTGTGCAGACAGCAGCGCCTGAACGAAGAGGCCTGGAGACAGAGCAGCTCTGGCAAAAGTCAGACTGCGATCAGCAGAGCAAATGACTGCGTAGCGGCAGAGGAAGCCGCCATCGGAACCATGAAGTCACGGAACGGAGGAGTCACGGTTCAGGTGAGTCGCCCACAAGGGCACAGCCCTCCATCGGGCGGCAGCAGGGGGGTCAGTCAAGGCAGAAGAAAGAAGACCGCGGGGCAGGCGCTCAAATCATGTGTGAAACAGGGGGAGACGGAGGAGATAGTGGTCCTGGAGCCTCTGGGGGATTCTGATCCTCGCACACGTAGTTCTCAGAGCTTCATGAGCTGGGCAACTGATCATCTTAGGTTTCCTAAATCTTAGAGGGGAATAAATGTAGATCTCTTGGAAAGACTCCCCAGGATAACTGGACTTTCCTAACAAATGAAAGGGGCTACATGTTCCTAAATATATCTTAGGCATTGAAGTCACTTTTACGTCAGAAAAATAAATATCCAAGCATTAACCACACACAGCCCTAGAGTCACTCAAATCAAGAAGTTTGGTGTTTGTTTTGTTTTGTTTTGCCAGGATGAATCATCATTCAATGACACATCCTGCTGGGAACCTCCAGCACATCTCCTAACAGGGACCTCTCCTGTGGCTTCAGGTCCTTGACCTCCTGGGTCTCTCCCATCTCACACCTCACCACTGAGCTCAGTCTCTTTCCTACTTAGCAGAAGGATGGAAAATCAAAATCACCAACAGCAAATGTTCGAAGGCAACTCTCTTCGTGGAAATAGAAGTCCCGAGGAAAACAGCTGTGCAGTATCTAACCTCTTCCTCTGATGAACAGGGCGAGATTACGACCAGTGATTTTCCCAACCCTCATGTCAGCTGAGGCATCACACGTCGAGGATCCTGTGCCATCCTCTAGGGAGGGGACAGAGGCAAAGACGGCCTAAATCCGTCTGCCCAGTGTGGACTGAAGATCAGCCCACGGCTGTTTGTTAGCAGTCTGTAGCAAGATAAGTGCAAGAAGCAAGAGTGTTTAGAGGGGTGAGCAGTGTGGCACAGCAGGTTAAGCTGCCACTAGGGATGCCCTCATCCCACATAGGAGTACCTGAAATGGAGTCCCACCTCTGTTCCCAGTCCACATTCCTGCTAATGCCACCCTGGGAAGTGCAGGTGGCGGCTCAAGTTACTGACTCCTTGCTACCTCATGGAAGACCCGGATGCAGCTACTGGCTCCAGCCCTGGTTGCTATGGGCATTTGGGGAGTGAGCCAACAGATGGAAGGTCTCTCTCCATCATTCTTTCCCTCTTTCCCTCTCTCTCTCTCTTTCTCTCTCTCTTTCTCCCACTCTGCCTTCCAAATAAACAACCTTACAGTAACTTGACAGGATATTTTTGTAGCTGATAGACCAGTTTAAAATGGAGATTATATTTCATATATCTTTATTATATTTTCACTCATTTTCCTAGTAATTCTCTTTACTATTTTATAAAAATGATGATCCATCACAGATTGAAATTTTTTTTAAAAAATCTGGTTCTTTGGGCTGATGCTGTGGCTTAGTAGGTTAAGCCTCTGCCTATGGCATCCAATATGGGCAATGGTTCAAGTCCTGGCTGCTCCATTTACTATTCAGTTCCCGGCTAATGCACCTGGGAAAGCAGGGGAAGATGGCCCAAGTGCTTGGGTCCCTGCACCCATGAGGGAGATCTAGAAGAAGCTCCTGGATCCTGGCTTTGGATCAGCCAAGCTACGGCCCTTGCAGCCACTTGGGGAATGAACCAGTGGATGGAAGGCTGCTCTCTCCCTCTCTCTCCTTGTAACTCTGCCTCTCAAATAAACAAACCCTTTAAAAAAATCTGGTGCCTAGTCAAAGATATTTGAGAAGGGCAAACCTAGGTAGGACTGCCTGATTTGTTCCTAGCCTCACAGAAGCTCTTAGGCTGGAGGAAAGAGCTAGTGAGACACATGTGGGAGGAAAATTTAGACTAACCCTATGTCAGATCTCCACTCTACCACTTACTGTAGACCTTGCATAAGCCATCCCACCTTAGTTCCCGACCTGAAGGTGAGAATAATAAGCCTTGCCTTGCAGATCTGAGATGAAGTTTACACGAGGTGCAGTGCTGTGAGCCTGATTCAATATCATCTGGTTGAACCCTACCTAGTGCTCCAGCGAGAATCTCGGGCCACACCAATCCGCCACAGGCGCCCCAGCACGGTGGGCACACCCTGACTAGGATGCCTACCGCAGGAAGGCGGGTAGCAACGGACGTGTCGCCTGGTCTCTGCCAAACCTGAAGAGCCAAGTATCCTTATTAGAAGGAAAATGAGGCCGTCACTGTTGGCTCCCATTCCCCCATTCTCTCATGACAAAGAACCTTGAGATCGCTGGGGTCTAGGGGAGCTGGGAATTCACTGCCTCTCACTTGTCCAGCACTGACTTAGCAATAAGTTTATGATCTTACCTGGCCAATGAGAAAGGAGAAGGGACCGGAGTCCCTCCAGGAACGAGAGCCTGCTGGGAAATATTCTCATTACTCTTAAGAGCAGGGAAACTGGGCTTTTCCTCTGCCTCTCTGTGTTGTCTACACTTGAAGCCTGGAATTGCTGAAGCCATCCTGGGCTCACTCAGCAGAAAACAGGAATAAAGTAGTGGAAAGTCACTGGACCCTGTTGACCTTGTTGACCCCATGAGATGAAGCGGTCCTGGATGAGAATCATCTCAGCACTTTCAGTCTGCGAGATGATCAGCTTCTTTGTGATTACACCACTGTTAATTGGGTTTTCATTTACTCGCAGCCAGAAGTATATACAAAAAAGAGATGTGAGCTATTGGGTTACAAACAGTCCGGCAGCCTCAATCCTGGGGCTTCCCCTACTCCCTGCTTCTGAGCAGCTGAGTCACTTCTGACTCATCCAGCGAACCCCAAATCTTTGAAGGAGCTGGGGAGGCAAGGAGTCCATCCCCTTTCACCAGGACATAACTCCTGGCTTTCAGCAAGTTCTCAGAGCAGCCCCTGGCCCATCTTCCTCATCGGCTTTAGCTAAGGAAGCCGGAGCTTTACAGAGCTAACTGCGGGCTTGGAGGCTGGGAATAAAAGGCGTGGCGTGCACCTGCCTGGGTCCCCGGCCTCGTCTGCTTCTCCCACAGGTCCTCGCATCACCGTTCATCCCCTGAAGTGGATCCTCCTCTCCAGGCCTCTCCCATCCTCCAAGGGCATTTCCAGCCCCTCCTCTTTGGGAATCCCTCCACCCCAGAGCAAGACCATTCTCTGCACGGCACACATGGCTGCGGGGTGATATTTGGCAAGGCTCTGCCTTCTTTACTGACCCCCCTTGAACTTGACATTGCCCCTCAAAACCTAACCACTGCACCTTGGAGGGCAGGGATGAGTGCAGCCCTGTGTCCCCAACAGTGCCCAGCACAAAGAAGCATTAAGCAAATGCCCAAGCTCAACCGAAAAATAAACTTCCCCATAGTCATAAAATCACAGGCTGTCACTCCCAAAGGTTCCCTTGTCACACTGTCACCCGTGGCGACCCTGCAGATGGACATCTGGCTCAGACTTCGGTGTTTGCACTGAAGCGCAGCTCATTATTTTGGGTGCCACCAGTTTCATTTCTGCTCAGCTCCTTATTGAAAAGTTCTTTCAATTTTACTACCAACCCCAAATTTCTTTCCCTATGACTTGCTTTCAAATTACAGTTGTGCTTTCGGGAATAAGATAGAATAATAGGGGCTGGAATTGTGGCATAACGGGTTAAGCCACCACCTGCAGTGCCGGCGCCCCATTGGAGCGCTGGTTGGAGTCCCCACCACTCCGCTCCCATTCCAACTCCCTGCTAATGCACCTGGGAAAGCAGTAGAAGCTGATCCAAGTGTTTGGGACCCTGCCACCCATGTAGGAGACCCATATGGAGTTCCTGGCTCCTGGAATCAGCCTGGCTCAGTCCCAGCCATTGCAACCACTTGGGGAATGAATCAACAGATGACAGAGCTCGCTCTGTCTCTCCCTCTCTGTCACTCTGCCTTTCAAATAAATGAATCTTAAAAAAAAAAAAAAAACCAGAATAGAATAATATATTCCATTTCCAACATGACAGCCCTGCAAATATTCAAGGTCGCTATTCTAGCCATTCTAATTCTTCATTTCTCCACAATAATTCTTCAGTACTTAGCTTATTCTGTTAAAGGGGTGCTTTCTAGAACATTTTCCGTATTTCTTGTATGCACTCCAATTAGCCATATCTCTCTGAAAACGGAGCCATTCATTCAACAAATATGAGCACTTCCTGCACGCCAGGCTTGCAACAGAGAATCAAATGAAGAACTTGCAATCCAGGAGGCAGAGATGGGGAACAAAGTGTGTGGAGTCCAGGCATCGCCCAATGCCGAGGCTGCCAATCACACACGGCACATCAGTTTCAGCACACAGACTCCCGCAACGTGGAAGACGAGCCACTGACAAGAGCAGGCTAACTAGGCCAGGAAAGAACTCCCCAGAAGAAAGGACATTTTTGCTGAACCTAAAATCTGAGTTTCAATGAATTAGGCAAAGTAAGAGAGGAACTGTGTGCAGGGAGGAGGAAAGGGAGGGGCAGAGAGAAAGCAGAGGGAAGAAAGAGACATGAGGCTTGCGAGCTGAGCAGGGACCGGAGCAGGCAGTCGCTGGTGGGCCACGTGAGGGAGGCTGACTCACATCCTGGAGAGGCTGGGGATACGCAGCGGCCATACATGACCCTCTTTGCACTGTGGCTGTGATACGAAAAGTGGGTTGGAGGCGACAAAGGCCTCAGGCTGGGAGACCAACTCAGAAGCTGCTACTCTAACCCGAGCCAAAACCGGAACACCAGACAGTGCTCTGAACCGAGGTTGTGGCAACGGGAATGAAGAGTGAATTCCACAGACACACTTGGGAGCTAGTTCAAACGTGGAGTCCATCCGATTCGGTGCCTGGCTGGAGGAAGGCAGGGAAGGATATCTTGGACACGTGTGCAGACGGCGGTGCTGTCTGCTGAGACTGGAAACCTCAGGGGAGACCTAGGTTTTCAAGAGGAAGATGAAGAGCTCCATGTTGGATACACTTAGTTGGGATAAGCTAAGTAGAGGCGCCTAGGGGCCGGCGCTGTGGTGCACTAGGTGAATCCTCCATCTACGGTGCCAGCATCCCATATGGGTGCCGGTTCTAGTCCCGGTTGCTCCTCTTCCAATCCTGCTCTCTGCTGTGGCCCAGGAGGGCAATAGAATATGGCCCAAGTGCTTAGGCCCCTGCACCTGTGTGGGAGACCAGGAAGAACCTCCTGGCTTCTGGCTTCAGATCGGCGCAGCTGCAGCCGTAGCGGCCATCTGGAGAGTGAACCAACGGAAGGAAGACCTTTCTCTCTGTCTCTCCCTCTCACTGTCTGTAACTCTATCTCTCAAATAAAATAAATAAAAGTCTTAAAAAAAAAAAAGTAGAGGCATCTAATTGGATGGCAAGAGACAGTTCCACAAGACTCTGTCGTCATCAGGATATAAATGGTAACTGCAGCCTTGGGAGAGGAAATCAGCTCACTTAGCAAAGAACAATAATAATGACGATAATAACAATACATAGAAGGAAAAGACACTTAAACCACCGAGAAACACAGCATTTCATGGCTGGGTTGAGGACAGGCTACCAGCAATGGCGACCAAGAAAGAACAGCCAGAAAGGTAAAAGGAGAAGGGAGAGTGTGACGTCCTGGAAGCCACAGGAAGCAGAAGGAGCCGAGCACTGCAGAGATCCCTGACTGTGCCTGCCTAGGCCGTGACGGTCCCCTTCCTTCTCAGGGGGCCTCATGACACCACCACAGTGCAGGGTCCGGCCGCAGCTGCACCACGGTGCTGGCCATACTGAGTGCCGTCGGCTGAACTGTGTCTCCCAGAAGTTACATGCAAGTCTCAACCCCACCCTCACCCCCACCCCACCAGTACCTGCGAATGCAACCTTATTTGGACACAGGGTTTCTGTAGCTGTCATCAAGTCAAAGTGAGGTCATACTGGATTGCGGATGGGTGCTTGTAACAAGGCAGAAATTTGGATACAGAAGCTGGAACACACAGGAAACACGAGCATGTGCAGGCAGAGGCGGAGGTTGGGGCTGCATTGCCACAGCCAGGGATTGCCAGCGACCCCCAGAAACCAGCAGAGGCAAGAGGACTCGGCCCCTGAGCTTTCTGCTGACTCTGAAGTGGTGGACTTCTAGCCCCCAGGACGGGGAGAGCATCTACTCCTGTTGTTTGAAGCCACCCAGCGTGTGGGGCTCTGCCTCAGCATTGTCCTTGGGGTCACCTAACATCCCAGTCTCCTTGATCTGAACACGACCAAGTTTCCTCATCCTCACCTTGCATTGCACTCCAAAGCTTTTAAATTAAGTTTACTACTTATACCTGCTTTACTCTAGGTACTCTGGAATGCTGATCTAGCTTTTCTATTATTTTTATTTATTTGAGAGACAGAGAAAGACAGCTCCCATCTGCTGGTTCACTCCCCAGATGCCCACGATGCACTGGACTGAAGCTACCGCTGTGAGCCAGGAACTCAATCCAGGTCTCCCACAGCAGAGGCGGCAACCCAATCACTGAGCCATCACTGCTGCCAGACAATCATGAACCAAGGTCATAGGACATCACATATCGGTCAAGGTTCTTCTCCCAGCTAGACATAATAGACAGTTACGTCTTATCACAAATCGATCACATAAGACCTTCCCCGATGCCTGGTGAAATCCGGATACACCAAGTCTACTGGAAATCCAGATGGGCCAGTCCAATAACCACATGAAACCAGTACCTTGTCTCGACCAGGATGGTCTCAAAGCTGCCCTCTGCACCACGCCGGCCGTGTGCAGAAGTGGCCGTTCGTGTTGAGTGACTCCATTCCTCTGCCCTAGGCAGCGTGCCCTGCCCACGCTGCCTGCTCTGCCTGCACCTTGGCCTTCAGGTCAGAGACTGTGTCTCTTGGGCGGGACTTCGCAGCACCTCTGAAATCTGACTCAGCTGCCACACCCACCACCTCCTCCTGACCCGGCATCTCCCTCTGCTCAAACTCAACAGGTGTCGTCCACAACCCAGGCAGGAGGCTCCCTGTCCCCTCCCTGGTGACTCTCTACAGGCTCCCACTCATTGGTTTGGTAACCTAGCATTCACTCCACTCTGAAAGCAGAAAGCAGCCACCAGGAGCCTTCCGCGTGGAAAGTGGGTGTGCGCAGGGCCCTGGGAAGCCAAGGTGCATGCGTATCAGGAGCCCTTCTCTGTGTGAGACCAGAGGTCACCAAAGCTGAAACCTGCTGGCCAGGTGGCGGAACAAATGGGCCACCATGTTTTTTTGCCAGCAACCAAAGCTGTGCGTGAAATGTTGGCTACAGAGAGGAACGAGGGTGGGGAGGTGAGTACCTGTTGGTAGCAACCCCTTCCCTTCACCCCTGGGTGGCAGCTCCCTTGGGCCTGGGCGACTCCATAGGTAGGTTTATTTGACTGTTGATTTTGCTGTACTGGACACTTCTTTTCCCTCCCTTCCCCATAGCACATGCCAACCCTCTCCTCCCACCCCTCTTTTTGACAGGACAAAATACCATGAATGAATAAAGACATATTAGAACTGGAAAACCAAGCAGGGAGTCCCCGGCCGGAACCCTCGCACCTTCCCTCCTGTATTCTGAATTAAAAGGCTTCACTCTTCACATTGTCTTTGCTGGGCACAGAATGAAAGAAAGGAGAATACTCAAACGATTTCATTTTTTTTTTTTCTCAGATTTTCTGAAAAGCTACTTAGGAGATGAATTAGATCACAAATGTTTAGAACTAAAGAGTTAAGGTAACATTGGATGCTGTAACACACAATAGGAGTTCATTGTCACTCCCAAAAAGAATACAAATTGGGGTGAGGGGTCAGCGCAGCAGAGGGAGGCAGGGAGAGGAACAGGCAAGGAGTCCATTCTATGCGGTCACTCATGCTGATGGCCTCTGAGCACTGCTCACCCCTCTGCACAGGACGGACCCTGAGCACCCGGAATGTCAGGACTGATGACGCCGCACTGGCACCAATCAGGTATGAAAAGGTTCTTGTTGTTTTAAAGATTTTATATGATTTATTTGAAAGACATAATTACAGAGAGAGAGAGGGAGAGAGAGAGAGAGGTCTTCCATCTGCATTTGGGTTCACTCTCCAAATGGCTGCAATGGTCGGAGCTGGACCCATCCGAAGCCAGGAGCCAGGAGCTTCTTCCAGATCTCCCACATGGGTGCAGGGCACCAAGCACTGGGGCCATCCTCTTCTGCTTTCCCAGGCCACAGCAGAGAGCTGGATCGGAAGAAGAGCAGCTGGGACTGGCACCCATATGGGATGCCGGCACTGCTGGCTGGGGCTGTAACCCGCTGCGCCACAGGAAAAGGTTTTTAATGCACATTATGAGTCCTTCCCAGGGAGAGCAGAGCAGGCTCCCAAGGACGTCCAAAAACTAGCGTCAGAGAGCGTAAGGAAGGGGTGGTGCTGTGGGTTTCATGGTGGTGCAGGCGCGGGCAGGGTGAAGGATGCCAGCTACGAGCTGGGACTTGCATGGCTGGAGCTTCCTGCTGGTGCCAAGGCTGGAGTGCTCGGGCTTTCCCGTCAGCCTCCGGGGGCAGAAGCCTAACACGTGAGGAGGCTTTGAAACCTGTCAGCAAACTTGAGATCATCAGACGCTATCACTTTGCTACCGCCATGCCTGGTTTCCAAGGTTGCCTTGGATGTCGGCTTGCAGCCAGAAGTCGAAAGCAGAGGTTGAGGATTGCATGGGTTGTTTTACTAGCTCAGGACTGGGGTTGGTGGGTGCATTCCTTCTGCCCATGTCCCAGTAGCTAGAACCAAGTCACCAGATGCCAAGGGCCTGGGAAATGTCACTTCCCAGCAACAGCCACGGAAGGGGCTGGAATCTTCCGCTTTCTCTAACACACGCGAGTAGCCATGGATCCAGGCCTTGCAGAGCCTAGAGCTTGAATAATTTGGAAGCTGCCTTTCGTACACAAATTACAGGTACAGATACGAAATCAGACAAGAGTCCTTGCTGTCACAGTCCTGACGTTCCAGGCACCTTGGCTTCACCGTGAGGTTATCCCAGGATGACCCCCAAGAGGCCAGCCCCAGCTGCCACCCATGCTCACTGGGGATGACTCAAGACAGACACGTGGTTGCCTCCTTTGGTGGTGGTTGGGGGCGGGGTGCAGGAGGCGGAGCTCCTGGGATGGGCAGCCTCGGCTCCAGAGTTCATGGAACTCTAGGCGAGACCCCGTGACAGCAATCACAAACTTGCCATGAGAATCGGGACTGTTCCATTCTTTGCTGGTGAAACAGATCCACTCTCACCTCTTCACAACCACAACACCTGGGGCCACGACTTTCTCTTGGTGCTTGCTCTGTGTGTTAGCTACTCAGATGGTCAGGGCAGGGGCACTTTGCAAGCAAAAGCTGTGCAGGGTGCAGCGTGACAAATAGTACTTGGTGTTCTGTGGTTTCTGAAAGCTAGAGAAACACCAGCGTCCCTTTCTGGGCCACCAGCCCTGAGCCCCTGAGACTCCAAGATGCCATCCCTCCACCTGGCCTTGGATATGCCCGGTTAGGGGCACAAGATGCACCCACACACAGCCCCGCATAACTCCCCCTGTCGGCCCCAGGAGGTGGAGCCGCACCCCAGCCACCACTGTGCTGCCCTCCTTGGAGCAGGAGACAAGTGCCTGGCCACCTGCAGGGTTTAGCTCTACCAGACTTCACTGGGCAAGGGCGTCTGGCCATACACACACCTCTCCTCACAGTCCCATTTCCCTTTCTTAAAAGATTTATTTACTTATTTGAAAGGCAAATTACAGAAAGAGAAGGAGAGGCACAAAGAGAGATCTTCCATCCCACGGTTCACTTTCTAAATAGCTGCAATGGCCAGGGCTGGGTCAGGCTGCAGCCAGGAGCCAGGAACTCCACCTGGGTCTCCCATGTGGATGTCAGGGGCCCAAGCACTTGGGCCATCCGTTGCTACTTTCCCAGGCGCATCAGCAGGGAGCTGCGTCTCCACTGGGGAAGGAGAAGCCGGTGCAGGCAGCAGGCAGGTTCAAAGCTCACCTGCTCCAGGAGGCCTTTCCTGTACCATCCCAGGGCTCTGGGACCCGCTCCCAGCCCCAGGTGAGCACGCTCTGCTTCTGGGCCACAGCCTTCGGCACGCACTCCCACAGTGCCTGTGCTGTTCTGCACACAGCTGTGAGGTCAGAGGAGGAAGGGCTCCGTCCTGTGCCGAGGACAATACGCCAGCAGGTCCCTGCCCACCTTCCACACGCAGCTGAGGGCCTGCATGTAAGACCGGCCCACGTCCCTGGACCTTCTATCCCAGCCCTCACACGTCAGGAAGTTCAGAGGTGTTTGACCAGATCTGTGGGGGAAATGTAAGCCTGGAAACTTTTTGCAGGTACAGGATCCTTCAATAAGAATGATTTCAAAACTACAGCCCTGAATTCAGCGGTATAGTAACCAGAGTGAGGAGTCGGGGACGGGAAGGCGGAGGGCAGTTTTAAATAAGGCAAGAAGGGTGGTGGGCTCATTCTCCCACCACTGACAGGACCCGGGCGGGGGGGGGGGGTACAGATGTGGAGACTGAGCAGATGTGCAGGAGGTGGGGCTCCAGGCCACACTCTGCCCCCGCAGCTCCACCCTGAGTCGTCTCGGCCCGTGAGCGGAAGGGGCCGGGTTCTGAGCCGCAGACTACACACGGCTGCCCTCACGTTTCCTCCCAATCAGCCCCAATCTCCGGGGCCTCCTTGGTGGGAATACAACCTGGTGGTTTTCTTGGTCAAATTCTTATAAGCGACAAGAATGCTACCCGCCCCCTGCCCCAAAACCTGGGCCTGCTGAATTCTGGCAACTGTGGGAGGAACGCGGGGGCGTTCGTGGAACCAGGGCTGGGGCTCATGGGCTCCAGCACCTTCTTGAGAACACGAGCGCGGGGTTTTGAGAGAAACACTGTGACTCACGCTCACCGCACCGTCTTCCCATCATCCTCCCTCGGACCCTGGGGCCACACTGCCGGCCGACCCCAGAGCCCCTCTGAGTCCCTCCTAGCGCCTCCCAGCAGGCCGGCACCTCAGCAAGGCCCAGGGGGCCGTCCGAGGAGTTCCTTCTAGCCCCCTGAGTCGGGCCCAGCTCGGGACAGAGGGCTGGTCCCCACTGTCACAGAGCAGCCATCTGGGAGAGAGAAGCCAGGAGGCGACCGGGCAGGGGAGGGCGTGGAGACCCTCAGTCCCGACTCCAAACCCGCATGCGCGAAACGGAGCTGCCCCACTGGCACAGTGACAGAGACGAGACCACACGACGACAGCCAGTGCCAACCCCGGGCCGGCTAAGGCTTCCACACGATCGCCTTACATGGTGTGTACTCCTTACACCTCGCAGGAAGTACATGGGAAATGGTTATTAGGAAAACACTAGGTGGTACTTCCATGTTTCGGAACCAACTTAAACTGTTCCTTTAATTCTGTCTTCCATGAACTTTCTCAAGCGTTAATTGTCGAGTTCTCCAAGAAGCAGGTGGAAGAATGGGGTGAAACTTGCAAGGGTCTTGTTGGTGGAAACAGCTGAGAAGGCGGAAGTGCACCCCAGGAGGAGGACCCCACACTGCCCAGAGCGACGGGGACTCCCTGGGAGCCACCGCTGGGGTCCTGGTGCTCCTAGTGCTACTGGCACAGCTGTGGCTTGGTTTCCGGGCTGCATTCAGCCATTGGCTGGGAACAGACAGAGGAAGTGGAGCTTCCACATAAACACAACCATGGATCTCAGAGCACGGCAGCTGGGGCCCCGCAGCAGGGGGTCTGTAAGGCACGTTCTCAAGCGCACCTCAAAAATGATCCCCAGTTGGGGCCAGCACTGTGGCATAGCAGGCAAAGCCGCCATCTAAGACACCAGCATCCCACAGGGCCACCGGTTCAAGGCCTGGCTGCTCCACTTCCAGTCCAGCTCCCTGCTAATGCACCTGGAAAAGCAGCAGAGGATGGCCCAAGCCCTTGGGCCCCTGTACCCATGTGGGAGACTGGGAAAAAGCTCTGGGCTCCTGGCTTCAGCCTGCCCCAGCCCCAGGCCATTGCAGCCACTTGGGGAGTGAGCCAATAGGTGGAACAACTCTGTTTCTCACTGTAACTCTTTCAAATACATAAATATTTTCTTTAAAAATTATCCCCATTTTACTAGCTGATAAGCTGAGGCTGGGAGAGGGCAAGTGGCCACCAGTAGTTTGAACTCAGACTAGCCTAGTCATGTCAAAGCCTTCTCCCATGCGGTGTCCTTCAAATTCAGTAACCAGTAAAGGGCTGGACACACACTCAATGTCCATATGAGGTCCTGCACGGTCAGAAAAAATGCCTGCTTGTGTCCTGGGTCCACCACAACACCCAGGACCCTCAGCAGGAGCCACCTCCTCCACGCTGTGCCCTCCATGCTATCCCTAACCATGAGCCCCCCTCTCCCAGCACCCTCCGGAATCAGCCCTAGGTCAAGGTCATCTGCCAGCTCTGCAGTGTTCCCGCAGCCTGGGGTCAGGTAGCCGGCTCACCATCGAACACCAGCAAGAGGCTGAACAGGCTGAAGCCCAGATTTCGTCTTTGAGCCATTCTGCCTACATGCCCAAAATATATGCAAATGACCAGCACCGAGTAAGCAGAGCCACTAACGCGGGGAGAGGCAGAGGAATCCCCTTGCTCCTCGCTGGGCCTGATTTTCCCAATAGCCCACAGTGCGGCCAAGGGTATGAATCTATCACTTTGGGGAAGTGCCTTCAATGCCCTCTTGCTCTCAGAGGACTTTTCCATCCCCAGATGGCCCCACTGTGGACAGCAAGGCTCCTCATGGGCCTGTCACTCAGAACACACTGTGCAAGATGCATTCATTCATAAATCCCTGCTACTGTCCCTAAAACCTAAAATGCATAGACCCTCAGATCTGGCTGTTCCACTTCTGGGGATTTACAGTTCAGAAATGCACTCGTGTTCACAGATCCTGTACAGATACCTGCAGCATCTATGCCAATTCTAGAAAAAGCGGGGAGGGCGCACACAGAGCCATCGGCAGATAGTTCAATAAATTATGGCACAGCCACACTATGGAAATATGCTGCCACTACTAAAAAAAAAAAAAAAAAGGATGATCCCCTGACTTGCGTCTCGGAACCTCACTGAGATCCCGAGGTTTAAAGAGCAAGTGCAGGGCAGGTGCTGGCACTGGATGGGATGCACACATTCCACATGGGAGTGTCCTCTCCACGGGATTCCAGCTCCCTGCAGCAGCCATGGCTCAAGTAATCAGCTTCCTGCCACACCCGAGCGAGGCCTGGATTAAGTGCCCAATTGTCAGTTTAGGACTGGTCCAGCCCCAGCTGTTGCGAGGCGGGTCAGCAGATGGGAACTCGCTCTTTCTCTCTCTGCCTCTCAATAATAAAACAAATAAATCATAAAAAAGCAAGAGCAAGTGCTTAAAGAGCAGGAAGAGTGGGAATAAACTACTGAATTCACGACAAAATGGCTGAGGGTAAATTTTGCTGTATTTTATCACAATTTTTTAAAGCCAAGTGATAGAACAACATGCCTAATGATTCCACTTGTTCCTGTTACAAACTTCAAGGAGATTTCTCAGCTGTGTTTATAAGCAGTTATCTATTTAAATAAATTAATAGAACATGGGGGATTAGAAGCAAGCTGTTCGAAGGAGCTATTTCTGGAACAGGAATCGGCAGTTGGGTGAGGAGAGGCTATCAAAAGGAACTTTCACGCCTGACTGTGTGTCTAGATAATTCTATGTGCGTGTGACTTCCATAATGTTTGAATTACTGAGATGACTGCAGTTAATTTTGCTTTGGATGAATTCATCCAACAGATGCGGAGCACCTACTCCAGCCTGGATAAGCAGATCAAGCTGGGTTTCTCACGGCCCGTCGTCTTCTGCCTTGCCCACTGGCCCCAAGCAGCCTGCCCACGCCCCCTCCTGTGGGCAGGCAGGCGGCTGAGAAGTGGGCTTCCGGTCTCACTCCAGAGACCATTTGCTCAGAACAGGTTAATGACCAGAAAGAGCGCCAGCTGCATGCCAGAAACCCGAGGGCCCCCTAGGAGTCCTACCAAACCCAGATGGCTCTCCCACGGCCCCAGCTGAGACTGTGGTTTCTCTGAGAACCTCTGCCTGGTGAATTCAGAACCACAGGTCTCCGGGCCGGAGGGTGAGGGCTGGGAGAAGGCGGCTCATTCCGAAACTTGAGGCCTCTCTACCCCGAGAGGCTCGGCCGTCTGAGGAACAGGGGGGCACAGCTGCCCGGCTGGGGCAGGAGCCGGGTCACAGCCTCCAACAGCAGTGGCCTTGATCGGTGGCTGCACCGGCCAGGGCGCCCGCTTGCATAGTCGGGCTCCAGGAAACACTGCTGCCTTGGGATCAGAGAGGTTAAGGCCAGTGCCAGGTCACACAGGGCCTAAGGGGCAGAACGGAGTGGGGGGCGGGGTCCAAGGGGGAAAGGCCGGAGCCAGTATTTCACTTGCAAATCCTGGCTGTGCTGTGTGTAGGAAACTAGACTGTCCCTGAGAGTAAGAAAGTGATGCAAATGAACGCATTTGCATGGCATCCCTGGCCCCTCAGAGAGGCCCAGACCCCCAGGTCCTCGGCCCCCTTGACCCTTACCTTCTGAGCAGGAGAAGCGGTAAATCCAAGATGACCACGTGTTTGAGGCGCTGGCATGCTGGACACGCATAGGACAGGAGGCCCCCAAGGGCTTCGGCTTTGCACGCCGCCTTGCATGGGCAGGGTGGCGGCAGGAGAGTGGTCGAGAGGCCTTGGCTTTTCCGCGGCAGCAGCCAGAGGAGTAAGGGGGACCCTGACAGCCCCAGGAGGGCCCCCAATTCCAGGTGATATCATCCTGGTCCATAAGGATTCGTAAAATGCAGGACTAATGGCAAACTACCCAAGTGTAAGACGTACGTTTGCAAGGGTTTTAAAAAATTCAGTGAACCAAAAACCAAATGGGAAATCCCCATCAGATGACGCCCCCAGACTGCAGCTCTGTGGAGAGAAGGGGCAACAGCGCGATAGAGAGGCGTCCAGGTCGGAGAAGCTGGGCAGAAAACACCGAGGGGGGCAGCAGACTATGGGTAGAACCATGGGGTCAAAGGTCAAGTTCAAGAGCTCAGCAGACCAGAAGCCGAGGGCTAAACCCAGACTCAAAGGCGGCAGGCTGCGGCTCCTGCAGTGGGAATCCAGCACGGAACTCTCCACCGCCCACCCAGCCGCTGGGCGCCTAGGTGGACAAGGGCTGTGGGCAGCCCTCCCAGCCCCCTGCTCTTGCTGATTACAGCACCAGCTCTCCCTCCCAGAATGCAAATGCCAGGCCACGCCCGACACTGAACTTCCCGTCCTCACCAGTGTCTCCCCGAAGTCTCGCACACTGCACAGGATCCAGCACACACTCGAGCTCCTCCCGGGCAGTGGCTGATGATGCCTCACCAGAGAGACCCAAGCACTGACCCTGGGGGAAGTGGCTGGCCCGGAGCTTCGGCGTGGCCCCTCCTTGCCACCCCCACACAGCGCATCTCCCACTTTCCTGAGTCTGGCACAGCCCCAGGGAGTCCCGGGTAGGGTAGGGCTGACACCCCCAACCCCGAGGCATGAACGGAAGAATCCAGGGTGTGTTTCCTTTGACCTCAACACGGCCATGGAGGACACTCCAGCACTGGAAGTTTCTCAGGTGTTCAGGCCTGTGGACTTAGGGACAGGAGGGACAAGGCCACTCACTGTTGCAGGCAGACGCCTTGTGCGGGGAGAGGCAGAGGAATCCCCTTACCATCTCCCGAGGGCAGGTTCAGGATCTAGCACTTGGTCTGTTTGCCCAAAGCACAAGTGGATAGGAAGTGTCTGGGGATTTGGTCTGCTGTGCTGGGCATCATCCCACGCTGCTCTCAGTGCAGGGACAGAGCTGGAGCCTGGTGTCAAACCCAGCTGGCCCTGCCCCGGGGTGGCTGGGGCCTCTCCCATCAGGAAGCCCAAGGAAGCAGCATCTGTGTTCTCAGGGGCTGAGGACAGAGGCTGCCTGGACAGCCTCCTCCCTTAGGCAGGCAGCCTCCTCCCTCTGGCAGGGTTTGAGCCAGGCAGCCACTTTCCCCAGCCTCCCGCTGTGCTATTGAATGCCTGGATTTCCTTCACACCTTGCACTAGCAGGAGACCCACCCAGACCTGTGCTTTTCCTGTTTCCAACACCCCCCCCCCCCCAAGCTCAGGGCAGAGGCTGGGCTTAGCCTCACCACACCACTGGACACCAACCTGGAGGCTGGGCCTGCATTCGTGGGAAAGGCCACAAGGCATTTGACCCAGCAAGCCACCCAACTCCTCAAAAAGCCACAGGGCCTGGGAACAGCACCCCCACTGCACAGGAAAATAAACTTTTCTGGGGGGGTGGGTCTCCAGCCCCTCCCCCAACTCTCTCGGCTCTCCCTTATCAAGAGTGCTTCCATGGGGCTGGTGCTGTGGCATAACGAGTAAAGCCACTGCCTGCAGTGCCAGCATCGCATATGGGCACCGGTTCAACTCCCAGTTGTTCCACTTCCAATCCAGCTCTCTGCTATGGCCTGGGAAAGCAGTGGAAGATGGCCTAAGTCCTTGGGCTGCTGCATAGAGACCCGGAAGAAGCTCCAGGCTCCTGGCTTTGGAATGGCCAGCTCCAGCTATTGCGGCCATTTGGGGAGTGAACCAGTAGATGAAGACCTCTCTCTCTGCCTCTGCCCCTCTGTAACTCTGCCTTTCAAATAAATAAATAAATAAATAATCTTTTTAAATAACAAAGAGTGCTTCCAGGGGCTTTAAGATTTATGTTTATTTATTTGAAATACAGAGGTAGAGAGAGAGGTAGACACAGAGAGTTCTTCCATCCACTGGTTCCGCAAGAGCTGGAGCTGAGCCGATCTGAAGTTAGGAGCCAGGAGCTTCTTCTGGGTCTCCCATGTGGGTGCAGAGGCCCAAAGACTTTGGCCATCTTCTACTGCTTTCCCAGGCCATAACAGAGAGCTGGATCAGAAGTGGAGCAGCCAGGACTCGAACCGGCACCCATATGGGATGCCAGCACTTCATGCTAGAGCTTTAATCTACTGTGCCACAGAGCCAGCCTCCAGGGGCTTCTTAACAGAACCCAACTAGTGCGTGACCTTGGTCAAGTCCACTTCTCTGGGCCTGAGCTCCCTCGTGGGGAAGAGCAGAGGCTAAGCTGAGCTGACGACGCGAAGGACAAGAACCGGGCAGGTGCCCAGGGGTGTCCACAGCCCTTTATGCCTCCCCCCGCAAGCCGGAGGCTGCCTGTAGGGACACACGTTTCCAGTGCCCTCCAGTGGGGAGTCCGGGCAGGAGGTGGCTGAGCTCCCACTAGAGATGGGGAAGTCACAGCCATGCACGAGGAAGGCTGGGGAGCGGGGACGCACTGGGCATTCACCCCAGCGCTTCCCCTGAAGGCCAGGCCCACCTCACTGCCACCCACACGTCCTCCGGAGCTGGGCTAACCCAGGCAGGCGAGGAGGCAAAACGCAGGAATCTGCGTTGAGGTGGCTGCAGCAGCAGGCTGGATCCCAAAGACACTCTTGTTCCGGGACCTGAGGGTACAGGACCTCACCTGGCACCTGGCACCCCACCCATGGAACAGGAGGCAAGAACTTGAGATGGGGAGATTTTCCTGGATTATCTGGGTGGGCCCAATCTCAGCCCACTCATCTTTAAGAGACTCCAGGAGCTGCAGCTGTGGTGTAGTGAGCTAAGTAAGCCTCCACCTGCAGCGCCAGCATCCCATATGGACACCGGTTCTAGTCCCAGCTGCTCCACTTCCAATCCAGCTCTCCGCTATGGCCTGGGAAAGCAGTGGAGGATGGCCCAAGTGCTTGGACCCCTGCGCCCACATGGGAGACCCAGAAGAAGCTCCTGGCTCCTGACTCCAGATTGGCTCAGCCTTGGCCATGGCAGCCATTTGGGGAGTGAACCAATGGATGGAAGACCTTCCTAAGAGTCTCTCCCTCTCTCTGTCTGTAACTCTACCTCTCAAATAAATAAATAAAATCTTAAAAAGAGAGACTCCAGGACAGGTATTGCCACACGGCAGGTTAGGCCCCCACCCCCACCCCACCCCCTGCCTGCGTCTCATATCAGGGTGCCTGGCTTGTCCTGGCTCCACTGCCTCCAATCCAGCTTCCTGCTAATGCATCATGGGAAGGCAGTGGATGATGGCCCAAGTGCTTGGACCCCTGCCACCTATGTGGGAGACCCAGATGGAGTTTCAGGTTCCTAGCTTAGGCCTGGCCCAGCCCTGGCTGTTGCAACTATTTGGGGAGTGAACCAGTAGATGGAAGATCTTTGTCTCTCTCTCTGTTAATTCTGCCTTTCAAATAAAATAAATAAATGTTGAGATGAGGTAGAGGGTAGAGGGTAGAGGGAGAGAGAGTCTGACTCCTTTCTGGCTGAGTCAGAAATGTGGCCACAGGCGGGTCTGTGAGACACGAGGTTGCTGGCTTCAAAGATGGAGAAAGCGGGACCCTCCCACGCCTGACCCCACACCTGCGCCATGTTAGGCCTCTGCATCGGGGCGGCCACTGCCCCGCGGCCTTCAGTGACAGCGGCTCTGAGGAATCCCTTCCCAACACCTTTCCCTCCATCTCACACACAGACCAAACAGCCGGATTCTCGAAAGGCAAACCCCCACTCTGCTTAACTCTGAGCCCGGGTTTCTAGAGCAACGCACGGTCTCCAGGTGGGACCAACCTCAGCCACCCACCAGGAGTCATGAGGGGGAAGCCACGGGGCCTCTCTCCCCATGAATTGGGCACGGGCGCTGTGACGGCTTTGGAGACCGAGGGGGCAAATGAGCAAGCCTTCCTCCGGGGGTCGGGGGCACCCAGGTCTCAGGACCCACACCAAGGGCTGTGTGGCCTCCACACCTCGCTGCACCCTCTCGCTGGCCATCACTCATTACATGGGGACAAACACCCTCCTGGTTGGCATTTCTGTCCTAACAGCCTGAGGACCACAAAAGAAAGTGCAGGTGACAGGATCTAGGATGTGCTATTCCCTGGCCCGCCGGGGAGGGAGCCGCGGAGGTCGGCAGGCCAGCCGCGTGCCCAAGTCAACTCATCACCCAGTGACGCCAAGCCGCCCAGCTCTGCGCCCAAACTTCCATCTGCATCCACTGAGGTCTGTTCCAGTTGGAGGTGCTGTGGTTTCTGCTGGACCCCATCGCCCCCTGCTGGAATTGTTAAGTACTACACTAACCTGCTCTCGATGCCCGTCCCAGGCTTTGAAAACAATTTAATCATCCTCTCCCTGTCCCCTCACCCCACCCCAGGACCCCACACCAGCCAGTTCCCCCAGGCTGACAGAGCTGCCACATGGCTGTGTGGGACAAAGAATCAGCCTGGCTCCAGATTCAGCATCCAGCAAAGAGGACGGGCTCCCAGGCTCCTCGCACCTCCCAAGCCCTCCCAGGAGCCCTGGGCTGTGCCCTCCCCAGCACACACAGAGAGGAGGCCTGGGGGCCTGAGCCCCAGGAAGGAAGACAGAAAAAAAAACTTTCAACTATTAAATCTGTTTAGTAAAGACGATTTCGCTCATACAAAAGAACAGTTTACAACAGTCTGAGTGCTGGACACACCGTCTGAGACGAGGGAGGTGCGGCAGGCACCCGGAGCCCTGCCCGGCACCCACAGAAGACCCGGTGCTCCCACCTGCTCCTGGGGGCGAGGTCGCCGGAGGGAGGGACCAGGGCACAGAGCACGGCTCCCCATGCCGTGTCCCCCAGCCTGGGCACAGGAGGCAGAGCTGTTTGGGGGTAGGGCTGAAAGGCTAACGGGCAATGAGGCAGTCGGGACATCTTTGGTGTGAAGACCCCCCCCCCAACACACACACTAGGTCACACAATGGAAACTTGAGGGAGGCCCATGGGGTGGCCGGCTGATGCCCTGCGCCAAGGAGACATGGGCATGCCCAAGGCTGTCCACACACACTGCCCAGCTCGGCCACAGGAGCCGAGAGCAGCCCACTGAGAACTGGCTGAAAAGGTAAGAAAAGGAGAAAGGGCTGCTAGAGGCAAGAAGGGAAGTAGAGGCTGCTCAGTAGATCAGTGCCCAGAGCACACAGGCCCAGCACAGGGTGTGGGGGCAGGGGGTCCAGTCTTCCCGATAGCTGTGCCAGTGCCCAAGTCACTCCTCTCTGCCTCGCGGAGCCCAGCTGACAGCCAGGACGCGGCCAGCCCGGCTCAGAGTCTGGACAGGCATCCCAGGCACTTTGGCAGGCTCAGTACAGGCAGGGCAGGCCCTGGGAGGGAGGAGGTTCTGAGCCATTGGGGGCCCCTCCCTCTGCAACCCTGCCTGGCCCTGGCTCCTCAAATGCGCGGTCCCAGGCACAGAAGTGGGCACACATACGCACATGCGCGCGCACACGCACACACACACACGCACGCACGCATACAAGCATACACACGCACACTCCCATCTGCCCGGCACACTGGTGGTGCCCCAGGCCTCCAGGGGTGACAGGGGGTGGCAGGCTCCCCCATGGATGGCCGTGAGCGCCCAGGACACCGAGCCAGTGGGGAGACAGGGAAGGCGGGTGGGACGACACCAGGACCCTCCCGTAACAGCTCCACGAATCACCCTTGAACAAACCCCAAACCTTTGCAGGATCCAGAGAGGAAGGGGTCTGGCAGGAAGGAGGCGGCGGAAGGGAAAGCACAATAAAAGAATTCATAAAAATCCTAAGTCAAATTACGGATAAAACTGCAAAACGAGCACAGGTTCGAGAGCACCTCCCTCCCTCCTCTCCGCGACCTCCCAACTCCCCCCGTCGGGCATCCGGAATCAAAGGCAGGATTCAGCCGGCCACGCGGTCCAGGCTCCGCGCAGCCGGGCGGCAGAGGGGGAGGAGGGGACAGTCTGTGTCTCTTCGCTTAAAAAACAAATCCGCTCGGGAGTTATTGCTTGTCCTCCAGGGAGGCGGCAGGGCTGCAGCTCAGTGGGCAAGGGCCGCAGCCTCCAGGGCCCGAGCCTTCTTCCTCCTCTTCAGCAGCAGAGGGTTGGAAGCGTCTTCGATCTTTTTTATCTTGATCTGCTCGTAGTCAACACGCATTGTGGCCAAGGCACTGGTCATCTCCTCCTAGGGGTGGGCAGGAGTGCTGCGTGAGGAAGGGCCCAGAAGGCCAGCAAAGGCGACGCAGAGAGCAGAAGAGACAGGCCCGGATGCTGGCCACCTGCTGGCAGCAGCCTTCCAATGGCTGGCAGGCAAGCTGAAAGAGCACTGGGCCGGATCAGGACCCCCGGGCCTGCTCTGCCCCAGCCAGCCCAGCTGCATGACCGGGGTCCCAGGGAGGCAGAGCTGGCAGACACAGGCACAGGGAACCGCCACTGCTGTCATGTGGACACTAGGGCCAAGCGCGCAGAGCCACCACCTCTGCCGTGGGGACACAGGGCTGGGCGTGCAGAGCCACCACCTCTGCTGTGGGGACACAGGGCTGGGCGCGCAGAGCCATCACCCCTGTCGTGGGGACACAGGGCTGGGCACGCAGAGCCACCACCTCTGCCGTGGGGACACAGGGCTGGGCGCGCAGAGCCGCCACCCCTGTCGTGGGGACACAGGGCTGGGCGCGCAGAGCCACCACCTCTGGCGTGGGGACACAGGGCTGGGCGCGCAGAGCTACCACCTCTGGCGTGGGGACACAGGGCTGGGCGCGCAGAGCCACCATCTCTGGCGTGGGGACACAGGGCTGGGCGCTCAGAGCCACCACCTCTGGCGTGGGGACACAGGGCTGGGCGCGCAGAGCCGCCTTCCCGCGCACCTGCTGGCTGGCGCCCCCTCACCTTGACGTCCTCCCATCGCTCCTTGTCCTCCTTCAGGACCCGGCTGGTGTGCAGGGGCGTCTGAGGGACCTTGGTGGATTGCTGAGGGGAGAGGAGGGGGCCCGAGTGAATGCCTGGGGCAGGCAGGGTCCTGGCGGAGGCCCCGTACCAGAGTGGTGGCCTTGGGGGCCAGCCCCCGGGCCCGCCAGGCTCACCATGATCCAGGGGTGGTTCATAAACTCCGTGATGGTCATCCTCTGCGTGGGCTCCGTTTTCAGCAGGTTCCGGATGAGCATCTTCACTGTGGGTGTGAGCAGGGCACGGGAACAGCTCAGAGCCCGGCCTCTCCCACATTCTCAGGAGAAACTGGGCCCGAAGGGGCGGCGTGGGGGCACCCGCCCCAGGGACCGCCTGGGACCCTCCACAGCCCTGCAGTCAGTCCTGCCTCGGCCCTTCGCACACAGCAGGGGTGAGCAGACCCAGTGATGGCACCCACATGAGAAAGACGCCCAGATGCACGTGCACACACATGGACACATGAACACACACGTGTGCACACACACAGACTCCCCCTGGTCCCAAAAGGCTGGGTTGCTACCTTCCTCGGACACTTCTGACCACTCTGGGTTGGGAAATTCGTACTGGCCCATCCGGATGCGAGTCTTCATGCCGGGGGAGATGGCAAGGCCGTGGTTGGAGTAGAAGGGGGGGTAGCCACACAGCCTGTATCAAGCAGACGGAGAGGGGCTGAGCGGGCTCATTGATATAGGCCCCACAGAGGAAGCTGGGACAGGGCTAGGGACCCAACATGCAGGAGTGTAAACCACACACTGGCCACGCCCACCCCTCAAACATTAAGAGAACAGAGCACGCAGGGGATTCCCAGGAAATGTGTCCAAGAGGGGGCACCAACATCTGCCCCTGCTTCTTGTTCGGGACACAAGCCGGCCTCCCCACTGGCGGCTGCAGCCCAGCCTGTGCAGCGTCCTCCGTGGCACACTCACAGAATGTACATGATGACGCCCAAGGACCACATGTCACATGACTTGTCATACTTCTCGGGGCCCAGCACCTCCGGGGCTGCAAACCAAAAGTCAACATAAGGGGCTTGGCGACCCCTCCCGTGGACGCCGCTGTCAATCCAACCTTCCAGCCACAGCCAGGGGGAGGAGGACAGGGGAGGAGGAGAGCAGTCCTTGGGCTAGGATCTTTGTTTATTTATTCATTTATTTTTTAAGACTGATAGGTTGGTTGACTGATGCATCTAGGCGAGAGAGAGGTCTGCCTCCTACTGGTTTACTCCCCAAATGGCCAAAACAACCAGGGCTGGTCCAGGCCAAAGTCAGGAGCCAGCAGCCAGGGACTCCATCTCGGATTCCCACACGGGCCATCTTCTGCTGCTTTCCCAGGTGGCATCAGCAGGGAGCTGGACCAAAAGTGGAGCAGCTGGGACTCAAACCAGTGCTCCAAAATGGGATGGCGGTGTTGTAAGCAGGGGTTTAGCCTGCTGCGCCACAATACCAGCCCTATATCTCTTCTCCTTTTTAAAAGATTTGATTACTCATTTGAAAAGAGTTATAGAGAAGCAGAGAGAGAGAAAGAGAGAGAGAGAGAGAGAGAGAGAAAGAGAGGTCTTCCATCCACTGGTTCACTCCCCAGATGGCCACAACAGGCAGGGCTGGGCCAGGGCAAAGCCTCCTAGGAGCCAGGAGCTTCATCCAGGTCTCCCACATGGCTGCAGGGACCCAAGCACTTGGGCCAACTTCCATTGCTTTCCCAGGTGTATTAGTGGGAGCTAGATCAGAAATGGAGCAGCCAGGACAGGCACCAGCACCCATATTGGATGCCGGCACTGCAGGCAGCGTTGGCTTTAGCCACTATGCCACAGCACCAGCCCTAACCCTAGAATCTTAAGATGAACAAATTCCTGAACTGCCAGAGAAACCTTTTATGCCACAACGAAACCTGGGCCCCGGCCTCCCCAGGAATCTGCGGGAACGGCGGCTCGTCGGGGCGCAGGGCTGTGTGTGAGGATCCCCACCCGGCGCCTGAGAGATGAGCTCTACTACCCCCCACTCCAGTGCAGCCCTGACGCCACAGCCAGCGCCAAGGAGCCACAAGGACCCGACCCGCCAGCATGTGGCACCCTCCACGAGTCCAGGCAAACAGCAGGGCCCTGGGCCTCTGCTGCACTTACCCACGTAGTAGGGCGTATAGCAAGGAGTGGTCAGGGAGTTGTGGCTGGTGGTTTCTTTGGCAAAGCCAAAATCGGTGAGTTTCAGAATGGCTTTGGGCCTTTTGGAGGTGTATAAGAGATTCTCGGGCTACGGAGAGAGACAGACAAGTGACGGCCCTGCTGTGGCCGGGACGCAGTTACCGGAAACCTACCGGGCAGCGGCCCTGCCTCCCGCCCTCCCGTGCCTCGTGCGCATCATCTGCTGGCCCCGGATCCCCCAGGGCCACGCGGGCTCCCTCTAACCAGGTCACTGTCTACCCAGAGCTCTCGGAGACTCGGGGACAGGAAGCTAACACCGAGAGCGAGTGGCAAACACGGCAGGATGCGACCAGGAGGCTCGGGCGGAACAGACCAGCCAACGAGGCCTTCACCGCTGGCGTGGGGGCTGCCAGTAGTCAGAGAGCCCCACACTGCCCTCAGGAGCCAGGTGGCCAGACGCAGGATCTCTGGCCACCAGCCCCGGCCCACAGTCCCCACAGCACCCACCCAAAGGGGCACAAGGAGCCAGCACCTTGACGTCCCGGTGGGCAATGTTGATTGAGTGCAGATACTGGATGGCTTCGCCGATGCTCTTCATGATTTCTGACGCTTCTGCAGCGGGGAGAGGGGCGGCCAAGGGAAAGGCAGGCACAGAGATGCGTCACCAGCTCTGAACGCCCAGGCCCCCGGCTGCCCCCATGCAGCCCAAGGCTCCCCACACGCACCCCCACCCCAGAGCCGCCTGGCCGCTGAGGAGGCCAGGCCCAGCCTCCATGCTGGCCCTGGACGCAGACCACTGCCCTGCCTGGCCCACAACACCCCCCTCTACCTCTCTCAGTGAACGCTTGGTCTCCACGGTCCTGGATTCGGCTAAAGAGCTCTCCACCATCCAAACTGAAACAAAGCCACAGTGAGACCTGAGGAACACGGGGCTGTCCTGAGCGGGGCGTGGGGACAGGACGGGCCAGGCGCAGCCCAGCAGCCGCTTACCACTCCATGACGATCAGCAGGCACTTCCTCCCCGCGTAGAGGTTCTCGTAGACGTCCACGATGCGCACGATGTGTGGGCACTGGGAGGCCCGCCAGTGCAGCTCCACCTCCCTGCGGGCCTTGGGGCAGTCCTGAAGCATCTGCAAGACAAGCCCCGCCCCCCGAGTAAGGGCACGGTCTCTGCAGGCCCTGCGGACAGCCCATAAACCCCACGCCCGCTGGCCCTGCCCAGCCCCTGCAGCCCTTTGCTGGCCTCCCTTGCTGGGTCCTGGGAGGCCTTGGCAGCTGCCTCCTGTGCCCTGGCAGAAACCTCCATGTAACCCCTCTGAGGCCTTTTTTTTTTTTTTTTTTTTTTTTTGACAGGCAGAGTGGACAGTGAGAGAGAGAGAGACAGAGAGAAAGGTCTTCCTTTTGCCGTTGGTTCACCCTCCAATGGCCGCCGCGGCCGGCGCGATGCGACCGGCGCACCGCGCTGATCTGATGGCAGGAGCCAGGAGCCAGGTGCTTTTCCTGGTCTCCCATGGGGTGCAGGGCCCAAGCACCTGGGCCATCCTCCACTGCACTCCCGGGCCACAGCAGAGGGCTGGCCTGGAAGAGGGGCAACCGGGACAGAATCCGGCGCCCCGACCGGGACTGGAACCCGGTGTGCCGGCGCCGCTAGGCGGAGGATTAGCCTAGTGAGCCGCGGCGCTGGCCCCCTCTGAGGCCTTTGACAGCTATGCTAAGCCCCGCCCTCAGGCCATGCCGCCTGCTGGCCCTTTCTCCAGCTAAGGGCAGGAAGTCTATTCTAGAAGGCAGGCAGGGGTTGGGTACTGGAAGACAGGAACTGGAGAGCGAGACAGAAGGAAAAAAACCAGTACGGTAATGAAAGGGGCCTAGCGGGAGAGGATGCGGCAGGGTCAGCAGGGAAAGGTGCTGCCCGGACCATCAGACCCAGCAGGCGAAATCCAGAGCTGGGCTCGGTCTCCCTGTGTTTACCCCACCCAACCGAGAGACGAGAGACGGCGTGCCGTCAGCCAGATGTTTGGTTCTTCTTTTATTTGCGAGGCAAAGAGACAGAGACAGCATTCCCATCTGCTAGTTCGCTCCCCTAAGCACCTGTGACAGCCAAGGCCAGAGCCAGGCGCTGGGAACCCAGGCCAGGTGTCCCACGTGGGTAGCAGGAACCCGACTGCTGGAGCCATCACCGGCTGCCTCCCGAAGCCTGCCCTGGCAGGAAGCTGCAGCAGGAGCCAGAGCCCGGAACAGAGCCCTCCGAGGTGAGAAGCAGGCCTCTTAACCACCGGGCAAACACTCGCCAGCGGAGACTCTGAAACTGGTTCTTCTAGGTTTGCGACCCTGAACGAGTTACACAGCTCAGTGAGCCCGTCGCGTCCCCCTTTCCCTGGACCAGGTGGCTGGGCCCCCACCAGTCTCAGGGGCTGAATCTTGCCTGGTCCATGCCAGTATCGCTAATTCCAGTCCTTCTGCTAAGGACTGGCTTGGGAAAAAGCCTAGGACTCGGCCGGTCAGGAAGAACTTTGCGGGAAGTCTCCAGCAGCCTCCGAAAGGGAGCAGGAGCACAGGGGTGGGCTTTCCAGGCCATCTGCTGGGCTGCGGGGCTGCAGCAGGCTCCCGGGGCGGAGCAATGTCGCCAGCAGAGACTGCGGCTGTGCCTGTGCCACCTGTGACTGTGGCAGTCACCTTGGCCCAGGTGAGGGGAGCTAGCCTGAGGTCCAACAGTGCCCTGGGGAAGGCAACCATCTGGATCCTGGCTGACAACCAAGCATCCTGCATGACCTCTCCTGGCCAAAAGCTTAAACCTTGCTTTGTTTTCACACTGCTCTGGTGTGCCCAAAGCATCATGGTATAACTCTCTGGGTTTTTTGTTATTTGTAACATTTCTTTATTTGAAAGGCATGGTGACACAGAGAAGAAGAGAGAGACAGACAGACAGACAGACAGACAGACATTCCAACCACTGGCTCACTTCCTAAACGACTGCGACAGTCAAGAATAGGCCAGGCTGAAGCCAGGAGCCAGGAACTCCACCTGGGTCTCCCACATGGGTACTTGGCCCATCATTCACTGCCTCCCAGGAGATTAGCAAGACACTGGACCAGAAGCACAGAGTAGCCAGGATTTGAATCAGGAACCCTGATACGAGACACAGGCATCCCAAGCGGCAGCCTCACCTGCTGAGCCCCAACACCTGCCCCCTTTGCAAGGCAGGGATAACAGCTTCTGCTACACAGATCTTTCATGAGGATGAAAAGAAACATGCCCCAAAGCACCCAGCAGTGTCCTGTGCTCAGTAACAGTAACCGCTGCTTGCATCAGGGAGTGCCTGCTGTAACGACACAGGTGCCAAAACAACTAAGACAGCGGCCTGCAGACCAGCCAGCCCCACAGGAGTGCAGGCTGGCCTGGCCCTATACACCTTGATTTCAGGGCTGGGGTGTCAGAGAGACAGGTAGGGAAGGAGAGGGAGAGGCAAGTGGGGGGCAGCAGGCAGGGGCCATGGCAGACACAGGCACTGGCAGAGATGGAGGGGGAGGGGTGGGGGGTGCAGCAGGGAGGTCTGAGAGACCTGTTGGCAAGTACATGAAGCAGGGTGAGTCAGGTCCCACGGCCGAGAGGCGGCAGGTTACGGAAGGCACTGAAAACGAGCCAGCAGGCCTTGACGTGGTGGCTCACATCCATACACTGGGCCTTTAGTTGCAGTCCATGTCCAGGGAGAGGCAGGGTTGGAAGCCAGGCCTGGTAGAGTCCAACGCCCACATCTTCCCACCATGACTGTGCTGGGGGGGGGAGGGGGGCTGCAGGCTAGCACTTGCCAGACTGACTGTGTCGGGGGCAAGTCCCACAACAGGAGTTCCCAGACAGATAGCCCAGACTCCCCGACAGAGCATGAAGGAGCCAAGGGCACAAAGAGGTCGGTTTCTGCAGAGGTCACACTGCCACCTTATGGCAATAGGAAGATACTGCACAGGTCCTGCGTCTCACTTTTATAGACATAGACATATAGATATAGATACACATAGGATTTACTTATTTATTTGAAAGGCAGAGAGAGATTTTCCATCAGTTGGTTCACTCTCCAAATGCCTGCAACAGTCTGGGCTGGCCATGCTGAGGCCAGGAGCCAAGAACTCCATCTGGGTCTCACCACAGGGGTGGCAGGGACACAAGTGCCTGCAGCATCATCCGCCGCCTTCCCAGACACATCAGCAGGAAGCTGGATAGGAAGTGGAACCAGCACTCTAAGCCCCACAACACCCATCCCCGTCCTGGCACTTTCAAAGTCTTTATTACACAGACCAGAGGAGCGTCTACCTTACTCTCCCACACTCTGAGAGCACATGAGAAGCACTGGCCAATTTCATTTTGTGTAATTCCATTCAGCAAGCAGCTGCTGAGCTCCTGCTGTAGGACACATGTTGCGTTCAATGTCAAGACCAAATGCTGGAGTCCTAATACGACAGAGTACAAGCCAACCGGGAGTAGAAGGGAGAAGGGAGGAGGGAGAGACAGGAGGGGGCGACAGACACAGGAAATGCTTACAGTCCTGGGAGACAATGTGCTGCACCAGTTCAAAACTCAAGAGTCCAGGGCCAGTTCCCAGAGCAGGAAGGAGCCTGTCGCCCTCTACAGGCACACAGGAGGAGAGGCCCAGAGAAGAACACCCGGCTGAGGATTTAGTTAGGAGAGACACTGCACAGGTCTGGAGTTTAATGCCCCTTCTGAGCCCATTCACACCTGTAAGAAAGGGCGAGGGTACCGCCCAAGAGAGTGCTGCTGTGACCAGTACAGCCACCGCGTGACAGCACCCACGTGCAGGCTCCCCTCCCAGTGCCTCCAGAGCCCCCACACAAGCTGTCTTCTGACTCAGGAAGGCTGGAGCGGCACGAAGCCACAGAGGACGTGCGGTCAGAAAGCCTGGGTCTGGGTCAGCCTTCCCTTCCACCGGAATGCTCCCCTGAGAGAGGCGGACACACAGGTGAGCCAGGGATCTGGAATCCCAGGTGGGCACTGCCCAGCTCACGCTAGGAAGCCAGTGCTGGGCGCAATTTCAGGAACTCCCATTCCATTCCTCTTGGGGGCTTCAGAAACTCGGGGGGGAGGGGGAGGCAAGCTGTGGTGTCGTGGGTAAAACCACCGCCTGCAGTGCCGCGTGAGCACTGGTTCAAGTCCCAGCTGCCCCACTTCCGATCCAGCTCCCTGCTAATGTGCCTGGGAAAGCAGTGGAGGATTGGGCTCCTGCACCCACGTGGGAGACCTGGAGGAAGCTCCTGGCTTCAGATTGACCCAGCTCTGGCTGTTGTAGCCATCTGTGGAGTAAACCACTGGATGGAAGACCTCTCTCTGTCTCTCCCTCTCTCTCTCTCTGCCTCTGTGTAACTCTCTTTCAAATAAACAAATCTAAAAAAAAAAAAAGAAGAAGAAGAAGAAGAAAGACAGAAACCCTGCAGGGAACGCCTCAGCTCTGAAAAGGCCGCCCGGTCTAGGCTTGTGACTTGTCTCTCGAACCCGTCCCCAAGGGGCACATCTCCACTCCTTCCCTCACCCGGTGGCTAATGTATCCAACTTTCTCCCACACTGGGGAGAGGCTTTTCTGAGCCCCCCGTGCACCCGAGCCCTCTCCCACATCAGGGTGCACTGTGTGGGTCTATCCTCGCGGCAGCAGAGTAAATTGGGAAGAGAGCTGTTCTGTTTTTAGATTTTATTTATTTATTGGAGAGGTAGAGGTACAATGAGAGGGAGAGACAGAGAGAAAGGTCTTCCTTCCACTGGTTCACTCCCCAAATGGCTGCAATGGCTTAGAACTGTGCCAAGCCAAAGCCAGGAGCCAGGAGCCTCTTCCAGGTCTCCCAAGTGGGTACAGGGGCCCAAAGACTTAGGCCATCTTCTACTGCTTTCCCAGGCCATAGCAGAGAGCTGGATAGGAAGTGGAGCAGCCAGTACTAAAACCGGCGCCCATGTGGGATGGCGGCACCACAGGAGGAAGATTAACCTACTTCGCCGCAGCACTGGCCCCAAGAGGCTGTTTTTAAATTCGTAGGAAAACAGGGTGAGAATCGCGGTGCCTGCTGGTAAGTGACATCCATCCACACATGTCTCAGAAATCATAAAAATCAATCAAGCAAAATTTTCAAGTTGGCCAGGTGGGCTGGGCTGGCTGGCACCCCTGGGGCAGAGCTGTCAGGAGCCACCCGGCTCTGGGGGAGGAACGCAGGCATCCACTAACCTGGGGCATGGGGCCAGACCAGGACTCAGGGAGTGGGGCTCAGCGAGGGAACTGTCAGGGGCACCAGCAGAGAAGCAAGGCAGCAGGTTCCCCCAAAGGCCAGGAGAGTCACGGGGCAAGGGTTCCGACTTGGACAAGGACAGCAGAGGCCAAAGGGCGCAGGACCAGACTCTGACAGCCGGAGACTGGAAGGAAAGGTCGGCCACTCCCAAGCCACAGGAACGCCTGGGCAAGATGTTCAAACGAACCGTGTAAGCCAGGCCCCGGACTGTGCATTGCCTCATCCCCACGTGGTTTGCGTCTGAAACTCTCGCACCCTAGAAAAGCTCATTGTGTGTGCTGACTGCAGTGCAATCGGCAACAGCTCCTGCCGAGTGCGGCAGGAGCCAGGGACCTGGCCACAGAGCCCACTGCCGCGGCGTGGGGGCAGGGGCGGGGACGTGGGAGCTGCCCAAATCCTTGTCTCCGCCAGAGCCCAGAAGGAAGAGGACAGGACTCCCAGCCCAGGTCGTGCGTGGTGCCCTCCTCTCCCCTTCAAGAGCTCTTGCATCATGCAAAGCCTGGCCAAGCCAGAGAGAAGAGAACAAAGAGGGAGCCCACAGCCTGAGGCCCTCGTCCCCTGCAGGGCAGAGGGAGGACCAGACTGGGGAGGGACAGGCCCCAGCACCAAGGGATGACCCATTCAGAAGCTTGAGAAAGCTGTTAACTCTTTTGTGCCTCAGTTTCCCTTACCTGTTAAATGCATAGGGTAACAGTCCCTGCCACTTGGGGTTGCTATAGGTTGCTATAGGAAGAGGGAGCACACAGGTGCACTGTGTGAATGACAGAGAAGGGTGCCTGGCACACGTGAGCGTATGCCATTGTCACTCCGCTCCCTGCCCCCCATGTACTAGCGCCCCTGGGGCAGGCACCTGGGATGCTGGTCACGCCCACTTCACTTCAAGTGTTACTAATAGCTCCAAAAGTAGGGTGGAGGGGGACCCAAGACAGGGAAGGGAAGTGGGCTTGGGAAGACAGCCCCCACCCCCACTTTGCTGAATTCAGGCAGTCAGAGGCCAGCGTGTACACGTAGAGAGGAGGAAGATACAGCTTCCTGACCAAGAGGGATGCAAATGTCCAATTCAGCCTGAGCACAGTGTGCCTTGTGGTGATGTTGTTACACAAGACCTCCTCTGAGCTCCTGGGGTGCAGGGAAAGCTGTGTGTCCCATATTCACCTGCCAGGCCGGGCCACAGCAGCCCCTCTGCACCACACGAGGCCTGGCCCAGGGCTCTTCAAGGTAAAAGGGAAAGCAGAGGACTGGGGAGGGCAGCAGCGGGCACAGCGGGCACAGGACAGAGGAACCCCTGGGTAAGACAGCTGCCGAGACCTCCAGTAGGTCAGCTCCCCGATTCCTGCCCACCCTGGGCGGGAACATGAATTTTATAAATGAGAAGGCTCAGCACCGGGTGAGTCGTTCAAGGCCTCCCCGCCAGCTGTCTGTGGCAGGGCTGGAATCTGAACCCTGCTCTTGCGGCTCTGGCCAGGCAGGGCGCAGGGAATCTGCTCCAGTGTCCAGAACACCCCCAGCCAGAAACACAGGCTGCAGGTGCCGGAAGGCACAAACCCTCTGATGTCGCGATTTCTCTTTTGGGATCTGATCCTAAGATACTAATCCTAGAAGTAGCTTTAAGGATATAATTATCCCAATAGTTAGCTAGAAATGGCTAGAAACTTTTACGTCCAGCCACAAGACAGTTTTTTTCAAAAGTGAGAATCTGTATGGTCTACAGCCATAAAATGATGTTTCAGAAGAATACGTAGCAGAATGGAGGTCTAAGTGTTAGGTTCCCGGTCACCGCTCCCAGTGGTGCTTTCGCAGCCCAAACCCCACCCCTATAAAATTATTTGAATTTATTTGTCAGAAAAGCATCTGATTGGGGCCAGCACTGTGGTATAGTGGGTAAAGCCACCGCCTGCAGCGCTGGCATCCCAAATGGGCACCAGTTCGAGTCCCAGCTGCTCCACTTCCGATCCAGCTCTCTGTTATGGCCTGGGAAAGCAGTAGAAGATGGCCCACGTCCTTGGGTCTCTGCAACCACGCGAGAGAGCCGGAAGAAGCTCCTGATCTTGGCTTTGGATCAGTGCAGCTCCAGCCATTGTGGCCAATTGGGGAGTGAAGCAGCAGATGGAAGACCTAGCAGAGAGCTAGACTGGAAGAGGAGCAACCTAACTAGAACCAGCACTCATATGGGATGCCGGTGCCACAGGTGGAGGATTAACCTAGTGTGCCAGGGCACCGGCCCTGATAAATAAATCTTAAAAAAAAAAAAAGAAAAAGAAAAAAGAAAAGCATCTGATGGTAAGTAAAACATGGGCAGCCACACAACCTTACCTGCTGCACTGACCCAGTTCTATAAGTACTGTATCTGTGTTTAATCGTAGCTACCTGCACAAACGCGCACACATACACACACACACACACACACTCCATAGATGAGGGTACTTCAAAAAGATCATGGATAATGGAACAAAAAGATAAGTGCACTTTGGTATAAAAAATTGAAACTGTACATACAAGGATATAAAACACTAAGGGTAATTGTACGCAGCAAATTACTAGTAATTATCTCTGAAAGAACCACTGGTGATTTAATTTCCTTTATTACAGCTTTATTTCCTAGGTGGTTTCCACTTAGCACATTACAATGGAACAGAACGAAGCAGCTCAGCACCCAAACATCAGAGGGTGGCCGTCTACGCCCTTAGACCCCGCAGCCAGGGAGCAGCGCCCTGGGCTTCCTGGCAGTTCTACCGGGCTCTGCGGACCAGGGGCTGCCCTCTTGGGGTCTTACAAGAAAGCAGCTCGTGCCCAGCAGGTGTAGGCTGCGCCTGGGGAAGGAGAGCAAGCGCCCCCTCCCCACAGAGGGAGAACTGCCATGCAACCTGTCCAGTGACCTTCCTCTGCTCCAGCTGGGCTCAGCAGGAACCCAGCTCCCGGTGAGCAGGGCAGCAGCCCAGCCGGCTCAGAGATTCCCTGCAGCCTGAAACCTGGGATGCTGAGCACACTGCCCCCCCACCCCCACCCCAGTCCTGCACAAGCCAAGATGGAGGCAGAGGAAGTCACCCGGCTGCAGGACCAGGCCACGCTGTCCTGACATCATTCTCTCTGCCAGGTCCCCCTAGAGCTCCTGTCCCTGGATCTGGAGCCAAAGCGGGACACGGAGGCCCAGAGGGAGGAGCCACACAGTGACAGATCTCATCTGCACAGAAGCCCTCACTCAGTAACAACCTGGAGCACCCAGCTCGACCCACACGGGCCCCGGGGCACTGAGAATACCACAGAGAGCAGGACAGAGCAGCTAAGCCCTCTGCCACCGCCGCATCTCCCTCTCCAGCTCCGCCATGACACCCACCTTCAGCACAGGAGGTACACAGGGAGCAAGTTCCAGGCAAAGGGCCTGAATTGCAATCTGGGTTACAAAGGGAAGAAGGAGTTCGAGGATGCTGCTCCCAGGGCGCGGGCAGAGCCTCTCTTCTCTCCCACGCTGGACACACACATCAGGCCTCTCTCTCCATCTGGCCCGGCTCAGGAACGCAGAAAGGGCAGCGCCGGCTCCTGACTGAACTCCTGGCTCTCCTCCGCATCCAGGGGGCGAGCAGGTGAGGGAGGAGGCCCCGTTCCCGTCCTAGGGCCCCCGCGGCACTCAGTGGGGCGTGACCGATGGTCGGCCCCTGGCGGTCAGACCTCAACGTGAATCTCACAACAGATCTGAGAAATACAAGACCAGGCCCTTCGGTGTCGCACAAGGTCCCAGACACCTGGCTGGAGGCAAAAGCAATTCTCTGATAACTGACTTTCACAACCATGACAGGACAAAATCGGCACCCAAAACAAAGCTCCAACAACACAATCTCAGTATCTAAAACCGCACAACCACGCCACACCACTCACCGCCACGCAAAGTGCCATCCTGGCCACCCAGCCCTGATGCCAGGAGGCCGAGTCTCACACTGTCCATGACAAATTCTCCAAACGTCTGTGACACATGATGGACAGGACAGAAGGCCAGCTCTGGCAAACCAAGTGCAACAGATTAACCACCCGATATAAAAACGGCCGACAGACACGAGCAGGCAGCTCACAGCAAGAGGACTGCAGGCGGCCAAACGGAGGACGCTCTGCGCAACTCGCTGCACGCGAAATGCTGCCAGACAGTGACGGTAACTGTTACCGAGCAACCAAAACTCCTGGGTTGATGCAAAGATCGTGGGTGAAAAGTCTCAGACGCTCACCTGGGATATATAATCGCACACGCATCTGGAGGAGCTTGGCCTCACTATCAGAATCGTAAACGTACAAGCCTTGGGCCTAGTGAGTACCCACCCAGGAAATCATTCCATGAACTACGTTCACTGGGCATTTTACTGGCAAGGAACTGTGGCCCCCCAAGGGTCTCTCAACAGGAGAGTCCACCCAGTGCGACACCGCACCCAGAGGGTGAGCAGCTCCGACCCAGGGCTCCGGAGATGGGAGAGCAGCCAGGGACGGGCGGCCCGTTGGCACGGTCTAGCGGGACCGCTTCCCACTGCTTAGGTGACTTTCAAAGCTATGGAGACAAGAAGCAAATACACTAAAAGGTTAATCCGTGGTTAATTCTCAGTGGTACTGAGGTGCTACCATCTTGTTTTGTGTTATCTTTTAAATTTCCAACAGTGGACACAGGAAAAGTGCTGAGCAGAATGTACACGGAATGACCTCATTTGTGTGGCTTTGCTGTTCTTTTATTTTTCAAGGCAGAGGGAGGAGGATATACAGACTTGTGGACACTTAGCCTTTTCTGGGGGAATTTATCAAAAATAAATAAAAAATAAAGTAACAGTCAATCCCTAGAAAGTGGGTGCAAGAGAGAGGTGTGCAGTTTTCTTCCTTTTTAAAAAAGTTATTTTTTAAATGTTTTATTAACACACGATCTTGCACATTTTTATGGGGCACCGTGCAGTACTTTCAGACATTAACACAGCGCGAGCCGACGGAGCCAGGCAGCCAGCCTTCCCACGTCCTCATCTGTGCTTTGTGGTTGGTGCCTATCAGCTCCTCTCTCGGGATGCAAGACAGCACGGTGACGCACGCTCGCCCCTCCGCCACCGAGCACTGGACTGTGCTGGGCTCCTCTCGCCCAGCCTCCTCCTCTGCACCCTGCTCCCCACTTTACACCCTTCCAGGTTGCTTTACTGTCTGCACGGATCCTCTGCGTACAGAGCACCTGCCTTCCGAGGAAGGGCCTGTACCTTTCGGGGAGGCTCACAGCCTGGATCCCGCACAGCCCCCCACCCTCTCAGAGCCCCGGGGTGTCTCCCTCTGTGTTCCTGCTCCGTGTAAGGGAAGAGAAGAAGGAGAGACAGGAGAAAGGGAAGGAGAGAAGGGGGACATAGGGGAGGGGATTGAGGCAAAGAGGGAGGCCGTCAGAGGGTTTGGGTTTTTTTTTTTTTTTGTTTTTTTGTTTTTAAGATTTCTTCTTTTATTTGTTTGAAAGAGAGAGAGAGATCTCCATCTGCTTGCTCACTCCCCCAAATGACTGCAATGATTGGGGCTGGTCCAGGACAAAGCCAGGAGCCTGGAACTCCATCTGGGTCTCCAGTGTAGGCGGCAGGGGCCCAAGTACTTGGACCATCTTCCACTGCCTTCCCGGGCACATCAGCAAGGAGCTGGCTCAGAAGCAGAGCAGCCGGGACTTGAACCAGTGCACGGAGCTGGGATGCTGCCATCGTAGGTGGGAGCTTCACCTCTGCACCACAGCGCGGGTCCCGGGGCTCAGGTCCTACGTTACAGCATAACTCAGGTCTTCCCAAACGCAGGCTGAGCCTCCTGCTACAGTGGGAGGGGAGTGAGAGGAGGGCTCTCACACCGGCCACAGGACGCCGGGGCACCTCTGTCACTCCGAGTAGGAGGGTAACAGCAGTGTACAGACACGGCCCTGGAGGCTGTGACCAACAGTTGCTAGAGCCGCCGGCCACTCCTGACTTATGTGGAAATGGACACTGCACACACAGCCGGATGTGAACCTGGGGAGTGTCGGGAGGAAACAGAGTCGAGGGACACAGACACCCGTTTCTCCGGACAGGTGACGTCTTTGCAAGAGAAGGAGGAATTCTCACTTGCACAGCCCCAACCACACCACGCGCACAGGACACATTGCTACATGAAGCCTCCTAACAGCCCTATAGACGGAGCGCTGCTGGCTGCACGGCACAGGTGCAGCAACCAGGACCACGAAGCTGGGAAAGATCAAGTCGGCGTTCAGACCCAGTCCAGACACTCACTGCCAGGCTCTTCCTTCCACTACGAAGGAGCTCTGACGAACCCCGAGCTGCTGAGGTCAGTGTCCTCTGGCCAGTCTTGTCCCTCCTCAGGGCCTCCTGTCCCCACTCTGCTCACATGCCGCCCCATTCATTTCCACGTCCGTCACGGCCAGCGCACAGCCTGGTACAGAGCAGTCTGATAAACACCCCTGATCGAGGGGCAGCCTGGGTATCAGAGCCAGCAGCTCACAACAAGGCACAAGACACCTTTCCCTGGGAGCCAGGGTAGACCTAGGTAGGAGGGAAAACACACTTCGCTCTCCAAGTTTGCTTTAAGCTAGAATCCGAGCAGCAGGAAGAAAAATACCATGATCTTTCAGTATCTATTGTGACTCAAAAAAAACCCGGAGATTGACCAATCAAGAGATGCTCAGACGGAAGGAGGTCAGGAACACTGCTTCTGGACTAAGCCACCTCTGTCAATGTGACCCTGTACAGCTGCCAAAGAAAATTCTAATTTGAAGGGATAAATGCCATCTCATCTTCATCAGCCTGGTTTAGTGGAACAAGATTCGGAACATGTGTACCCACTCAGCAGATCTATCTGGAAAGGGAGTGGAGCTGAGGGAGAGAGCAGAAAGAGAGAAGGATCCTGCAAACCAAGAGGGCAGCGCGTGTGTGCATGCACGCACGCACGCACACGGACACACATCCAGACACACACACACACACACACACACACACACACCCCACCGCACAGGGTTCCACCTGCCTGAGACTGCAGAACCGCTGGAGAGGGATGATGAAAGGAACCAGATCAGTAACCATTGTGGTAACATACAGGAGACCACAAGGTTGGGGAAGGCAGGAGCCACTTCTCCCTACACTATTGGCAAAAAGGGTCCAGAGTAAGACAGAGCTCAGGTCACCAACACCAACAGCGGCTTGCCGCTAAGAGCTGGGGAACCTGGTAAATGGTTGTGTTTACCTTACTCAAGACATCACCTGTCGCGCAGCTGAAGACACGGGAAGGGAACTCTTACTCCAAACCAAAGTCTGACCAGGAAGAAAAATCTAGTAAATTGTGTTTAAAGAAAAAAAAAAAAAACAGTAATATCAAGAACACAATATCAGAAGGAAGTAGTCTTTTGATTTATAGTTCAAAAGAGAGATTTTTTTAAAAAGGGAACAAAAAATGTTGAAATAAAGAGCAATATGGGGAGAGATTCCTAGAGGGGTGCATCTTGAAAGATGCTGCTGAGTCGCTAGCAGGTGCATTCTGGCCATCTAAGACACAGCAATCCCCGACGGAGCAGGCAGAGGCGGCAGCCATGCGGGGCAGGGCCACAGCACAGGGACCGTGATGAGCACAGGCACTAAAGGATGTGTCAAGGACAGAGCCACTGCCCGCAAGCCAGGACACATCCAGAGAAAAGGCTCGGCTCACAGAACAGAACACGCAGAGCTTGTGAAACGGCAAGAACCCCCAGAAGCACGTCTCGAAGGTCACCCAAAGCTCCAAGAAGAACAGGGAGGCAGCTGCCCGTGGAGACAGAGGCTCAAACACACAAAATGATGGAGAATGGGAGAGCGTTCCTGTCCACTCTGCCCCGTCCTTCTCTGTCAAAGAGAATGTGCTTCAGTCTGGAACAAGCTAAGTAAACATATTCTTTCTCTCTCTCAACCTCAAATCCAAGGTAAACTATGAATAACGACTAAGTTAAGTGACCCCAATGTTAAGAATCACATCCCATTGGGGCCAGCATTGTGATAGCAGGTTAAGCCACGCGGGCGCTGGTTGGAGACCCAGCTGCTCCACTTCCGATCCAGATCCCTGACCCTGATCCAGCTCTCTGATCCAGCTTGGTCCCCTGGCTCCTGCCTGGCCCAGCCTCGGCCATCATGACCATTTGGAGAGTGAACCAGTAGATGGAAAATTCTCTGTCTTCCTCTCTCTGTGTAACTCTTTCAAATAAATAAATAAATACATCTTTTAAAAGGGGGGGGCAGTGTAGCACTGTGGCGTAGTGAGTGGGTAAAGCCGCCGCCTGCAGTGCCAGCATCCCAGGTGGGCACTGGTCCAAGCCCCAGCTGCTCCATTTCCAATCAAGCTCTCTGCTATGGCCTGGGAAGGCAGTAAAAGATGGCCTAATCCCTTAAGCCCCTGCACCCATGTAGGAGACCAGGAAGAAGCTCCTGGCTTCAAATCGGCCCAGCTCCAGCCACTGCAGCCATTTGGGGAGTGAACCAGCAGATGGAAGATCTGCCTGCCTGTCTGTCTCCCTCTCTCTCTCTCTCTCTCGCTGTTTCTCCTTCTCTCTCTCTCGTCATTCTGCCTTTCAAATAAATAAAACTTTAAAAAGAAAATAGGCATACAGACAAAATCTCCTGCCAGACAAAGAAAGAGGGAGGCAAGGTGCCAAAGCTTTTGGATAATATTTGCAGTTCCCATAAATGACCAGCAATAAAATGCTGTTGAAAGAATCTAGGACAGGTCGCTGAACATGCACACAACGGAAGCACTGTCCCCCGGTCATCTGCTCCAGATCTCAGAAAACAGCAGTGACGTTGCCAGCTCGCCAGGCTCCCAGACAGAAATCCTGATGCCTCTCTCTCTGCCCCATCGCTCACAGAGCCCATCCAATCTTGTCTCTGGGAAGAGCTCCCAAACCCGTCTTGCTCTTCCCAGTCGGCTGCCTCCTGCCCACTGACAGACCCCTTTCCTCTGCTGCTTCCCGGCAGAGGGGAGACTTGCTCTGTCCCGGAACACCCCCGGGGGTCACCTTCTGGAAGGCAACCTGGGCACAACAGCTTCTTCCTAAAACATCTCCACTGGCGCAGTGGGCATTTATTCCAGCAGTTACGACGCCTGTGTTCCACTTGGGGGTGCCTCAATCCCCAGCTCTGGCTCCTGACCCCAGCTTCCCACCAGCGCAGACCCTGGGAGGCAACAGTGCTGGCTCAGGGAACTGGGTTCCTGTCTCCTGTGTAGGGACCCAGATTATGCTCCTGACTCCTGGCTCAGGCCCCAAGCAGTGGGTATTCGGGAAGTGAGAACTCATTCAGTCCCCTCCCCCCAAATAAGCGGAAAGTAATTTAAAGGTTTTTTTAACCTCTATATTTCTTAACACGGTCTTCCTAGTCCCACCCACAGCATCTCCACCCTCACAACACACCCCACACCTCCATGACCTCAAACAGGCCTTTCGTGACTCCACGCCCTCGTGCCTCTGGGAAGCCCTCTGCCCTGCCAGAGAGAGCCCCTCTTTCCTAGGTTCCCACAGAACTCTCGCGAAACTCTGACATCAGAGCTCCCCGTGGCTGCTTAGCCGGATCCTCCCTCCCACCGTGGACCATGTGCCCGGGCCCAGTCAATACACGGCATTCAGGAGACACTCAACAAGCAGCTGCTGTCGACCTAGCCCAAAGAACACCTCGAGCAGCAAACCAAGGAGTGCCACCGGGATGCTTAGCTGTGCCTGGCATTTCGCCACTAAGCAGTTGACGATATGGTAAACAACAAGTGTACCCAACATGCAAAACATGCAAGTGACCAGAAAACTGGGGGGGGGGGGGGGGGACAGTCGGTGCTAGGCAGTAGATCCTTGAAAGGTTAAGAGAAGAAAACAGGGGCTGGCACTGTGGCATAGCGGGTAAAGCCGCTGTCTGGAGTGCCGGCATCCGATATGGGTGCTGGTTCAAGTCCTGGCTGCTCCACTTCCAAACCAGCTCTCTGCCATGGCCTGGGAAAGCAGTAGAAGATGGCCTAAGTGCTTGGACCGCTGCACCTGCATGGGAGACCCAGAAGAAGCTCCTGGCTCCAGGCTTCAGATTGGCTCAGTTCCAGCTGTTGCAGCCATTCAGGGAATGAACCAGCCGATGGAAGCACGATCCCTCCCTCCCTCCTTCCCTTCCTCCCTCTCCCCCCGCCCCACCTCTGCCTTTCTGTAACCCTTTCAAATAAAATAAATAAATCTTTAAAAAGAAAGAAAAGCAGAGTTCTCATACACTGGTTCACTTCTTGAGTGCCTCAACAGCCAGGGCTGGGCCAGGGCCAACGTCCAGAGCAAGGGACACAATGCAGTCTTCCATGCGGGTGGGGACCCAATTACTTGGGCCCTCCCAGGGTCTACGCTAGCTGCGCCCCTAGCTGAGCCCCGGCTGGCGTGCGCATTTGGGAGTGAACCCTCTCTTGCTCTTTCAACTGACTAAATGTGTTTTGAAATTGTTTTAAAGATTCAATGAGACAATGGCAAGTAGAAAGGATGCAAGGAACGCTATTAAGATCAGAAGTTCCAGATGACTAAACCTGGATGAGCATCTTACTATCTGTACCACTGAGATGTGTGATCCTTTTGCAAACATTAATTCATCTGCTTTGACGCCATGATGTGCTGCCAAGAAGTTAACATCATCTTCTGCTTCCTGACAGTTCAAAGCATCTAGATCAAGACAAGGAGGCAGGCACTTGGCACGGCAGTTAAGACGCCACTGGGTGGGAACAATGTTGTGGTATAGCAGGTTAAACCACTGCTTGCAACCCCAGCATCCCAGCGCAGGTTTGAGTCCCGGCTACTCCATTTCTGATCTAGCTTAAGGCTAACGTGCTTGGAGAAGCAGAAGCCGGCCCAAGTACTTGGACAGCTGCCACCCACATAGGAGACCAGGATGAAGTTCCCGGATCCTGGCTTCAGCCTAACCCAGCCCTGGCCGTTGAAGCCGCGTGGGCAGTCAACCAGTGGATGGAAGACCAATATCTTTTTCTTTCTCCTCCCCCCACCCACCTCTCTCTTTTTCAAACAAAATAAATCTTAAAAAAAAAACAACAACAAAAAAAAAGACATTGCATGGGCTCCCTGCACCCCATATCACAGTGCCTAGGTTTGAGTCCTGCTTCCTGCTAATGCATTCTGGGAGGTAGCAGGTGATGATTCAATCCTAGGTCCCTGCACCTCAGCTGGGAGACCTGGATTGAGTTCCCTGTCCAACCCAAGCTGTTGAAAGCACCTGGGCGAAGGGGTGGCTGGTGCTGTGACGCAGTGGGCTAAGCCTCTGCCTGCAGCACTGGCATCCCATATGGGCACTGGTTCCTGTCCCAGCTGTTCCTCTTCCTATGCAGCTCTCTACTAATGGCCTGGGAAAGCAGTGGAAGATGGCCCAAGTGCTTGGACCCCTGCATCCACATGAGAGACCCAGGAGCTCCTGGCACCTGGCTTCAGATGGGCCCAGCTCCGGCCGCTGCAGCATTTTGGGGAGTGAACCAGTGGATGGAAGATCTTTAAAATTTGTTTAGAACAATTAGCTCCAGAGGCAACCATACTCTGTACTTCTCACACTCCATAATCCACATCTAGGCCACACTAGAATCCAGTGCTCAGGCCACATCCCAACCAGAAAATAAACTCCCAAAGGAGGACGCCCCCGATGTAACAGATGTGAACACCAGATCAGTAAGATCGGTCCAAACACCTGGGCTTGTGGCTGATGGGCCCACATGTGACAGCGCACCTCGAGGCCTGTGGGGCTGCCACACAACAGGAGCTGGAGTCGGCCCACGTGGGTCCTCCAGGGAGCAACTACAACAGCCACCCACAACACTAGCGGTCTTGGAAGGGACTGAAGGTCCCTCGGAAGTGCCTGGGCAGGGGCAGCCACGTGCGTGGGCTTTCAGAGGATTCCTACCCCTAATCATTCTCGGTGCAGAGCACAAGGGGAGGCCAGGGCAGCAAAACAGACAGGAACACAAGTTGCAGCCTCCCATAAGCCCAACAACCACTCTCCCGGATGTTGAGCCACAAGAAAGGAAAACATCATGTTCGCAGAGACTCACAGAGGAACAATCATAGCAGTTTACTCATCACAGCCCCAAACTGTCCATCAACAGGAGAATGGATAAGCAAATTAGATCCCATCTATACAGTGGAGTACTGCTCAGTATAACGAGGGCGGGACAGGCCAGCGTTGTGCACAGCAGGTTATACTGCTAGAAGTGGCAGTACCCCACAGCAAAGTGCCAGTCTGAATCCTAGCGACTCTCCTTCTGATCCAACTCCCTGCTGATGCACCTGGGAAAGTGGCAGTGATGGCCCAAGCACTTGGGTTCCTGCCACCCATATGGGAGACCAGGATGGAGTTGGAGGCTGGTGGTTTCAGCTCAGCCCAGCCATTTAGGGAGTGAACCAGCAAATGGAAGATAGATAGATTCTCTCTCTCTCTGTCTCTCCCCTTCTGTTACTCTGCTCTTCAAATAAATAAATAAATCTTTAAAAAACAAAACAGGGGGCAGGCGCCGTGGCTCAATAGGCTAATCCTCCACCTAGCGGCACCGGCACACCAGTTTCTAGTCCCGGTCGGGGCGCCGGATTCTGTCCCGGTTGCCCCTCTTCCAGGCCAGCTCTCTGCTGTGGCCTGGGAGTGCAGTGGAGGATGGCCCAAGTGCTTGGGCCCTGCACCCCATGGAAGACCAGGAGAAGCACCTGGCTCCTGCCTTCGGATCAGCGAGGTGCACCAGCCGTGGTGGCCATTGGAGGGTGAACCAACGGCAAAGGAAGACCTTTCTCTCTGTCTCTCTCTCTCACTGTCCACTCTGCCTGTCAAAAAAAAAAAAAAAAACAAAAAAAAAAAAAAAAAAAAAACAGGGACAAACGACCAACGCATGTTGCCTTGTGACTGAACCTCACACAAGACTTCACATTGATGATCCCATTTACAAGAGGTTCCAGAAGAGACAAACTCATCCATAATGAAAACCCACGAACTGTGATAATCTCAGGAAGGAGAAGGAGGGAACCTGCTGGGGCCATAAAACCTTTTGTTCTAGATACTGACAGAGGTGTGTGTCGCACAGATGGAGGCATTGATCAAAATTCATCAGATGGTATCTTTTTTTTTTTTTTTTTTTTTTGACAGGCAGAGTGGATATTGAGAGAGACAGAGAGAAAGGTCTTCCTTTGCCATTGGTTCACGCTCCAATGGCCGCCACAGCTGGCGCGCTGCGGCCAGCGCACCGTGCTGATCTGAAGGCAGGAGCCAGGTACTTATCCTGGTCTCCCATGGGGTGCAGGGCCCAAGCACTTGGGCCATCCTCCACTGCACTCCCGGGCCACAGCAGAGAGCTGGCCTGGAAGAGGGGCAACTGGGAAAGAATCTGGCACCCCGACCGGGACTAGAACCCGGTGTGCCAGCGCCGCTAGGTGGAGGATTAGCCTATTGAGCCGCGACGCCAGCCCATCAGATGGTATCTTAAGATTTGTGCTTTTCATTGCTACATAACACTGACCTACATAAGAAAAAAAAACAAATGCATGAACAAATACTGACCTCCAACATCTACGTAAGGGAAAAGAGCGCTGATGTCTGCAGCTCACTGTGAAATACACTCCCAAAGTAACACGGGCTAGCAGACTGAAAGAGATGTGGCAAATACAGGCAGAGGTGAGTGGCAGCAACTAGGCGGCTGGCTTTACAGGTGTTCACTGCACAACTCTCTCAAGTTGCTGCACATATGAACTGTTTCATAGTAAAACGTCTTGGGAAGGAGGAAGTAACAGCCAGCAGGGGGCAGTGCGGGGGCAAACAGGGGCCAGTCCAGCTGCAGAACTGCACAAGGCCCGAGAGGGGGCACCCGTGAGGTTGGTGCTCAGCCTCGGCTGTCCTTAGCTCTTGCTCCTCCGGGACCAGCTCCATGACCGGGTGACTGTGCGTGTGGTCAGGGTCCAATCCCTGCCCCCGTGGTCTCAGCTGAAGGGATGAGTGTACAAGGAGGGGATCAGAGAGACCTGTGTGCTCCCAGCTCTGACAGCTGCCACTCACAGCACCTCTGCCCACCACTCTTACAGACAGGAGCCAAGGAAAGCAGAGATGCTGTTACAGCTACAGGGAGCCCGAGCCACACAGGCCAAGGCAAGGAGCCTGCACTGATGCAAGATGTCCTCAGAGCCAAGCTCCACGGTCAGTGCGTGAATCACTCGCCCCGCGGATCAGACCAGCGAGGACTTTTTGAAAAGGAGCACGGCCTCCCCTTCCTCCCACCCCTTCCCCATCCCAGCCCACAAGAAGCAACCCTTCCTTCTCTGCCTCAGCCATTGTGGTTTCCAAGGAAACCAGGAGTCCGGTGCTCGAGGCCTCGCACGGAGGAAGGGGTGTCTGCTGCTCAGCCCAAAGGCTGTTCCCCCACAAACCAAAAACTGCCTCTGGCAGGACCCCTTCCCACCGCACTCCCTGGGGGAGGTGGTCAAGACTGGGAAAGGGACCAGGAAGAAGTCTCTGGAGTGCCCAGGGTTGGGGAAGTCCCACCTCTTCTGGGAATGGCCATGCCAGGGGTCCCTAACATGCAGGATAATGGGATACCCCATCTTGGACCAAGTGTGCCACAGCTGCGAACACAGCCATGACCACAAACAGAGGCCCAACAAGGCGGGGACCTGTGGGGAAGAGAAGGGGTGGGGCCACGCCCTCCCCAACCACGCACCCACTGCACACCACACGGGCTAAGCTGCTCTTGGTCAGGGGGCCAAGGCCGGCAGTGCCTGCAGGGTCGGCTCAGACGCTGGCCTGCCTTCTGGCCGGGCACAGCTGGAGGTTCTCCTGAAGAAGAGGAGCAGCCCCTCCCCTCAGGGGGTCAGGAAGAGTTTCCCTGACCAGGCCTTCCCAGCACAGCAGTGATGCAGCCCCGGCTGCGGGGACAGAGGAGTCATCATCGCCACCCTCACCCAGCACCCACCTCAGCGAGCTCAGAGGGCCCTGGCAAGGGCTCTCGCCTGACAGCCACGGCACCTCCACAGGGCTCAGAGCTGCTGGGTCCTCCAGAGACCCTGGGGCCTGGGGGCTGCAGACACAGCCCCAGGGGGCAAAGCAGCTAATGCTCCCGCCTCCCACAGCGAAGCCGGCCAGCGGACAGCCTGTGGGGCGCACACACCTGCCCCTGCTCCTCCTCACCCCAGACTCCAGGCCTGCGCGTGGGGCTGGGAGGAGCCGGGGACAGCCGACACCCACCCTCCTTCCTGCTGAGGACCGCCAGCCCTGCCCAGCTTAGGGCAGCAGACAGGAAATCCTGGCCCTCCCTTAGTTACGTGGGGGTCTCCTGGCCCTGGAAGCACACAGTCCCCAGAAAGGTGACGGACGCCTGCCCCATGGAGCCATCTGCTCCCAATTGCTGATTTCCTCAGAAACAACCATGGCTTCCTGGCAAAGCCACGCCAGCCAGAGGCTCCGGGAATCCTGGAGGCCTGGGTCTGTTCCAAGGGGAACACTCCAGGGAGCCTCCCAGGCATTCCTCAGAGTCATCTGGGGAACGGTCACTCCCAGGCGGTTACCACGGGTCTTGAAACCATCCCAGACAGGACTCACCAACTTTCAAACTCCACATATCTGGGTAGATCCATTTTACAAATCTAAGTCTTAAATTCAAGCCAAACGCCTGGCTCAACTCCCCTGGGTAATGAAGAACTGAGCGCCTTGGAACCCTGGCCCACCTCTAGGGGAAAGAAACCTGCAGCCCACCTGCTCCCTCCTGGCTGGCCCCTGCAGGGCCAATGCCACCTCCCCCGGGCAGGAGATCGCAGAGGTCAGAGAGCTCAGGCTTGCTCCCCTCCGCTCCCAGGGTCGGCAGCCCCTCCCTTCTCCAACACGGCGGTGCGCTCAGCAGTCTGAGCCTGGAGCGGGGGTGTCTGCAATGGCTCATTCACCCCCCACGCTGCAAACCACCACTTCCCAAGCGTGACAGATGTAGCTGCCATTCAGTGTTTTCAAGTCGGGACAAAAGCTTCCCCAGTAGCACAAAGCCAACAGGGATGCAGACAGCACCAACCTCAATAGAAGCCACCTGCCGTCAGGGGCCCTTCTCTGCCACACCCCCCAGCAGACACACAGATACACACACACACACACACACACACACACACACCCCTTTCCCAAACCTGTGAGGACCGAGTCATGTGACTTTCCCCGATTCACTGGACAGTTCTCCCGGGCAGAGAGACTGTGTTGCCACCTCTCAGACAGTAGCCCACAGAACAGTAATAAGGGCTCCTGTATGTGTGTATGTAGAAGCACAGGATGAAACAAGTGAAATATTCTTCTACTGTGGAACTTCTCAGAGCCTTCAATATGGCCAGGTCACATGCACTGCAGAACATTCCCTGATTCACGTGATCACAGAGGAAGTCGGCATTGGCGTCGGCGCAAGGAGAAATAAGCGGCCGCTTCCTCTAGGTCCACCCGGTCGCCTGGCCAGAGCTGTCTACCATTTGGAGTGTGTAAGAAGCACTATGCTCACGCTTCCCCTCCGTGAGCTCCCAGCAAGCCGACGAGCGAGTGCACACACGCACTTGAGTTACCTTTTGCTATTCCGGTCCAGAGCTGATAAAGCTCCTACAAGGACCACTGTTCATTCACAGAGGCACTGAACCCAAGCACAAAGTCAAGGCAACCTTGGCTATGGACCACCAGCACTTACGTCACCAAGGACAAGGTTCCTACCCTGGTGAACCAGCAAGTCCTCCCCACCCCAGACCTCACCAGCTGCTCCGCATTTGGCTACGAGGATACCTGAGTGACCGCATTCAGTGTACATACCTGCGGTCAGTGAGAAGTCACTGACAACCATCACACACTGGATGAGTTCAGCCAAGACTCCATAAACTCCAGCAACGGAACCTGACAGCACAGCAGGAAGGGGCCCAGGGCCTTCTCACCCATCCCTCCTACCACGGGCCAGACAATACAGGGAGGGGCCAGTGAGCCAGAGACACTCCACATAAATCTCACTTTCCCACAAAAGTCTAGTGCTTTTTAAGATTAATTTACTTATTCATTTGAAAGGCAGAGTGACAGAGACAGGGACAGAGAGAGAGAGATCTTCCATCCACTGACTCCCCAAATGCCCTCAACAGCTGGCGTTGGGCCAGGCTGAAGCCAAGAGCCAGGAACTCCATCTGGGTCTCCCACACAGGAGACGGGAACCTAAGCACTCAGGCCATCACCTGCTGCCTCCCAGGTGCGTAAGCAGGAGGCTGTTTGGAAACGGCAGCAGAGGCAGTACTCTCTGATGCGGCACCTGCCCCTCTGCTGCTTTCATATTCAAACTACATAGCTCTGATTTTCTCCTGGATCTGAAAGCAACACTCACTCCCCTCCAGGGCCCCTCCACAAAGAAAAACTATTGTCAGACAGACCCTAATTTTGGGTTTTGAAAACAAAGCCCAGATTCCCTGGGTTGAACCTGTGGGAAAGACCCCTCCAGCATCCTCCTTGGTTTCCTGGGTGGGCTGTGTGCTTCACTCAGAAAGGGTGCCTGCCGCTGACCCCTCCAGCTGAGTGGAGAAGCAGGTGCACCCCAGCCCCCACGGCCGACTTCACAGGAAGCTTCTGCCTCTCCGGCAGCTCCCCGCGCTCTGCAGCCGGGGCCTGCTCCCGCCAGGCATGTTTCTCAGAACACCTTCCGCTGAGGTGGAGCTGTGGTCAGTGACGGTGCCATCAAGAGGCTGGGGAATTCCTCCAGCTCTGGTGCTGTCCCTCCCACCCCCAGGAGCGTCAGAAGGAAGGAAGATGAGGCATGGCGAGGCTGTCCCGATCTGCCCAGCACTGAACACGAACGGCACGCTCTGCCACCTGAGGGTAAGGGCAGGGTGCGTTCCTATCCCATTTCCCCCAACTTCCCTGCTTGTTCAACTGGCAAAATCTGTTCAATTCCAGAAACTGGGAGAATTCTGATAGCCCTTCTAGTGAAGCACCTGCCACCCATCTACCGACCAGCCCAGCCCAGCCCAGCCCAGCCCCAGTCCCTCAGCCCCAGCCCAGCCCCAGCCCCTCAGCCCCAGCCCCACGCTGGAAAGCAGAAACCTGAAAAGAGCCTTTCCCAGCTCCCGCCCACAGCCCCCAAGGCCTCCTTCCCCTGGGCTCTTTCCAAGGCTGCAAGGATTCTCTGGCGCCACTCACGATTCCATCACCTGTCTCCAACTGCGTGGGGTGGTGTGGGGAACCAGCTGTTCTAAAGCTGACACTTTAATGCTCCATTTTCAAAACTTTATTGCTTAAATGCCAGTTCTGCCTGAGACAGCCAGGCCTCACAGCCTGCTTGGTCGTTATCAGCTGCTAAAAGGCAGGATGCGCAGGCTCCCTGAGGCTGAGGATGCCGGGGCTGTGCAAGGGCACCCACAAGAAGACCACCAGACCAGAGCCGGCCCACCCTGGGCACACGCCCTCCCCCCAGCCCCGTGCCAGGCCCTCAGTGACCTAGGGACACCAAGCGTGAGACAGTCCACGCCCTCAGGGGGCTCAGTCCAGCAGAGGAGGCCATGGCCATGACCAGCTCAAATTCCAAGCAGTCGTGCAGGCTACAACACCTGCTCTGGGCACAAGAAGGGAGGGAGTTCTGCCCAGAACTGGGGTCACAGGGGCAGGGAAAACCAAATACGAGCCCTGGAGGACAAAAACAATTTGACCAGAGAGCATGTGGAAAATGAGCAAAAGGCAGGCCCAAGAGGACCTGGAACACACGCGTACACGGCGCAGTGGGAAGCAGTGATGCCCGGAACGGTGAGGGGCAGGAAGGTTAAACCCAGCCTGCTCGAACACCTGGTGTAGGAGTTTGCCCTGTACACTGGAGGTGAGGGGACGCCACTGAAGGTCTGCACCCAGAAGTCACAGGTGTCATCCTATCTGCTGAGGCTCCCAATGGCCCTGAGAGAACCAGGCCGGTACCCTTGAAGAGCGAGTATTAACCACGCAGAGAAACAGGAATTCGACCCTGGGCACAGGTGCAGAGCGCTGGGGGGGGGGGGGGGGGGGTCCACAGAGTACGCCCCCGCCAGACGGTCCTTGACACTCCCCATGTCTGACCTTCCCTCTGTCTCCCATCAGGCCTGACGACAGATGCCCGACCCTCTGCATCTGCATGCCCCTAGGGCCCCTGCAATGGTGCCATGGCTTCGGGCTACAGGAGACCCCACCAGCATCTGCACGCAGAGGATGCGAGCTCTGGAGAATCCAACAAGCACCAAAGGGCTTCACAAGGCCAGGGAGCCAGAGCGTGGACTCAGTACACACACAGCTGTAACATCAGGGTGTTCTTTGGGGAAAGAGTCTTTTGAAAAGGGGTAAGCTCCCCCTCCCCGGAGGAATTTAAGCACAGATTAGATAGATCAATGGTTACCCAGAGTGCTACCACGTGGGGAGCACAGTAAAGATGCAGAGTCCTGAACACCACCTCTGCAGACTCTGGGACTCAGCAAGATACAAAGGATGGAGCTCAGGAATCTGCACCTTGCAGTAACACCCGCACGCGAGCCTGTCAACTGACTTGGTTTGGGAGCCCCTGGGACAGGGCGCAGACTGCTGGAACACAGTCCTACGCAGGTCAAGCCACATCCTTTTCCAGACACTTTTCTAAATGATTACTTAGAATTTGCCCTCTCACCTGGGCCTCAAAACTTCTGCTCGGGGCTGGTGTTGTAAGGTGGTTGGTTAAGCCACCATCCTACATCAGCACCAGTTCAAATCCCAGCTGTTTCACACTTCCGATCCAGCTCCCTGCTGATGCGCCTGGGAAGGCAGCAGAAGATGGCCCAAGTACTTGGCCCCCTAGCACCCAGACCTGGCAGCAGCCATAGGAGAAGTGAACCAGCAGGTGGAATCAATCAATCTCAATATCTGTGCATGTGTGTCTGTGTGTGTCTGTGTCTGTTACTCTGCCTTTCAAATAAACAAACAGATCTTGGAAGGAAGGAGGGCGGGAAGAAGGGAGGGAAGGAAGGAAAAAACGAGCACTCAAAGTATGCCTAATGCAACAGAGGAATTAGATTTGAACTTCACTCAACTGTAACTTCAATTCAGGTAGCACCTGCAGGGCAGGCTGGCAAGTGGCTAAGACTCTGCTTGAGACACCTGCATTCCATATTAGAGTACAAAAGTTCAGGTCCTGACTCCACTCCCAATTCTAGCTTCCTGCTAACGCACTCTGGGAGTGTTGTCTGGGAGACAACAGGTGATGGTCCAAGTAGTTTAGTACTTCCCAACCACATGGGAAACCCAGACTGAGTTCTGGGCTCCTGGCTTCAGCCTGGGCCCAGCCCTGACTGCTGGAGGCACATAGGGATTAAACCAGCACATGGAAATGTGTGTGTGTGTGTGTCCGCCTTTCAAATAAAAGGAGAATAAGTAAATAAAAATAAAGCAATAGCCACCCGTGGCTAGTGTCTACCATATTGGCCAAGTGCAGGTGCCTGGGGAAGAGAACACATGAATCCATTGTAGGATGCAGGCAAACAACCAAATGCTGGCCCACTCCCTCCAGCACCAGCCTCTCAGAGTTCAGACCTCCCTGGTGACAGAGATAAAACTCAAAGAAAACGGAGAAAGCAGGAGCTCTGTGTCGGCTCAGCAGAAGCAACAGGTACAGGGGACAAAGAACCAGAATTCTCACTCCGAGGGACCTGACCCCTCTGCAGCCCAGGAAAGCCATGCACACCAGCCACTGCACCCCATCCTGGACAGCCAGGCGGACGCCTGTGCACCAGCAGCATCTGCAGACCTCACCCGCAGGGTTGGCCTGGAACACCCCTTGGCTGCCCGATGCTTGTCTCAAAGTGCGTGTGTTCTGTAACTTCTTGGCTGTGTTGAGATACAGACATCCAAGAGAAAGGAAAGGAATCTCACCAATAGAGAGTAAAAAAGTTCCACGACTTCTCCAAACTTCAGAAGTTCTCATCAGGAAAATATATCATCTGCACACTTTCAAATACAACGGGATTCCTGCCCAGCCACAGCACAGAGACCAAAATCCAACCTGACCAAGGACTCAGTGTTAACATGTGTGGTCATCCAGCCTTGACTTCTGCCTCCCACACATTCCAGGCCCTTTTCCCCAGCATCTGCCTGGACACACACCCTGAAGCCACCAACAAGGTGGTTAGGAAGTACTGAGACACAAGTACTGCCTCACCCCGCTGGGACACCAAGAGAGACGCCAGGTGGGTATCAGGCACAACCTGTCCTGTTTAAACATCACTCAGTATCCAGGGTGAGGCCACAGGCAACCTTCCAGGTGCGAGCTGGGACAACAGACAAGGTTCCCTCCATCCAAGGGCTGACTTCTTCCCTCCCTGGAGAACAGCTGGGCTCCTGCGGGGCCACAGCCTTGGGAGGAAAGGGGACAGAAAGGCAGAGATGGGGAAGAAAGGCAGAGAGGAAGACTGTGCGAGGAGGCGCAGCACCCACCCAGGCGTGACTTGCTACTTTTTCTCACTTTACTGGAAAATGGTCTCCCCCCCTTCCTATGCTATAAAAAGAAAGAAAAAAAAATATGTTGCAACTTCCTTTGTCACAGCAGAAGTTCAGGAAAAAACAGAGGGACCCATTGCTTCACCTTCCCATCTGCACTAACGGCAGCTCCATCCTGTGTGCCATTCTCTGCTTGCCTGGAAGCAAAGATGGCCAGAGCCCTCGGGGGTCACAGCCCCTGCTCACGGCCTGTCCACTGGCTAACATGAGAAGGATGCGACTCCCCTGGGCACCACAGAAATCCTCTAAGAGCCCAAAAGAAGAAAACAGGAGTGGCCACCCTCTGCAGCCCAGCCACCTGGACTACCCTCTGCAGCCCAGCCACCTGGGCCACCCTCTGCAGCCCAGCCACCTGGCTTTCCCAGGCCTCTTTTCCAGGCTCTCTGCAGTGGTCAGTTTTGCCCAATCCCAAGTATTTCCTGTCACCGAGAAGATTCCTGGGTGACATCTCTCCCTCCTCAGCCAAAGAAAAGGGAGTATCTGGCCAAGTCTCTCGTATTTTTTTTTTAGAAACTGTCCTGCTGGCCTCACTCCTACCGGCACCCTCTGGGCTGGGTCCCAGGTGTGTGTCCATGAAGAGATTCGACCCTCAAGACCCCACCCCTTCCCGGACCTGGAGACTCCATCAGTGTCTGTGTCCTTTACTGGCTGCCTGTTCCCTGACTCTGCCACGAAACCACCCCCACATCTCTCTGAATGTAAAACCTGCAATCAGACCACCCCACCTACCAGGGTCAAATGGACATATGCCCGAAAGGGCACTCACATTCCTACTCTTGGAGGGGAAAGGGAGGAGGACAGCCTTAATTCATTCATTTTTATACACACAGGTGATCATTCCTGCTGGAAACTAAATTCCCAAAGGCAGGCCCACAACTTATTCTTATCACTGTAAATTGTAAAAAATAAGCATTCCATAAATACTTGATAAAACAAATGGCTAGGTAAATGCAGTATGAGATTATAATGGAGGCTGGAGGCGTGGCTCACTTGGTTAATCCTCCGCGCCTTGTGGCGCCAGCCTCCCATATGGGCACCGGGTTCTAGTCCCGGTTGCTCCTCTTCCAGTCCAGCTCTCTGCTGTGGCCCGGGAGGGCAGTGGAGGATGGCCCAGGTCCCTGGGCCCCTGCACCCGCATGGGAAACCAGGAAGAAGCACATGGCTCCTGTCTTCAGATCTGCGAAGCGCCAGCTGTAGCGGCCATTGGGGAGTGAACTAACGGAAGGAAGACCTTTCTCTCTGCCTCTCTCTCACTATCTATAACTCTACCTGTCAAATAAAAAAATAAAAATTAAATAAAAATTTTAAAATTACAATGAAGTCACAGAACTGCTGGGCAGCACTGTGAGCTATCCAGAGCCCAGGATCCAGAGTCTGACACTCCCATCACTAACAGCCATGGGCCTTTGCACCTGCTAGTGCTCCTCGCTGCTGCCCCACCTCAGTTCTGAAGCCTTCCTGATCTATTTAAAACTGCAATACCACACACACTCCGCATTCCAGGGCCTCCTTCTGCCTTCATTTTCTTCTTTGTGTCTATCACCACCTGACAAGTGTGTCATTTAACTGATGTGTGTCTGCCCCTCCTGGAATGCAAGCTCCACGCAGTAAGGAGTATTATGTCTGTTTGTCTTATAGGTTGCTGTATCACCAGAGCCTAAAATCACGCTCAGTTCTTAGCAGGTGCTGGGGCCAGCATCGTGGCACAGTGGGTTAAATCACTACCTGGGACACCAGCATCCCATATGAGTGCCAGTTTGTGTCCTGGCTGCTCCACTTCAGATCCAGCTCCCTGCTAATACACCTGGGAAAGCAGCAGAAGATGGCCCAATCACCTACGTGGAAAACCCAGATGGGTGGGAGACCCAGATGGAGTTCCACACCCCTAGCTTTAGCTCTGAGGGGCACCAGGCATTTTGGCAACTTTCGAAGTGAACCAGCTGATCGAAGATCTCTCTCTCTCTCTCTCTCTCTCTCTTTCTCTGTGTGTGTTTGTACACATGATTCTACCTTTCAAATCAATCTTTTTTAAAAATACTTGCTAACAAATGCATTATTCTAAACCCATTTGAACATGTCTCCTTTTCTGTAAAATGGACTCTTCCCTTGCATCTTGATTTTAAGGATTAGGGAGAGTGTGAGTAAAACACCTAACACAATGCCTGATTACTTAGTATCTGCTCAATAAAGACTTGCCACAAAGCTGGGAAACCTTCACAGAGTTGCTAAGCTTCCAACATCCGCCTGAATGATGGGTTGTTACATGTATCAAAGGCAATCTGCTGTTCTGATCTATCCTTAGGAAGCTGCAAAAGTCATTCTTGGCACTGCCAATTAATTTTCTTAAGCAGAAAGTGGCTTTGGATCTCAGGGGGATAGAAGGCACCCTAAGGCAAATCCTGCTTAGAAAGGCAGGGATCCAGTCTAAGCTGCTCCAAAGCATCAACTCTCATTGTTCTAAATTTCACCTCATAGAGCAGAGGTATTAAAGAGGTCTAAGCCCGTGGGGATGACCCTGACTTTCTCCCATTCCAGGCTAATCCTGCCATCTGGGCCACCTGATGGCCACTCAGCAGGGAAGACAGGAGGCAGGCATGGAGGAGAATAAACGTTTATAAACATTGGCTGAATGGATAAAAACACGACAGCCCAGGGAAGGGTGAAACAGCACGGGCTTGCAGAAACAGAAAGAGGGCTCTCAGACCCCAGGGCTCCCTGGCACCCAGGCTGACCACTTCTACCACAGCACCAGGTCATTTCCCCCGCAGTGGGAATGTGGCAACAACAATCAAGAAAGGCCTTCAGAGCAAGACTCCTTCAGGGTCTAGTCTGGTCCCTTTGACCTACAAATGAAGAAATTGAATGAGGCCCAAACAGGTTCTAGGACTTGTTCAGGCCACGCAGGTAGGGCTGGGAGGGAGATGGCTGGGGTTCCAGCTCAGTCTCTAGCCTGTGCAAATCCGTTGTGACACGGAATTGAGGTCCCACGAGGTTCAAACCTCTGACCACAGTTCTAGCAACTTGGTGCTTGACACTGGTCCCTCTTGCAACACATAGGAGCAAGGCCAGCAGACAGACAGCCCTGGATGACACCTGTGTGTCTCCAGTGCGTCTGCAGCTAGCAAGGGAGGAAAGCTGGCCTGCTCTGCATGTGCCCCTCCCTCAAAGCTGGCCAGTGGGCAGAGGGTCATCCCCAAAGCTGAACAGGGAAAGCAGGACCCCGACACAGGGAGGGGAAGGCAGGAGAAACAGCGATGGAAAGCTGGGGCCAGGGCTCTTACAAGAATGGGAACAAGAACTCCGCGGCACAAAGAGGGTGCAGATTTGAGGGGGTGGAGGGAAGGAGCGCCCGGGAGATTTCTGAGAGCAGCCTCCTGCAGACAGGAGGAAGAACTGGGACAGCTGTCAGGGGGGGCCTTCGTTACAGCCTGGCTCAGTCTCGGGAGAGCCTGGACCAGCACCGTCCCACTTCGGAGCCGCCACGGCCCTGCCCTGTGGATCCCACTCAGAGCTGCATGTGTGAGCGCTGGCACCCACTTCTACTCCGCTGTCACATCTTCCTCGGGCAGCTAGGTGTAGTGCAAGTGCCCAAACACTCTGCATTTTTCCCAGTGAGGACACACGGTGATGACAAAGACCAAGTCTCCAAGGAATCTACAATCCAATCAAATGTCTAAAGAAACACCTTGCACGTGAAGAAATGCATTTTAGATGTGAAATAAAAGGGAAGGTGCCTTGGCCAGGACACGACGCGGGGAGCCTGTGGGCAGAGGGAACAGCGGCACTCAGCCTTTCTGGAAGGTCAGTTTATAAAGCAGTCACTATATGTGCTCCTCCTCTATGGCCTTCTGCCTGCCAGGAAGGGGAACAGGACCCCAGGCTGGAGGGCGACACTGGTCTCTCGGCCTGTCCACCTGCATTCCTGGGATGCTCCACATTCCACACGGGTGGCCTTCGACACCACACCACCACCCCCGCCCCTGCCCCAAGACCCTTGCAGCTCTGTAAAAGCCACACAGGACAAGCAATGTGCAGATGCTCTCCTGAGTGAGAACAGCTCGCTGCTTGTGAAGGCTGGTCTGAGAATCCCACCACCTTCTTCTAAGAACTGCAGAAGCCAAGGAATGAGGCCAGGACAGGGGAAGAGAGAAGGTTTGACTGTTCCAAGGACAGGGGATCCTCCTGTCAGAGTTAAAAATAAACTCTTAGCAACTACAAGCAGCTCCTCCCCTCCAGAGGCCAATGGGCCTTGGCAGATAAATCTCTGCCTGCAGAGGAATGAGGCCCCGGGGGACAGATGGAAGGAGGCAGCCCTGCAGGCATGGTCTGGGCCTGTAACTCGAGCTGGAGGCACAGGACTCCCCAAGTGCTGGCTCTCGGCTCCTATCACTCTCCCCCAAATAAACCCTAATCTCAGAACACAGACCCAGGAACCCCGTGCCATGATTAGTACCAACACCTGTCCAAGGATTGGACAAACCAGAACGAGGAGAATGCCAACGTCAACCCTAAGGAATGCCCTGCCCAGCCTCCAGCAGCCAAGCTGCCGCCCCCAGCACCCTGAGCCCCTTTCCTCATCTGGCTCCGCAGGTCTCCAGGACTCCAGGCACCTGAATGGACCCAGATCATCAGGACCCCATCTGCCCCCCGCCCTGCCCCCGCAGTCAGGACACAGAAGAGACCTGTGCTCTTTCTGTGACATTCTGCAGGTGGCTGAGCCAGGAGAGCTGCAAGAGCCACCGCCTGACTGAGGAAGGAGGTCCTGAGAGCCAGGGCCCAGTTATTCTTGGAAGCCAACAAGATGAGGTCACACTTTTTGAATGTGGTAACCCGAAGCCCCGTGCTGCGGAGTGAGGTCTAACGAACCAGCAGAGCAGGCAAACCAGCAGGTAGCAGGCTCAGCCCACCTGGGGTGAAGCCGGGGCAGGGCTCCCCTACTCACCCCTGCAGGGGGGCCTGCTGGGCAGGGGAGCCTGGAGCAAGCCAGAGCTGAGGCCAGCCCAGAAGGAGGTCTCATCCATTCTGAAGGACTTCTCCCTCCTCTCTGCCCAGCCCTCTCCCCACGCGGACCACACAAGGCAGCGTGCCACATAATGCAGACTCTGGGAGAAGAACCAGCACATCCCAGCTCCCAGCACAGAGAGCTGGCCCTACCCTGCCAGCAGCACTCAGGCTGGGCAAACGAGGAGGTGACAGTGAGATAAGCAGTCAGAGGCAGGCCAGGAAGACCTGGGACAGACAGCAGGGCCTGGCTGAGAGGGGGACTGCAGCAGTGACAGGTTTATATTTAGCAATTGGGATAGGCTGGGTTGCAAATGCCCAGTGTGGGCTGGAAACCTCCTAACGATGTGGATAAATGGTGACGGCAGCCCGGTGATCCCCCAGTCACCTGCGCACAGAGCTGCAGCGGGGTACACAATGCCCTGAGGGACGAAGGTACAGGGGTCAGCAAGGTCCTTCTCCTACTTGGGATAAGACAGAGTCCATCTCTGCTTCAGGTTCAAAGTTAGAATCATCACGGAGTGAAGACTGAAGAAGGCACCCAGAGCGCCACGCCCTCTTCCCTTATCTTCTTCCAAGCTTCTGTTCTTCCCCTCCCAGATGACCGTCCTGGGTGGACACTGGCCAAGGGGACGACTGGAAATGTCCCCAGGAATATGACGCCCTTCCATCTGACCCTTCTGGAGAGCTCTGTTGCTGCTGGGGTGGACACAGAGTTTGGCTGGCCTCGGAATGCAACGTCAGACAGAGGTCGACCTTGGGGCACGTCCCAGCCTCAGCCGCCAGCCGGCTTGCACACAGAGGTGTTTACTGGATCCAAGAATGAAGACCCCACAAAGTCCACACTGCCAGAGGCCAAGCCCAACCTTAGGCCCCTTCTCCCTGTGTCTTTCTTCCTCCTCCAACCAAATCTGCCGGCCTAGTACACAGGACCCCACAGCCCAGACCTCCAGGGCTGAAAACGCTACTCTTGCCTCCAGACATTACCAGACACCCCCTTCCCGTCTTGCTTCCTTGGAACCCTAATATCTCTTCTGACCCAGCCCTACCTGGGGCTTAGCGTACCTGGACATAAATCCTTGTTTCTCACCAGCTCTTAAAACGGGCCCTCCCTACCTCCTACCTGCCTATACATGAATCAGAAAGTGGTGCCCCTTTGAAGGAACTCAATCACACATCCAGGCAAAATCACACGCCCTGACCAGGGGACAGGGGCTGGATCTCAGGCCTGCCCTACCCCAGGTGGCTGTGTGTAAGGCCCAACCACACCATCCATCACAGCCCCAGACTTCCAATGAGAAAGAGTTTGTACAGGGAACACAGATCCTCACCTCTACCCTGCACCACCACTACAGGAAGAGGTTTCAAGGAACGGGAAGACACGCACCTCCTAAGCTAGGAGCCCCTCCCCTGCGAGTGGCCAGCAGGAACCCTGTCTAAGTCTTCACACCGAGAAGGAGCAGCTGGCCAGTGGTGATTATTAATTAACCGGACACAGGCTGTCCTGGAGCCCGTACTAAGCTTATCAAAAGGGCATTCATGCTGCCCACATCCCACGGACGACAAGGAGCAATGATGCAGCCCTGCCCGCCCTCAGCCCTCCACTGGCCCACACCACCAGGGCTCAGGGGCTGCTGGAGCCAGACCCTCTGACATACCGAGGCCTGCAAAGCTCAACTGACCCTTCTCAAGGTCACACAACCAGACAGCAGGGCACAAAGGCTAGAAGTTCTGTGGGTTTTTTCTTGTGCCTTCTTATCTAGTTCATAACCCTTAGTAGCAGGCTTGTTTCTGTCTTAAAATTCAAAATATTGGGATTTTCCTAAAGTCTAGAAAAGGCACGGGAAATCTCATTGGGTTCCACATCTGGACACACAGAGCCATGCGGTGGTGCGGCCCCTTCTTGCCAGTGCCCTCACTGACTCGGCAACCTCTGGGGGAACAGCTGCCAGGGCTCGGGTCTCCCCTGCTGGTCTGCAGCCCAGAACAACTACCATGAAAACCGAGAAACCCGACCGAGAGCAGGTCCCGGGAAAAAGGGCCCAAGCCATGGTTCTGGCACGTCCACAGAACTGCCTGCACTGGCCCAGCCTCCTCCTCCACGAGACCTAAGTGGTCGAGAAAGAGGAGCAGGCAAGCGGCAGCTCCGCAGAGCCGGGAGACATGGCTCTCTCACCACTGGGCCTCACACCATCACCAAGAGCAGCTGCAGCCCCTCAAAGAACCACTGCTACCTCCCTCCCAGACAGGGACCTCCCAGAAGCGTGCAGCATGGTGGGGGGGCACCACATGACCCCTGGAAGGGCCTGGGCTAGAGCAGAAGGAGGCAGCAAAGTGGGAATCCTATACCGCACACACCAAGCCCCCAGGGGGCATCTGGGCGTTCAGCCCAGCAGGGCTGCTTGGGAGCTCTGAACCATTCCCCCGGCACAGACCCCACACATGCCTGGACTCTGCTGGTGACTGAAGCTCTGGCCTCTGCCTCAGCGCCAGGATCTGGCCAGAGATTGCGTTAAATTTGCCTCCAGCCTTCGGTTCTTCCAGGCCTCCAAACTCCTTGCACCTGCTGCTTCAGCAAAGTCATCGGCTGATAACATCCAACCCCTCAGGTCCCAAGCAGTCCAAACGGTTTCCCAACTGCGCAAGCCAGTATCTTCCTCCTCCCAAAAAGGAGCGCTGCGTGTCCCAGATGCCCACCAACATCTGGCCGGGAGGCCCTGGGATGGCTTTTCTCTGCCCTCCTGTCGGCCACTGATCCCAGATCTTAGCTAGAGATTATCGTCAATCTCTACCAAAGCCCAGAACTCACAAGTGGAAGAGGACGAGCAGCTGACCAGCCTTTGATCCTGACTCAGTGATGCCAAGAGGCCTGCTGCAGCAGAGGCTGGGGCTGGAGCCAGGGCCAGTGCGAAGCCTTCTCCCAAAGGACAAGGTCAAACCCTTCCCTCAGAACTCTCCAAGCCCTGCCTCAGTGCTTCCTCTCCCTGCTTTGTAACAACACTGTGCCCCCCTCTCAAACACTCCAACACCTGCTCTGACACAACGATGAGCTAGGTTCAATTCACGGCCCCCGGCACCATCTGCCCCGACCAACCTGCCCGGTTCCTCCCTCAGCGCTGCGACTTCACCCAACACTCATTCCTCAGGGGCCTAGCAACGACCCCTGACACCAGCCCAGCTTCCCTCTTCCAAAGCTCCTCCATTCCCAACCACAGTCGAGCCCCGAGACCAGCAAAGCCCAGTGAGCTTTCTGCGAGGACGAAAACGCTCTTCTGCATTGCTCAACCCGGCAGCCAGCAGCTGCAGGGGGCTCCGAGACACTGGGCGAGGGGCTGTCAAGCAAGCGAATTCTGATTTCGTTTCCTGCATTCATATTCATGACTCGAAACTCTAATACCCACACCTGGAGAGAGGCTACATATTAGACAAGGCAGCTCTCGACCCCATGTGTTAACTTGGTCTTCTCCAGAGGGGGTAACTGACCCCTAAATTTTTCAGGCTAGCTTATACAACAAACTCTTAACTGCCCAAAACAATACTGAATATCAGAGAGGCTGCTTTGGTCCACTCACCTGCTGAGTCCATCCAGCAACCCGCACCGGGGCACTGCCGCTCGCCCACCCCCCACCCATCCTGCTCCCACCGGAGGTGCCCCACAGGAGGCGTGTGGCCTGTGGGTAGGATGGTGCCTGTACTGAGGAGTGGGAGTTCGGGCATCTCCCTCTGACAGTGTCCACACCAACTGCGAGAGCTTCCACTCATCTCTTCACGAAACTAAAGGAAGCCACATGGCTGCGGCACTTACATGACCCGGCAAGGGAGGCCAGATGGAGAGAGGCGAGGAGAAGAAACACAGGCTCTTGTTTTCTCTAAGCCACACAGTGGAAAGATAAACAGAGATAAGTTACGACAACATCTTATATTCTGCAAAGCAATAACGTGCTTGCCCTAATCAGCAGTGCACAGCCAAGGGGGACAACAGGGCAAGCTTTAATTAAATTTGTTCAGCTAATACCTAAGAGCCACCAGGACACAGCGAAGCAGCAAGCAGCTGAGGAGCCCCATGGGGAACACAGCCAATCAATACACAAGTGGGCTGACACTAGGTGCTCCTCCCAAGGCAGCAGTTAACAGAAGTCCTATCCCTTTAAAAGAGAGGGTGACGGTAAGAGGGGAAAGAAAGCTTTTTACAGCAGATCCTAAACTCCCAGAGCTGCTGAGCTGGCTTAGGAGGTGCCCCTCCAACTCCAGAGAGCTGAGAGCTGGCAAATACCCACCCAGGGTCCAGGACGGGTGAGGAGGGCCTGTGAGCCCGGCCACTACTCCGGGGCACTGAGAGCTGGGGAGCTCCCTGCGGGCGATCTGGGTTCTAATCCTGCCTCTGCCGAGCACAGGGCTAGAATACCTGCAACAAGTCACTCCTCGCACCTGCAACACGAGGGGGCTGACGAGATGCCGGCTGGAGTCCTGTCCAGCTCTGCCTGCAAGCGTGAGCGTGACTCAGAGCTCTGCAAGAGCAGCCAGGGGAGACAGCGAGCTGAGGTCACAGCACCCACCAAAACCATGTAAATGTCAGCTCTCAGAGGTGGAGGTGGAGACAAAGCAGGCGCGCTGGACCATTGGGTAAGCCCTGCTCTCACCTAACAGGTCTGAGAGGTCACCGGACCACAGACAGGGAGCCGGGCATCCCAGCAGCTGCCACCTGCTCCGAGCTTCGAGCTGTCACACTTCCCAGCCCCTGTGGCTCTGCGCGAGCCCCCAGCGATGGCCTTCCCACACTGTGCCCAGTGCTAGTCTGCCTCCTTCTTGAAGCCTTCCTCTTGGGGGTACTCCTGCTGCCCCCACAGCTTCATAATCAAAAATCTGACTTTACAATCAAAAGACTTCTGCTTGTTAAAAAAAAAAAAAAAATCACACCATTCTTCAGTCCCTAAGGTTAATCAGAATTCCCGATCTGGAAGTCTCTTTGGTGTGAGGAACAGGATCCGTTGAGCCAGATTCCCCCACAGCTGCAATTATGTCTTAGCCAATATTTGGATATGGAAGTGCTGTTGACACCGCTGTCAGTCTCCTGATGCCTCGCCCCTACTCTCTTCCTCTATTATTAAGTTTTAACACAGAGATGTGTGGGAAATCTACCATTGAACAGTTGAGTCAACTTAGAAGGTCTGGGAGCAGGCTGCCTGTCAAAACATTCTGCCTTCCATCTTCACCCACTCTAACCTGAGGAGGATAAATTACAAGTGCTGTTTAATACGCTGCTCATTTCTTCCTTTCAGAACTATTCAGAAGAGGAAAATATGCAAGCAGCTTGCCTATTAATTGCAATAAAAATCTGAACTGCCACCCAGAAGCACTTCAGAAGGTGGTTTTGCGTGTCCAAGTCTACGCAGCAGAAGTCGGGAGCTTTTGTCCTCAAGCCTTTTTATGCCATATTCCAACCATTCAGGGGACAAGGAAGGCAGATGGCAACTCAGAGAGGACACAAAACCCTCCTGGAAAGCGTGCCTGTCACCTCCTCCAGGATGCAGGTTAACCGTGGTCAAACTGACCCGTCAACGGCAATGCCCAAGGTCAGAGCCATGGTCAGGCGGAACAGTTCCTCCCCCCTCCTCTCCCGGCTGTTGGTATGGAAAGAAGTGTAAGGCACACCTTGCAGGGTGCCCTAAATTCTGACAAACACTCTCCCACCATTGCCACCACCAGCAGAGATCCCACAACCGGAGCTTATGGCCAAAAGCCAAGAAACCCGGCAGCGTGGAGGAGAAAAGGGGCGAGAGAATCATTGCAGAGACCCCAAAACCCTCGAAATCGAGCACGCCTGCCCCTCTGCGCCCGGTTTCTATGAGGCTGGTTGTATATCCGACGCTCCACCCACAACTCCTATCTGAGTTTTGTCTTTGATAACTGAAACGTGAAAGGGAAGAGAAAAATACAACACAGGAAGTATTTTTCTCCTCCTCCAATCATTAAGACACCCCCCAGGGAGACAGATGTGCCCGGCTCCCTCCGGAGACAGGGTCTGAGCCGAAACCCTTCGGGTGACCCCGACCGACGGAGCGCCCCCCACCCCTCCGCGGGCCGCCAGGTGCGCTCCGGGCAACTTCTCCGGCAGGTCTCCGCTTAGAAACCCGCACCCCCGCCCCCGACACCCCTTCAAACGAAAACAAAACAAACAGAGGCTGGGTTTCCCCGGCGCTCCCTCCACCGCCCAGCGAGCGCGGCGCCCGGGACGCGAGCGGCGCCCGGGCCCCGGGTTCCCGGGCCGGAGTTAGAGTGGCCCGCGCGCGGGACCCGTCCGCCCCGCCGGTCCCCGGCCCGCGCGGCCGCCCTCGCGAGGCCCCGGGAAGTGAAATCACACATTCCGGCTCCCAAATAAGGAGCGAGCCGAAGGAAACCTCCGAGATCCGACTTCTCCAAACCCACCGACCACCCGCCCGGTGAGTAATGGGCCTTTTGTGCCCGCGGGAAGAAAGGGAGGAGGGAGGCGGGCGTGGGGCCCCGTATCCCCGACACGGCGCGGGCTCGGCACCAGTGGCCCCGGCGCCGGAGCCCTGCGGGTGCCCCGCGCCGCCGCGGTGGCCGGAAACTCGGCGGGGGCCGCGGGCTCCCCTCGCGCGCCCCCCGGCCCACACCTACCTTGAGGGCGAATTTCTCCTGCGTCTTCTTGCTGAAGATCTGCAGAACTTTGCCGTTGATGCCCAGCCCCAGGACCTGGCTGGTGACCTTGTAGTCGTCGATGATGGCGTTTTTCTTGATCTGCAGGCCCGACCTGACGTGGAACTGCGGGAACTGCTGCGGGGGCGGCGGCGGCGGCGCCGGGGCCGGGGGCTGCGCCGGGGCCGGGGGCGGCTGCTGCTGCGGCGGCGGCGGCGGCGGCGGCGGCGGCCCGGGGGGCGGCGCGGGCGCGCTCGGGCCCTGCGGGCCGGGCAGCATGGCGCCGGCGGCCGCCCCCTCCTCCGGCCCGGGACGGGGTCCCCGCTGCCCCCCGCCCGGCTGCGAAGTTTGCTCCTGGCTGGAGCCGGCGTCCGCGCCCCCGCCCGGCTCCAGGCTCTGCGGGCCGCGGGGCTCCGTGGGTCCCGCCGCTGGTGCCCACCGGCCCTACACCCTCCCTCCCTCCCTCCCTCCCCCCCCCGGGGGCCTGGCGCTCCGGGGGCCGCGGGACAGCGGGGCCCGGCCGGGGGGCAGCGGCCGCGCGACAAAGTCCCAGCCCCGGGGCCGGCGGCCGCGTCACAGCCTCGTCTGCGTCCGGGGCCGGTCCTTAAAGGGGAGGGTCGGAGGGGCGGGGCCCGGGGCGGTGTGGGTGTGGGGGAGGGGCGGGCCTTAAAGGGGAGGACGCGCGGCGCCGGCCGCGTGCTGGGGAGGCCCGGGGCCCGGGGCCCGGGGCCGGGGGCTGGGACCCCGCGGGGCGGGAGAAGGACCGGGGAAAGCGTGTCCCTCGGCCGGCGCCGCGCGCGGGGCGCGGGGAGGCGTGGGAGAGCTGCTGCGTAATGCCGAGAGAAAATCCACTTTCCTCCAATTGTCTGGCCCATTTTGGGCGGCAGCGGCAAGTTGGAAGAGAAGGGGTGCCTTGGCCAGGTGAGACCTCGGGGGCCACCCGCCCTGGGACAGGTGCGAGCACCTGGTGAGCGTTCTTCTCCGAGGCTTTGCCCTTTTCTAGTACATGTGTGGTTTTTCAGGGAAGATTCACTACTGTGAGCCGTGGACGAGTTAGGAGCTATACCTTCAAACGGGAGAAGACGCAGGGTGCGAGGCTGATGGCTCCCTAGGAGCCCCTTTCTTCCCACCTGCCGGCCGCGCGGTCCGGACGGGGAGACCAGCGGCCCCTTCCCGAGGGTGTGCAGAGACTCAGAGTGATAAGGTTTTCATTTCCAACATGGAAAAACTAATCCTGAACCTAGAGCCTTGAGAAGTGGGTGTTTCTGAGAAAGCTGGTTTAGTCCAGGGCGATTCCCAGGGTCCTGCGGGACCCACAGCATAACCAGGGCCAGGGGAGGGGTGGAGGGAGGCCCAGACCCTTGGCCGGGAGAGAGGCTGCCTGGGAGGGCCGCTGCACCCCTGGAAGAGGAAATCCAGGGTGCATCCGGGGCTCTTCTTGTTCCCAGAGGGTTGGGAGATAATCACCAAACACATCCCTTGAGCTGCTCCCTCCTTGGACTAGTAGAGCAGCGGAGAAATAAGAGGAGGGCCCCAGCCAGGGAAAGACAAGACTCCAGGTCAGTTACAGCCAAGTCTGTATCAGAGTGAGACCTGACTTGTGGCCACACATGGCCCATAAAACTCATCCTCAAAAAAAAAAAAAAAAAACTCTGGAGAGAGCAGCCTGAGCCCTTGGGAACTGAGTCCAGGAGGACAGGGCAAAAGTGATAGTGACCCCTGCCTGGTTCATCTTTCCCAGGAGAGTGAAGGGCAGGGGTCCCGCTCCCAGCCCTGTCCCTTCCAAGGCGAGCAGAGCTCACTCTGTGGGCCAGCGAGATACATGGTTCCTGAAGTAGCTCGAATAGCCACTCCTCTCAGGCAGCACTTGCTAAGTACCAGCTGTGTGCAGGTGCCATGCCCTGCCTCTGGCAGTGGGTGGTGTTCATCTGGTGGGGATGAAGACAGGCAGATGTCAGTGGGTGGCACCGTGAGAGTGGCAGGCACAGGTCTGGGAGCCCAAAGAGGAAGAATTCACTTCTGTCTGCAGCAGCTGGGAGCTTCCTCCCACACTAGGGGACTGACACCACCAGAGGCACTGGAGCCTCCCCCACCCCCACCCCCACCCCCACCCCCACCCACCTTCCTTCAGAGACAGACACTACCTAAGCGCACAGGCCTGGAAGCACCTTCACCTCCCCGTTCTGTGTTACTGCTGGACATGCCCAAGGACAGAGAGGAACATGGGGAGGAGGAGGCGGAAGAAGGCCCCTGGCCTGAGCTGATGAGGGCTCTCCAATGCTGGGCTTTTCCCACGGAGGCTCCCTACGGCCTGCTCTGCCTGGGTGTTAAGCCACCACCTGCTCCTCTCTACAAGGCTAGAAAGAGAATGAGCGCCTTTTGTCTTTCAGAGACAGCAAGGCCCAGTGGGAAAATAACAGAATCCAGACACAGATGGGCTGAGTCCAAGACAGGCCTGCAGCTGAGTTACCTGAGCAAACCTTGTAACCTCTCTCTGCACCTGAAAGAAGAAGGAAGGGGCCCTTGGCTGAGTGAGAATGAAGTGAGGCGGTGTTTGTAGGAATTGTTCAGAAAGCATTGACCGTCAATACCATGAATAGTGAAGATCACCATTACTGGGCCTTTGCTGGCATGTTCCTCTGCTCTCTGCCCCACTGCCTAGGGATCTACCCTCACATCACAGCTGCCTTCCTCCCTGGTGGGAGCCCAGGAATAACAGGATGCCTGAGACCCAGCTGGGGATTCCTGTTGCATTGCAAGGGCCTCGCCGGGCCAGGGGGACCCAGGGACTCCGAGGGGCTCTCCACAGTGCATAGCGCGTGACCACAGCACGTGAGCCCAGTGTGCCTGGCACGCAGCGGGATAAATGCCTAATGGCTGAGTGAGTCACTGAGGAGTGCAAGGAGCTAAGGAGGATGCACCGGCGAGACTGAAGCTCCTGTTCATTCCGATCTGATGGGCTGGGGACTGCGCCAAAGCCCCGTGCCCCTTCGTTCCTTCTTTCTCATCTGTGGAGATGGTGATAATGATATCTGCCCTGCCTAGCTGGCAGAGCTTTCGTAAGACTAAAATATTTTCCTGCAGGACACAGAAGAAGTCCAAAGTCCTATTTGTATAGCACCACACTCTCAGCCATCTGTAATGAACTATTTACTAAGCTGCTTTTATGTGACTGTGTAAAAGTACTTCAAACGAACAAGCTCCATGCAAATAGAAAGCTCTGTTTTTGCCTACTATGGACACACACCCACACACCCACACACACACACACACACGTTCCAAGCAACATAGTGCACACAGACAAGTGAAGGCCCTTGGGTACAAAGAATTTGACTTTTGGGGCCGGTGCTGTGGCATAGCAGGTAAAACCGCCACCTGCATGCCCACATCCCATATGAGCACCAGTTCAAGTCCCGACTGCTCCACTTCCGATCCAGCTCCCTGCTATGGCCTGGGAAAGCAGTGGAGGATGGCCCAAGTGCTTGGGCCCCTGCACCTGCATGGGAGACCCAGAAGAAGCTACTGGCTCCTGGCTTCGGATCGGTGTAGCTCCAGCCATTGCAGCCATCCCGGAAGTGAACCAACAGATGGAAGACGCCTCTGTGCCTCTGCCTCTTTGTAACTCTGCCCTTCAAATAAATCTTTAAAAAAAAAGAAAAGAAAAAGAATTTGACTTTTTAGAATCCTCAACTCATGGCATACCCTCATCATTGTCATCGGACCATGCGTCTCTGCTTCTATGGAGTTAACCCATAGTTATGCTTTACACAGGAGGTTTCAAAAAGTTCATGGACCAATGGAATTAAAAGATAATGTGAACTTTATGAAGCCCTCTGGTAATGCAGTAGACACCTGTAGATCCACCACCCAACATAAAAACTCAGGACTTTTTTTTTTTGAAAGGCAGAGTGGACAGTGAGAGAGACAGAGACAGAGAGAAAGGTCTTCCTTTTGCCGTTGGTTCACCCTCCAATGGCCGCCACGGCTGGCACGCTGCGGCCGGCACACTGAGCTGATCCGATGGCAGGAGCCAGGTGCTTCTCCTGGTCTCCCATGGGGTGCAGGGCCCAAGCACCTGGGCCATCCTCCACTGCACTCCCAGGCCACAGCAGAGAGCTGGCCTGGAAGAGGGGCAACCGAGACAGAATCCTGCGCCCCGACTGGGACTAGAACCCGGTGTGCTGGTGCCGCAAGGCGGAGGATTAGCCTAGTGAGCTGCGGCGCCAGCCAAAACTCAGGACTTTGACGATAACCTATACCTAACCAGGTGCGTCCTGCACTCTCCCACCCCGCCCCCCAAGATAACCATCACCCCAAATCCTACATTCACCTTCTCCCTGCTTTGCTTTCCATACTGTTTTACTTCATGAGGACACGTTGGGGGTGTCATAAAAGAAGCAGCTCAAAGTGTCTTCAAAAGGCGATAGTAAGGATGATTTGATCAGCAGCTCCTTGGCACGGTTTCAAAGTAGTCTCCACCCTCGTGGTGATGGTAATGAGGACGATGACAGCGATTACCGAGTGCTTCATATCTGCCCTACGCCGTGCTCACACCTGCATTGTCTCACTGAAATCTTAGAGATCTGCAGCTGACCTTGGCAGGTGTCCAGGCTAACATCTGTTCCCCTTCTAACAAGAAAGAGCCCCCGATATGTGGCTGAGTACATGACTGCCTGGATGGAAGTTATGTTTCCCGATTTCTCTGATGGCTGGTTCCAATGACTTGGAAATGGAAGTGGCTGAAAGGAAGAAGTAGCTCCTCCTCCTCCTCCTCCTCCTCCTCCTCCTCCTCCTCCTCCTCTTTGCTCCTTCCCGCTGATTAGAATGAGAATGGAATGGCTGGAGCCTGAGCTGCCATTTTGGGTCTTGAACAGGAAGCTGCAGGTGGAAGACAGAGCAGACGGAGGAGGCCTGTGTCTCGGTGCATGGATCCATCGTGTCAGCGCTAAATCACCCACTCCGATTTTTTTTTTAATTTTATTTAAGTTATACAAGTTTCATGTATTTCATATAGACAGATTTAGGAACAGTGACACTCCCCCCTCTCCGACAAAAACCTACTCAGACTTTTATATGAAGGAGAAATAAATATCCTTTTTGTTGAAGGACTGATCTGCCAGCTTTTCTGTCACTCACCAACAAACCTTGCGCCATGACACAACCCCTGTGAGCACGGTGCTGTTATCCTCATGTCTCTGTCTCAGAAATGAGAAGAGCAAGTCCTGTAAAAACTAAGTCACTTTCCCAGGATAACTTGACTAGCGAGGGACAGAACTCAAGCGTGACCCAAAGTCCATGCTCACAATCCCTACTGCAACCCTGAACAGACACGGAGCCATGCGTCGTTCTTGACGGCTGAGACGCAAGGGCATCTGCCACTGCTGGTCGGGAGCAGCCTGAAGACATGTGGGCTACACTTGCCAGTTTACATCAGCTTTAGATCTCCCACATCCCAGCTTGCTTCCATCTTGGCCTAAGCAAAGGGCCGTGGTCATTTATGTGGCTGGATTATATTCCAGGACAGATGGTGAATCCATGTCGGCCTCTCTGCCCCTGGCTTCCCCACCCTGCCATCACACCGTAAGGTCACAGAGGTGTCCTGTTTTACCGCAGTGTGGCATTATGGATGCATGACACAGGGGAGGTTTCTAATAGCATTCCCTTGATGAGATGGGGTCGGCATAGGCTGGAGGGTGTCTGTATGCACCCGAGGGTGTGGCCTTTGTCTGTCCTGCTGATGCAGTCAACAAAATACTACAGAAGGGAGCCTGAGTCCAGGAGAAGCTCTGTAGGCTGAAAATACACTTTGGGAAAGGAAAAGGACTGGAGGCCGGGGAGACAGAAGCAGACTCTTGTCGTAAGATAGTGTTTCTCTGGGGCCAATGCTGTGGCTCAGCAGGTTAAAGCCCAGCCTGCAGTGCTGACATCCCATATAGTTGCTGGTTCGAGTCCCAGCTGCTCCTCTTCCAATCCAGCTCTCTGCTATGGCCTGGGAAAGCAGTAGAAGATGGCCCACATCCCTGGGCCCCTGTACCCACATGGGAGACCTGGAAAAAGCTCCTGGCTTCTGGGTTAGGATCAACTCAGCTCTGGCTGTTGCAGTCATTTGGGGAGTAAACCAACAGAATGGAAGACTGTCTTTCAAGTAAATAAAAATAATTCTTAAAAAAAATGTGTTTCTTTGACAAAATGAGAAATTCTCTGCAACAAAAATGACAGAGATACATGGGGACTTCAATAAGCATGTGGAAATGGAATTAAGATACATCTATATCTATTTGGATATAAAAAACATTGAAATGCAGACAAGAAGTTCTCAAAAGTGTGGGAAGTGTGCATTATGGTAAAACAATGCATGAATTCGAAGTATCTTCCTATATAGGAATCATTAGCCAAAAAATTTCTGAGCCAGGGAGGCAGGCATTGTGGTACAGTGAGTTAATCTGCCACTTGGGTCACCAGTATCCCATATGAGCACTGGTTGAAGTCCTGTGTGCTCCACTTTCAATCCAGCTCTCTGCAAATGGCCTGGGAAAGCAGCAGAAGATGGCCCAAGTACCTGGGCCCCTGCACCCTCATGGGAGACCAGGATGAGGCTCCTGGTTGCTGGCTTCAGCCTGGCCCAGCACTGGATGATGTGACCATCTGGGGAGCGAACCAGCAGATGCAAGATCTCTCTCGCGCCCACGCGCGTTCTCTCTCTCTCTCTCTCTCTCTCTCTCTCTCTCTCCTCCCGCCTGTCAAATAAACTAATCAATTTTGTAAAAATTCTGACCCAAAAATTACTTCAAAATGTTGGTCTCCGCAGTTTCCATCAACCCTTCTTCTTAGATCTCTCTGAAGATGTTGTGGGCTGAAGCACAGAAGGAAAGTCTACCCAAAGCAGCTGCCCTTGACTCGAGGTGCCCCACGTGGGGACATCCTGGGGGGGAAGCAGCGCTTCCCCCGCTGCCGCCAGCTGTGTCCTTATCTGCCCCGGGGAGCAGTTGGTGAGGAAGGGGAATGGAAAGAGAAAGAAGGAACCCCCCGGGGGGGAAGGGGAACCTCACCTCCACACAGCACGCGGTCCAAAGGGACTACAAATGAGACTAATTAGGACGACAAGAAGCCGCCTTGTGAATCCCGAAGCACAGTGTGCGCCAAGTAGAGAAGACAAACCCCCAGCTGTATTCTAGAAGACCCACGGCTGTCATCCCTGCATAAGCTTTTCCCTCCTGTCCGGCCTGTGTCTGTCCCATCAGTTGCAATGTGGATGAGGACGCAGCCTGGATAAGGAATTCGAGGACAAAAGGGGCTTGTGGTCCAGAACACAAGTAGGATGGGTCAGCCCACAGGATCATCAGAGCTTTGCCTGGTGACCTGCTGATGCTTGGATTTTTCCCCTCACTTAAGATAAACGTGCGGAAGTGGGAGGGCACAAGAGGTAGGGAGGAAGCGTGGGAGTCTGTATATGGAAAGGGTGGAGACTTCCTAAGGGTTTAATGACAGCTTCACAGGAGAAAGGAATTTCAAGGTAGCTGAGCATGGTAGAGTGAGCCCTGGGTTCAAATCCTACCTCCACTACTTACCACTGTCCTAACCACACCTCAGCACTCTCTTCACATAATGAAGGAAGAGATAACGCTCCCTAGATTAAATACACAAACAACATTGTGTGTTTTCCCTGTCCCGTGGTGACTCCGCAGCAGGTACTCTCATCGGAATCTTCTGGTCCAGAGCTCTCAGCTGTGCCCCGAGTGGTGGTATTTCTGCTGAGACGATGCCGTGTCTGAAAGGCTAACTCACTGGCCAAGGCCATCCCGCAGAGTCAGGACGGGAATCCAGAGCCGGGTGTTGCCTCCGTCTCGGAGCCTGGATTCTTAAAAGCTCTTATGAACGAGCCCAGCTGCCCTGCGGAAGACACCCCAGCCCACGTGCCCAGCTCCGGGGACTGCCTCGCCTGCAGGACACAGAGGCCATGAGTGAAGGCGGGAACCTGGGGTCCTAGCATTTGTAAGCCTCTGTGGAAAGGCCTAAATACGTGAGGCTTGTGTGATCCATTCTCTATTTTCCTTTGTCAGCAGAGGGAGGAGCTAATTTTTCCCCTCACACTTCTATGAGGTGAAAACCCCAACATTATAGAGGAAAGGGACATGTGGAGACCACTGGATCTGCACGCTTCCCCCCCAAACAAACCCCGTCGACACCACATATTGACAGGTAGGCATGTGGCCTTAACAACTTCCGGCTCTCAGAACTGCTGGGGCCTCATCGTAGCACACCTTTGGTGTGACCCATGTGGCACCTGTTGTAAGCAGGCCTCTCTCATTCCTGCAAGTCCATTCCTTGACGCTGGGGAGGGGCCTACCAGTGGCCCTGGATGGATGTCTAGAGCCTCCCAAGGGAGCAGGCATAGGTGCAGGGGGAAACTGGATATACCGGAAGAAAGAGGTTGGCCTGAGGGCCAGCCTGAGGCCTGCACCTGCCCACCCCTCACCATCAGCTCCGTGCCCTGTGTCATGGCGACAAGCATTGAGCATCGGTTAGTGCCAGTACTGTGATGGGCATGGCAGCTGTCATCTAGAGAAGCTGCCAGCCAACTAAAAAAAGCACAGGTGAGGGTCCGGCGCTGTGGCTCACTTGGTTAATCCTCCGCCTGCGGCGCCGGCATCCCATATGGGCACCGGGTTCTAGTCCTGGTTGCTCCTCTTCCAGTCCAACTCTCTGCTGTGGCCTGGGAGGGCAGTGGAGGATGGCCCAAGTGCTTGGGCGCCTGCACCCGCATGGGAGACCAGGAGAAGCACCTGGCTCCTGGCTTTGGATCAGCACAGCTCCGGCCATTGCAGCCATTAGGGGAGTGAACCAATGGAAGGAAGACCTTTCTCTCTGTCTCTCTCACTGTCTGTAACTCTGTCAAATAAATGAATAAAAATCTAAAAAAAAAAAAAAAAACCGCAAAAGCACAGGTGCACTCAAATGCATTGAGAAGTTACATATAAGCAGGGACTTGAAAAGGTTCATGGAAAAGTGAAATCAAGACGTAAGTGCAGAGGCAGGCTTTGTGGTGCACTTGCGACACTGTTGTCCCAAAGTGGAGCACTGATGCCACTCCCAGCCACTCTGCTTCCCTTCCAGCTCCCTGCTAAATACCTGGGAAGGCACCAGATGATGGCCCAGGGACTTGTACCCCCATATCCTGGATGGAGTCCCTGGCTTCAGCCTAGCTGAGCCCTGGCTGTTGGGGCCATCTGGGGAGTGAACCAGCAGATGGAAGCCCTCTCTCTCTGTATCTCCCTCTGTATCTATCATTCTGCCTTTTGAATAAATAAATCTTTGAAGAAAAAAAAAGAGTGTGTGTTGATGCCAAAAAGTTGGATATCCATGCAGTTTTTCATATATGTATTTTCCATAGACTTTTTGAAAAATACAGCTATCATAAAGTTTTCTTTTTAATCACTGTTAAATATGTTTAAATGATAAATTGTGTGGTATGTATGTTTTCTCTTCTGGTTTTGGTTGTGGTAACAGCCAATCTCTTGGGGAGCCTTGAGAACGTAGGCCTGGTGCTGTGGGGTTCATAAATGGAAGTCCTCCAGGAAGTCCTCCCAGTGGACGGGACACTCTGGGCAGAGAAGAGCCACAGAGCAGAAAGAGTTTGACAGGAACAAACGAATGGGAAGAGACAGGAAATTGCTTTGCCTGCTTAGACGCAGCAGGGGGCCAGCACAGACTGGATGGTGGGGTGTGTAGGGGAGAGGCAGATGTGGGGGTTGGCAATTCCACTCACGCTCTGGACTCTGGGCGGCTGGAGAGCTATGGGGAATGAATGTGAGAGTGTTGTGCAAACCTCAACATAGGGCATGAACATAAGAACTGGAACAGGGGCCAGTGTTGCAGCATTCGTGGGTCAAGCCACTGCTTGCAGCGCCAGCCTGCAGATGCTCCACTTCTAATCCAGCTTCCTGCTAATGCACCTGGGAAAGCAGCAGCAGATGTCCCAAGTGCTTGGGCCCCTGCCACCCCCATGGGAGACCAGAATGGAGTTGCTGGCTCTTGGTTTCGGCCTGGCCCAGTTTTTGCTATTTCAGCCATTTGGTGAATGAACCAGTGGATGGAAACTGGATTCTCTCTCTCTCTCTCTCTCTCTCTCCTCCCTTTCAAATAATTTTTTTTTTTGACAGATAGAGTTATAGACAGTGAGAGAGAGACAGAGAGAAAGGTCTTCCCTCCGTAGGTTCACCCCCCTCCCCAAATGGCCGCCATGGCCGGCGCTGCACCGATCCGAAGCCAGGAGCCAGGTGCTTCCTCCTGGTCTCCCATGTGGGTGCAGGCGCCCAAGCACTTGGGCCATCTTCCACTGCCCTCCCGGGCCACAGCAGAGAGCAGGACTGGAAGAGGAGCAACCAGGACTAGAACCCGGTGCCCATATGGGAGGCCAGCGCTGCAAGCAGAGGATTAACCAAGTGAGCCAGGGCGCCGGCCCCTCGAATAAATACATCTTTTTAAAAAGGAGGGTGGGGCTAGCATGTGATGTAGCAGATAAAGCTGCCACCTGTGACTCCAGAATCCCAAATGGGCGCTGGTTCACATCCCTGCAGCTCCACTTCCAATCCAGCTCCCTGCTAATGTGCCTGGGAAAGCAGGGGAGGATGGCCCAGGTGTTTGGGCCTCTCACTGTTGTGGGAGACACAGAAGAAACTCCTGGTTCCTGGCTTGAGCATAACCATCCCCAGCCTTTGTGGCCATTCGAGGAGTGAACTGGTGGAAGTAAGCTCGCTCGCTCTCCCTCTCTCTCTCTCTCTGTAACTCTACTTTTTGAATAATAAATAAATAAATCCTTTACAAACAGAAAAAAAAAAAAAAGAAAGAAAGGTGGGTTCTCCTGGCATCGGAAGGGAAGTGCCCATTTCTCCCCATGGGGAGACAGAGAGGCTGGGGTGACAGGCAAGGGTGGGAGTTGGGCACAGGACGGGGGTGGGGGGACAAGCCCTGGGAGAAGTGGGGAGGGATGCCAGTCTGGTTGGGAGTGCAGGGCTGCCCGCTCGTCCACGTGTGTCTGCAGAGCCTGCTGGCACTAAGGCTCCTGTCACTCAGGCCAATAATGACCAGAATGGTAGCTAAGAGGGGCCTGTGGGCAGGCTCTCCTGTGGGCCTTCCCCAAGCAGGTCGGGGCCCAGCAGAGGCGTTGCTTCACACCGTGGTGTAATCACAGCTGCCCCGGCCAGAGCCCCGCCTGCATCACGGCCCAGGAATCTGGTTCATGTTTACCATGAGAAGTGTGGTTATTACAGGGCCTGGTAACCTCCTCCAGCTTCCTCAGAGCTGGTAGAGGAGCCCAGGGCCTGGGAAGCAGGGAACTGCTGGGTGGGGGGACCCGTGGCTTCCTGCCCTACTCCTAAGCCTTGCTGTAAGTCACTTAAAGTCCCTGGGCCTGCGTTTCCTCCTCTGGCTCAAACAAGGCATCAAAGGGCTTGGAGGGGTCCCAGGGACCTTCCTTGGCCCAGACACCTGGGGCCTCTCCTCCTGCGAAGTTGGACAAAGAAAGAGCAGGGAAGCAGAAGAAGTGAGTGAAGGAGAGAACAGGGAAGGAACGAGGCTGGAGAACCAGGAACAGCTGGGTTCAATGTGACACCACCTGCTACAGGCTCCGCTCTTCACTGGGTAAGAAATCTAAGAGATTCTGTTCTCATAACCTTGTATCCACACCGAGTGACTCGCCCAGTGCCCCTCACTGAATGCGGCCCTTGGGTTCTGGCTGGGTGGAATGGAAGATGGCCCATGGCAGCAAGGACAAATAAAGGTCACAATCTAATAGCTCCCATTTCCCAAGCGCTGGCAGAGCTCCTGAAATGCCTGCAATGACCCCATGTGCTCACTCAGTCAACGCCTGTTGCACTCCTACTAGACAGTGTGACCTTCCAGGGAGCCAGAGGAGGAAACACAGGCCCAGGGACTTGAAGTGACTTACAGCAAGGCTTAGGGTTGGGGCTTGAACACGGGAAGCTGGGAACCAGCACCTGACTTCTGGGCCACCACGTTCTGAGCAGGGAGCAGCCCCTGTCCCTCTGTAAGCGGGGCTACAGAGCTCTCTACTAGCATCTTTTTTTTAAAAAAAAAAAAAGGATTTATTTATTTATTTATTTATCAGAGAGGCAGAGGCAGAGAGAGAGAGAGAGAGAGAGAGGGAGAGAGAGAGAGAGAGAGAGAGAGAGGTTTTTCATCTGCTGGTTCACTCCCCAAATGGCCTCAGTGGCCGGAGCTGTGCGGATCCGAAGTCAGGAGCCAGGAGCTTCTTCCAGGTCCCAAGGACTTGGGCCATCTTCTACTGCTATTGCAGGCCATAGCAGAGAGCTGGATCGGAAGTGGAGCAGCCGGGACTTGAACCGGTACCCATATGGGATGCCGGCGCTGCAGACTGCGGTTTTACCCACTGTGCCACAGTGCTGGCCCCTCTACTAGAATCTTTCATCCTTGGCCCAGCACCCTGCTGTGACCCTCATCCACCCCAAGGTGGGCTTCTCTGGATCCCTATTCTAGATCAGAATATATTATCATGAGAATAAGACCGGGATGCTTTTCCCAAATCAAAATCCAATTATCTACAGCATTTTTAAAGATGTATTTATTTGAAAAGCAGAGCAACTGTGACAGAGAGAAAGATGGGGCAGGTGACAGAGAGATCAAATCTTCCATCTGCTGATTCACTCCTCAAGCTACTGTGACAGCCAGGGCTGGGCCAGGCTGAAGTCTGGAGCCTAGAACCCCATCCAGCTCTGAGCAGGGACTCAGACACTGGAGGTATCTTCTGCTGCCCTCCTGGGTGCATTAGCGGGGAGCTGGATCAGAAGCAGAACAGCAGAGACTTGAGCCAGTGCTCTGATATGGGATGTGGGCATCACTAGAGGCAGCTTAACCCACTGCGCAGCGATGCTGGGGAGTAATTTGGCTCCAGATCTTGGTATGAAAGCCACAAAAAATTGTGGGTCTGGGGAAGCAGAAAGAGAGCCCAACGTCCTGTCTGGCTGCAAAACTCACTGTCATTGCCACGTGCCCCACCACCACCCCTTCCCCCTAGGTTGCCTGGTTTCAGAGCGCGGTCCAGAGAGGAGGTATTTCTGCAATCCCAGCTGGGTTCCTTTACTGCCCACACGGCTGTCTGTCGGCTCTCTTCTCCCCGAGAAGTGGAGCTAAAAAGGTGGTAGGGAAATCAGGTCACTTTCCCGGTCTCTCTGTGTGTCTAGAGGCCGGCTGCCGCGAATGGAAACGTCAGCATGGGATACCCTTGCCACCAACTCCCATTTATCTGTGATCGATTCCTGAAAAAGACAAAGGACGGAGCAGATGGAGCGTTGGGCGGCCAGGCCAGCAGTGAACACGCAGCTCCCTGAAAGGCGGGGAAGGCAAGCCCGTGGCCGGTCGGGTAGTGTGTGTCTGCAGGGCTGACGAAACCGGCCACGGAGACAAGCCCTGGGCTCAGACCTGGCCTGGCGGGGAAGGTATGCACAGCACCGGCCAAGTCACCCCGTCAGCCCCTCAATGCCTTCCCCCAGCCAGTGGGCTGAAGCTCTCTCTAGGAAATGGGGAAGGAAACAGTAAGGGAGAAGGGGCTGGTGGGAAGGGGTGGGGAGGCGGGGGCGGGTGGAATGGACCTCCAATCACCACCAAGGCTTGAAGAGGGGCTGGCACCACCGCACGTGCTGCTGCCCCCAGCCGAAGGCTGCCCAGCCAGGCGGGGCCCCCGGCTCCCCTCCCTGGCTGCCTCTCTGCCTTCAGACCCTGCGGGGGAGATGAGGCTGGGCATCTACCACTGGGCATTTCAGACAGTTTCACTTCCTGTTTCTCATGCTGAGAGCATCACCACCATCATCATCATAATGACAGTTCTGCCCCTTGCCTCTGCCCTCTGTTTATCTAGGGCCTCCCAGACGCGTGGAGTACAGCCGAGGCCGGGTGGGGTAGGAGAGGGTGATGGAGAGCACTGGGCTCAGTTCCCAACAGGGCTCTAAATGGCCATTCCACGAATGCCAGCCCCCATCAACCCCTTTTCCCAAGTCCTCCAAAAATAAATCCTTCCCCAAACCTTGTCATCCAACAGTGTGGCCCCAATCCAGGTAATCTTTGTGATCTGAGGCCCAGAGAGTGCAAGCTAACTCCCCAGAGCCACACAGCAGGTCGGGGGCGAAGACACGTCCAGCTCTGGCTTCCTGTGTATCTAGTAAGAGCTGTGACCAAGCAGGGAATTTCCAGCTCGGCGGGGAACTTGCGAAGTTGTTAGGAGAAACCGCAGCTATTTCTGCTAAGGAAAAAAAGATGTAATTCTGGCACACTCGAAGCCTGGGACGGTGGGCGGCTGAGAGAGAGAGAGAGAGAGAGTTCCCTGGCGATGAGAATGTGCTGGGAACAGCTAAGACTGGGATGAGCAGCTTCCAGAGTTTGGTGGGGATGACAGGTTCAGGGAGCAGAGGTATCAGACCAGTATTTTAATTTTTTTTACAGCTGCTAAAAGGCTGTCCCGTAAGGACAAAGGTAGAGATCTCCCAGGCTCAGGGGAATGAGATGGGAGGAGAGGAGTGGGGGAGGGAGCCATTATCTTGATGACAATGGCGACACCGCCCCAGGAGAAGGGGAGGGAGGGAGGAAGCAGGTGGTTAAGAGTCCTTTCTCTGTGAACAAAAAAGGCAGGTAAATAAATAAATAAATCAGACCTCTAATTAACTGAGTTAACATTAAAAAAAAAAAAAAAAAGAAAAAGAAAAAGAAACCCTCCCTCTCAGGCACAAAGACACAACCAGGCTAAGAATAAAGAATGAAGGGAGGATGTGATGTCACCCATTCATTTATTTATTGAGTAATTATTGTTGTGGGCTGCTTTGCTGTTCTGCACACCAAAGGACAATCTCGGGGCTGGGCCTGGAGGGTGAGTGGCAGGTTCTCCCTAGGCGAGTGCCCCGACTCCTCAACCTCCTCAACGAGGAAAAGGAAGGAGAGAAACATCTGCCCTGAATACAGAGGCTCTATGGAAGACCCCGGCTGAAAGAAAGTTGGAGAACATGGGGCTGGCGCTGTGGTGCAGCAGGTTAACACCCTGGCCTGAAGCACCGGCATGCCATATGGGCGCCGGTTCCAGACCCGGCTGCTCCTCTTCCGATCCAGCTCTCTGCTATGGCCTGCCCTGCACCTGCATGGGAGACCCGGAAGAAGCTCCTGGCTCCTGGCTCCTGGCTCCTGGCTTCGGATCAGTGTAGCTCTGGCCGTTGTGGCCATCTGGGGAGTGAACCATCGGATGGAAGACCTGTCCGTCTCTCTCTCTCTCTCTGCCTCTTCTCTCTGTGTAACTCTTTCAAATAAATAAATAAATAAATAAATCTTTTAAAAAAATTATAAAGTTGGAGAACCGCGAGTAGGTGTTTAGGATCGCTCCCGGGCCGAAATAGGAGATGTGGCTTCTGGCTGGTCCCCTCCTTGCATCCCACATCAACTCCGCTGGCAAGCGCGGACCTCAGGACAGTCAGCTCCTGTATCCGTCCTGTTTTTCCATCTCCCTCGCCTCGTTTCCTAGAGGAGACTGTCCTACTTTCCCCTCCCCTAGACTGTTCCAGAATCAGCTCCACAACCAGCAGACCTGTGGACAGCTGTGTTACACTCGGGCTCTCCTCGCCCTCACCCGGGGTGTGAATTTCCCCAGGGCAGGGACTCCACTCCCAGTCACCTGTGCTTTCCTCAGTGGCTTGGCGTCTCCAACTCTCCCATCAAGAGGGCGCCACTCTTGTGTCTAAAATCCGCGTCATAGTGCCTGGCTTGAGTCCTGGCCTCTTCGCTTCCAATCCCTGTTCCTATTAACATGCACCCTGGGTGGCAGCAGTGGTGGCTCAAGCACTTGGGGTCCCTGCCACCCACATGGAAAATCCAGGGGGCTTCCAGGCTCCTGGCTTCCATCTGGCTCAGCCCTGCAGGCATTTGGGGAGTGAACAAGGGGACAGAAGATCTCTGTCTATCTTTCAAATAAAATGAAAATAAATAGACTTTTTTTTTTTTTTTTTAAGATTTGTTGACTTACTTGAGAAGCAGAGTTACAGAGAGAGGGAGGGAAAGACAGAGATCTTCCATCTGCTGATTCATTCCCCAGATGGCTGCAGTGGCTGAAGCTAGGCTTATCTGAAGCCAGGAGTCAGGAGCTTCTTCTGGGTCTCCCACCTGGGTGCAGGAGCCCAAGCACCCGGGCCATCTTCTACTGTTTTCCCAGACCACCAGCAGGGAGCTGGATCAGAAGTGGAGGAGCTGGGATTCGAACCAGTACCCATATGGGATGCCGGTACTGCAGGCAGAGGCTTAACCTACTATTCAACAGAGCTGGCCCCAAAAGAAATTTTTTTTAAGAAAGATTTCTTTTTAATTTGAAGGCAAAGCAAAAATCAAAGGGGCCAGTGTTATAGCACAGTGGGTTAAGCCACCCCTGGAAACACGGGCATCCCATATGGAAATATCGGTTCCAGTCCCTACTGTTCTACTCCCCAACCAGCTCCTTGCCAATGCACCTGGGAAGGCTACAGAAGATGCACCAAGTGCTTAGGCCCCTGCACCCACATGGGAGACCCAGACAGAGCTCTCAGCTCTTGGCTTTGGCCTGGCCCAGACCTGGCTGTTGCAGCCATTTGAGGAGTGAACTAGCAGATAGAAGATTCTCTCTCTCTCTCTCTCTCTCTCTCTCTCTCTCTTCCTTTCAAATACAAAAATAAATATTTTCTAAAAATGTCAAAGACTTTCTTCCTCCTGTATCTGATTTATCAAGGGAAATACTATTTCCCAGAAGACTTCACTCAGCTTCCCCTTAAGTCTCATTGGCTAGAAGTGGATCACACGCCCACTCCTAAACCAACCACTGCATGAAGGCACTGGAGTTCCCACGGCTCCTCCCCTGGGGCTGGGAGGAGTCTACCTGCCCCTAGCACTTTGCTCTCCACCTGCTGCCCCAATGGATTCTGCCACAAGGAAAGAAAATGGGGTGGTTTCTAGGGGGTGAGTAAGGGCACGTGTCCGCTCCCACTGCAGTGGCTGTGACAGGCATCAGTGTCTCTTCTCCAGGGTCCGGCCTCCTCTGCCTGTCCCCTCCCTGACTCAGGGCAGCAGCCACATCGCTGCACTCCCCGCCTGCACATCCTCCTCTCCCGAGGCGCAGCTCCTCTGAGGTCTGCCCTCAGCTCTCCGCTGAGGTCTCTCTGCTGCTTCTCTCCTTCTTCTCAAAGCCGCCTCCTGCCGGGATTCTCAGGACCCCGCGGGCTCTGGGACGCCTCTTCGCCTCTTCGGTTTCCCGCGGCTGCTCTTGGCCCCCGCCTGCCTCAGCAACACCAGGGCTTGCTGGGACCATTTCCTGGCGGTCATTGCCAGGTGTTCCACCGGCCAGGTTCCAGCCAGCAGCGGACTCAGCACGCACGAGCCCGGCAGCCACAGCTGCAGGCACAGCCCGTGTCATCCTGACCCCACACCTGCAGCAGACTCCCCTCTCACTCTGGCTGCCCAGACACCGTCAATCCAGCATCTGCAAAGTGACTGGAGAATCTGCACCACACACGCACTCTGTTCTGCTGCTCACTGGTGTCCAGAGGCTGAAGCTGAGGATCAGCCCGGACTCCTCACCCCTCGTCGCCGATGCAGGCTCCTTCTCGCTCCTCCTACCCTACCGCCCCACTTTGGGCCCCACTAGCTTCCATCCGGATTGCAGCACCAGCCTCTTACCTGGCTTCTCCAGTCCCCTTTCTAATCCATCCTGCGAATATCATCCAATCATTCCTTCAAATGCAAATCTGACCACGTTATTGCGGGCCTCACAGATCTTTCGACAGGGGCTGGTGTTGTGACGCCGTGGGCTATGGTGATTCCAGCATCCCCTTCGAGTGCTGGTTCGAGTCCTGGCTGCTCCCCTTCTGATCCGGCTCCCTGCTAATGCACCTGGGAAAGCCGTGGAAGATGGCCCAAGTGCTTGGGTCCCTGACACCCACATGGGAGACCCAGGTGGAGTTCCAGGCTCCTGGCTTCAGCTTGGTCCACCCCTGGCCGTTGGGAAGATGCCTTGCTCTCTGTGCCTCTGCCTTTTGAATAAATAAATTAATCTTGAAAAACGGTAACTTCCATAGCTCCCCAGAGCCGAGAGACACAGGCGCTCCCAAGCCTTGGCTCTAAGTCACAGGCACTATTCTAAATGAGTTCAGAGCCTATTCTAGAACATCGCCGTAAATCCTGTGTCATCACATTAATAAAAGGCCCATGCTCCATAAGCCTGCACTGCTCCAGCCCTCAGGAATGTACACAGCACCCAGCGAATAGCTGTGGATGGGAACTATTACTTTATGTTGGGTTTTAACTTACTCCAACTACTTTACTAGGTAGATAGTCATAGAATATAGCCACGTTCTTGGACTTGGAGAAAAGGGGAGGGTGCAACAGCTTTGGTGTAGATGGGAGGAGGGCCCCATGTCGGTGCTTGGGTATTTGGGGTGCAGGAGGGGGAAAGGGAACACACAGCAAGATGAGCAAATCTCAGCCACCAAGCCGAGGAAAGTGGCATCTCTCTCTCTCCTCTTGTTGGCCTTGAAGTCCTCACCTTCAAGGGCTAAGACCTGTTTATTTAAAGATGTGTCAAACATATGCTTGTTTATTTGAGAGGCAGAGTAACAGACAGAGAGGGAGGGAGAGAGGGATCTTCCACCTGCTGGTTCACTCTCCAAATGGCCACAGTGGTCAGGGCTGGGTCGGGCTGAAGTCAGGAGCCAAGAGCTTCATCCGGGTCTCCCATGTGGGTGCAGGGGCCCAAGCACTTGGATCACCCTCTGCTGCTTTCCCAGGCACAGTAGCAGAGAGCTGGATCAGAAGTGGAACAGCCAGGACTTGAACTGGAACCCATAAGGGATGCTGGCATGGCAGGCAGTGGCTTTACCGCCTACGCCACAACACCGGCCCCAGGATTCGCTTTCTTAGGACAGAAGGGAGCCAACAGGAAATACAGCGGGTGTGGAAGAGGAGAAAGTCGCTTCCAGAGGTGCTCCTGTGAGATTCCCTAGGAGGCGGCAGGGAGGCAAAGGGCCCCCATACCTAGGGCCACCGGGGGGCCTCACACCAAGAGGTAAGAACCACGATTCCCCTTCTGTGGCATACAAGCTAGCACGTGCACAGGAGGGGGCAGGGCCAGCACGGGGACCCAGACCTCTCTGATCCCAGGCACACACCCTTGTCACCTCGCTGTCACCATGAGCAGCTGTAACACATCCAGGCTCACTCACTCCTTGAGCACATCTCTCTGGGGCACCCACTCCCTGTCTGACCAGGAGCTGGGCTCTGGCTGGGCCACGGTATTAAAGACCCCAGAACTCATGGCGCTGGGAAACTGAGGCAGCCACACCCCCTGCTCTGCTGTCGTCAGTAGCTAACGCACTCCTCTGGGGGAGGGGCTGGGCCATGGCGGCCACTACGCTTCTGCCCCAGCTAAAGAGGACAGGAGGGAGCGCCGTCCAGAAATCCGAGGGCCAAAGCTGGAATCCAGCAGCCTCTCACTAACAATAATTAATTCCCGGGAATAATTTGTAAGTGCACAAGGCAACACTGCTCCCAGATGCACGCCTAGCCAAGGAATTGATTGTTCCGACAACTCAGTTCGTTTGTATTTTTTAAGCTCTCAGCACAGAAAAAGAAAGAAACGAAAGGGAACTGCTGATTTACCTGCAGGAAGAGACTCGCAGCTACCGTCAGAGCGTCGCCCCGTAGGAGGGGAAGAGTTCGTGCCGCTGACTTGTTTCCCACCAACGGCATCCAGGGCCGGGCAGGGTCACGCGGCGTGTGAAGGAATGTCCAGTAAGGTGCCTAAAAATAAATGCAAATGTTAAAGACCGTTAAGTGGCAACACCACCACAAATAGGCCCAGGGCTCCTCCCCGTCTCCGTCCAGCCTGGGTGCCATAGTCACCAGGTCACTGTGTCCTCGCTGGGCAGCTAGCCCTGGGCAGCTGGAAGAGGGGATAGACGGAGGCTGGCAGCCACCAGGGCATCTCGGGACCAGGCAGGAGTGACAGTGATGCTGGCTTCCACACCAGGTCATGCATCAGGCACGGCGGACAGCCCACCCCAGCCAAGGGACTTCTGGGATCCCAGGCCCGGATCCCTGCCTGTGATCAGTGGGTCCTAGTGGATCTCACAGCCTGTAGCATCATCTCCACGTTACAGGTATGGAAACAGTTAGGCCTGAATAAAGATCTTCCAGAAAACCACCTCTCTTCCTCCCAGGAGCAAAAAGGACCATGCTCATCTTCCACTATCACATGTCGATCCGTAAAACTGAAAGGAGCCCCTGGCTTGGGGCAAGAACTGCAATCAGGGGAAACAAAGAGGAGGGATCCACGCTGGACGCACGCGCCAGACTCACATTCTGACTTTTGGATCTTGAATGAGAGACCAGGGCACTAGGCCGCCCCGGGTAGCTTTATCCCCACCTCCACCGCCAGGGGGCGCTGTCGCTCCACTGGGGGTCTTCCCGCGGCGCTAAGAAGGCGCTCGCTAAGCGTGAGGGACCCCAAGGGCTAAGGGTTCCTCCCTCGGCCGCAACAGACCCTTCAGTCTGCCGGCCGGCTCCGGGCTGCGGCCCCCGCGGCTGCCTCGGGCCCCTCGCTGTGACAAGCGGCCGAGGCGAAGGGGCGTCTGCGCCCTTGGCATCCCGTTTGGAACCGGCTCCCAGCCGGCCGAGCCCCAGCGCGGCTGCCCCTGCCTGCCTCCCTGTGTGTCCTCAGAGCAGAGACTGCGTAAGCTGCCCAGCGCTGGCCTGGTTTCCGAGTTTCCAGCTGAGACCGGCGGCGGAGCGCCTGCGGAGCCTGAACGGAGCCCGCGGGCGCTGGCGGGCCCCCCTGCGCGGGAGGAAGGGGCTTGCCGGCCCGGCGACCCGCACCGTCCTGGAGAGAAGCCAGCGGCACCGCCGATTGCAAGATGGGGAGACGGTGCTGGGAGCGGAGGGCAGGTGGGGAGCCAGCAGATCCCACTCTCTCCTCGCTGGCCCCCTACAGCTTTGCCCATTCCTCCCTACACCTCTGGTCTTTCTTCACTGTGGAACACGGACAGCAAGAGGGTGTGTGCCCTAAAGATCGATTGATTGATCAGTGTGATAGACAGAGTGACAGAGAAATAGGAAGACACAGAACAGAGCTCTTCCATCTGTCCACCCACTCCCCAAATAGCCGCCAAGGCCAAGGCTGGGCCAGGCTGAAGCCAGCGGCCTGGAACTCCATCTGGGTCTCCCAAGAGGGTGGCAGGCACCCAGGCACTGGGGCCACCATCCTCTGCTTTCCCAGGAGCACCCACAGGGAATCGGAGCAGAAGCGGTGCAGCCGGGATCCAAACCCACGCTCCCACGTGGATGCTGGTGCTGCACATGGTGGCCCAACCATCTGTGCCACGACACTGCCCCTGGTGGGTGTGTCTTATCCACCTCCATAGCCCAAGTTCTTAGCATGGTACCATCTACTTACCAATCAAGTGCATTTTTAGAACTTTAGCTATTTATTTTTATTTATTTGAAAGGCAGAATGACATACACACACACAGAGAGAGAGAGAGAGAGAGAGAGAGAGAGCTTCAATTTCCTGGTTTTCCCAACTGCCTGCAAGAGCCAGTGGGGGACCAGGCCAAAGTCATTAGCCTGGAACTCCATCTGGGTCTCCCACGTGGGTGACAGGTTCTTGAAAATACATTCCCATGTTTTTATCTTTTTTTTTTTTAATTTAAAGATTTATTTGCAAGGCAGTGTTACAGAGAGACAGATCTTTCATCCACTGGTTCACTCCCTACAACAGCCAGGACTAGGCCAGGCCAAAGCCAGGAGACTGAAACTCCATCTGGGTCTCGGATGTGGGTGGCAGGGGCCCAAGCACTTGGGCTATCTTTTGTTCTAGGTGCATTAGCAGGGAGCTGGATTGGAAGTGGAGCAGCCGGGACTTGAATTGGTACAGATGTGGGATACTGGCATTGCCGGTGGCAGCTTAACCTGCTGTGCCACAACACCAGCCCTCCGTGCCCATGTTTCATCCTCGGCTGATAGCACAGTGCCGGTGCCAGCTTCGCGCTCACACAGTGTTTACTGACACAGTTGAAACTGCCTGCGTAGGCCTGCCCACGCCGTGCTCCAGTGCTCCACGCCCCACCCTCTGCACAGGCTGCTGCACGGACCAGACTCCCTTGCGCTCTGGTTTCCTGGTGGATTTGGCCAGTGGGAGGCTGGGGAGTAAAATGACACGGTGCAAGAGTGAGGTTAGTCCATTGATTTCCCCGGTCCTTCCCTGCGGGCCAGAGGCTGTGCTGCCCACCTTCCACTACCAAAGGCCAGAGCTTCTGCTCCAAAGCCTAGCCACGCCCACTGCTCTCTGGGAGTCCGGCAACCTCTCCCTTCCTCCGCCCTTCATGGCTTTCCCTTATGCAATTCACTGTCCCCAAATGGTTTGCCGGACATGGCCTCTATATTAGACTCTCAAGAGATGAGACACAGCATCCTTGGGAACGTCTTCCACCCCCACGTCTCGCTCCAAGCCATCTGCAATCCCCAGTCCCTTGTTCCACACTGGTGTGCTGGCCCTATTATTGGCTCCGAGTCCATTTTACTGGCTGTATTCCAGCAACTCTGATGCTTCTGCAAGAGTGCTGATCCCACATGGATCTCTTTAAATTTCCCAGCTAGAGAAAATGGGCAGTTGTCCCCAAGCTTATGGCCCCAGCACAGTTCATGATGTCACACGTGATCCCACCAAGGTCAGTGCTGTTCTGCACCTGTTAGAAATGCAAATTTGGGGGGCCAGCGCTGTGGCGCAGTGGGTTAAAGCCCCAGCCTGAAGCGCCCGTATCCCATATGGGCGTTGGTTTGAGTCCCGGCTGCTCCACTTCTGATCCAGCTCTCTGCTGTGGCCTGGGAAAGCAGTAGAAGATGGCCCAAGTGCTTGGGTCCCTGCACCCACATGGGAGACCCAACAGAAGCTCCTGGCTCCTGGGTTAGGATCGGCTCAGCTCTGGCCATTGCAGCCATTTGGGGCATGAACCAGCAGATGGAAAACCTCTCTCTCTCCCTCTCTCTCTCCCTTTTCCTCTCCCTCTCCCTCTCTCTGTAACTCTTTCAAATAAATAAAAATAAATCTTTTAAAAAAAAAAGTGCAGACATGGAGTTGTTTTGGAGGGTGGAGGTACCCAATTCCTCTTCTGCAAAATCAGCCATCTGGGCCGCGGTGGTTAAAATCAATCACTACCGGGGACACGGCATCCCAAACGGGAGTGCCTGGCTCAAGTCGGTTACTCCGCTTCTGATCCAGTCTCCTACTAATGCACATCCCAGGAGGCAGCAGGTGACGGCTCCAGTGCTTTGGCCCCTGCCACCCATGTGGGAGACCCGGATGGAGCTCCAGGCTCCGACTTCCGCCTGGCCCAGCCTTGGCTGCTGCTGTCATTTGGGGGAGTGAACCAGCAGGTGAAGGTAGCTCTCTCTGTCTCGCTCTCTCTCTCCCTGCCTTTCAAATAACAAATGAAAACAAATAAATAAAAATTCATTTAAAGAATCAGCCATCAGATCGAGAGTTGTTGGCTGTCTCCGTCCTGCCCCATGGCACCGTGCCAGCTTGGGCTCATGTCATCCTCTACAGAGCAAGTTTTGAGTCCCTTCATGATGCCTAGGCCCAGGTCCAGCCCAACCAGCGCAGTGCACAGGTACACTTGGAGCTGCACGGGCCCAGCTGGCACTGTTCTCGCCAGGAGGAGCCAAGCCCAGGCACTCAGATGGGAGAGGGAGGCTGCAGCTTGCTGAATGCTCTGGCCTACCTTGGGACAGCAGTTCAGAGACCACCTCCAGACTGAACCCTCTTCTCCCAGGAGCCTCTCTGTGCTGCTCCAGGGTACTAGAGGGCCTTGCATGGTGCCCACGGGGAAACAGGCCTGGGAAGGGGAGGCAGCCTCAAGCCTGAGACCCAGGAGAGGGGATGTATGTGTGTGTGCGTGTGTGTGTGTGTGTGTGCGTGTGCTGGAGACAGGCAGCTGTTGACATTCTGAGCTGGGAGGAGAGAGGTGGGGGCAGGAAGGCATGCAGGGGCCCAAAGCTATGGGAATAAAGATAGGCAGGGTGTGTGTGTGTGTATGTGTGTGTGTGTGCATGCACACGTGTGCACATGAGCCTGCGCAGGAAGGGTAGGGGTGGGGGTGTTGATGGGAACAACGGCTTTGGTTACATTAAGATTTGGTCTTGAACTTTGGCCACGCCTTTCTCCCTCCAGCTCCTCTTCCACACTGTCCTGACCCACGTTAGCGCCTTTCCTGGTGTCAGGAGCCAGCCACCAGCAGCTTTAGCGGGGAGCACAGTCTAGCTGGTTCCCTCTGTGGCCTCACTTGCTTCCTCCCACTGTGCCTCCCTGGCCACCCAGGCCCCGTAAAGAAGAGCTGGCCTGCTGGCCGTGGAGACACCTGATCTGGAAGATGACCCAGGATCTCTTCTGCGCCAGTCTGAGTCACGTGACCCGCAGGTGTGCAGGCAGGGCACACAGTGGGATCCATTCCCACGGAGGGGAGGGGTCTCCTCAGGCAGAGCTGGCAGGGGTGTGCTCTCGTCGTGTTGAAGCCCCAGTTGGCCAGCCTTTGCCCCTTCCCCAACCCCACAGGGAGAAGTAAACCTACCTTGGAGCTCCAGGAAGTTGGCTAGGGGCAGGGGCAGGGGTTTGCTGGGACGCACGGTGCCGGGCTGGGGGTCTAGCTCCCAGCTGTTGGCTCCGCCATGGACCAGACGGACAAGGGTGCTGGGTGACTCCACTGGGGCCTGCAGTCTCCAGTTTCAGTTGGGAAGAACCTGGGTGGCATTCATTCGTCATCTCCCAGGCAGGGCAGGCAGCAGGGAAACCAGTTAGAGCCAACCAGTGATGGCCCAGGCAGTCGCCACCAAAACCCTCTACCCCACCCTTTGTCTCCTCCTTCTCTTCTTCCTCCTCCCTCCACTCCCTCCCTCCTCCCGGAGGACATCCACCCACATCTGCGCTCTAGGAATCTCAGTGTCTGACTTCCCTGGAGGGTAGCGGCATGGGTGCCGTGCGTGTCTGAGTGGATCCAGCCAGGCTGTGGCAAGCCGGAGGCACAGGCCAATTAGAGTGAGGAGAAGGCAGGTAGGGGACTCAGCACCCCTGAAGGAGCCTGCGTAGAAGTAGTTATGGGGGAGCTTGAGACAGGACCGCCCACGCCCTCCCCAGCACTGCTAATCTGTGGTCTGAGAACTCCAGCCTTTCCCAGTTACGGGGCGTCCTTCACCCTCCTCCTCTCTGCACGGGGTAGAACTCAGAGCCAAGCATAAAGAGCAGAGGAACGAGCCTGTCTCTGAAACGCAGCCACCTGGGGCCAGGCCAGCCTGGTGACACAGCAGAGGGACCGCCACGGAAGCACCTGCCCTTGTTATTTCAACAGGACTTAGGGGAAGCACCTGCGGTCCTTCCTCACGACTCCCCACCCCCGCAAAGAACTCGGAAGGCCCCTCTTCGTCCCTCCCCCCCTCCTTGGGCATTTGAAAGCCAATAGGGGCTTGGGGTTCCGAGGAGAGGAAAGGGTTAACGGGGGTGGGGAAAGCTGGACTGGGACAGTGTGACAGGAGAAGCTGTCAGGGGTGACCTTTACGGGCCTCGCCTGTGTCCCCCTCTCTCGGGCTCTCATGGCATTTGCTGTGGGACACAAATGAACAACCGTGATCTAGCAACCGCAGAAAGCCAGCTGCTGAGGGAAGTGGGGCAGAGGCAGGAGAGGTGGGCGGCCTCGTGCCAGCTGCTTCCTCCTCTCCTCCGGCCGGCCGACTGGGGGTAGAATCGCTTAGAGGAGGAGCAGCGGGAGTCATACCCCTCCCTCCAGGATGACCCCAGCTCATCCTCCAGGTAAGAGGGGAGCCCAGTGGCCCCCGGGGTGCACATCGCACATTGCCATTCCCTTTCATCCCCGCCCCTTCCCTCCTGCTCCTCTAGCTCAGAACAGAAGCCTCGCTCTGTGCACCCAGAACGTTCTGGAAGCATTTCCCTCTCCCCCTCCTCACCCCGTTCACCTTGTGCATTCATTCACGTTTTGAAACCCGAGCAGAGCGTAGGCCACTTGTTTTCTCTGGAGCCCTTGCCTGGCTTTGCCACATCCTGAACGTACCTACGGTCTGCCAGGCTGCGGGTGCCCCGGACCCTGATGAGAGCCCCTGCAGTGCCTTCCCCGCGTGCAGCAGTCCCTTGTTAAGTCACTGATGAAAGACTAAGTGCGCCCCCAGAGGCCTGTGAGGACGTGCCTCCCAGCAGCACGGTGAGCTTGCTTCCGGCCCCGGCTCCAGAGGCGGCGCAGCCTGGGTGTCCCGAGTCTGCTCCTGCATCAGGACCCACCAGGAACCAGATGCAAAGCCAGGCCAAAGTGTGTGCAGGCTCAGCTGCGGGAAAGGCCAAGACCAGTCCTTAACGCCGGCCCCCTCTAGCTTCAGTCACCTTGTGCTTTTGTCCCTGGACTTCTTTCAACAGCAGGAAGCCATGGGCAGCGTGCCACCTTCACCGCCTCTTCTAACTGCTCAAGAGTTCTTGCCTTAACTGCTCTGAAAGCCATGGAAGCCGGTGTTGCAGCAAGATGGGTAAAATGGTTGCTTGAGACACTGGCATCCCACATGGGCACCGGTTCGAGTCCCGGCTGCTCCACTTCCAATCCAGCTCCCTGCTGAGGCCTGGGAGAAGCAATGCAAGATGGCCCAAGTGGTTGGGCCCCTGCACCCATGTGGGAGATCTAGAGGAAGCTCCTGGCTCCTAACTTTGGTCTGGCCCGGCACATGCTACTGCAGCCATCTGGGGAGTGAACCAGAGGATGGAAGACCCCTGTCATATAAACTCTACCTCTCAAATAAATAAATAAACCTTTAGGTTAAAAAATTACTAGCAAAAAAGCAGCACATTAGAAATATAAAGATGTGCGGCCGGCGCCGCGGCTCACTAGGCTAATCCTCCACCTAGCGGCGCCGGCACACCAGGTTCTAGTCCCGGTCTGGGCGCGGGATTCTGTCCCGGTTGCCCCTCTTCCAGGCCAGCTCTCTGCTGTGGCCCAGGAAGGCAGTGGAGGATGGCCCAAGTGCTTGGGCCCTGCACCCGCATGGGAGACCAGGAGAATCACCTGGCTCCTGCCTTCGGATCGGTGCGGTGCACCGGCCGCAGTGCGCCGGCCGCGGCAGCCATTGGAGGGTGAACCAACGGCAAAGGAAGACCTTTCTCTCTGTCTCTCTCTCTCACTGTCCACTCTGCCTGTCAAAAAAAAAAATATATATATATATATATATATAAAGATGTGGAGTGTCCTGACTGACCGTGTGCTTGATCATGAATAAATGCGACTGGCCATATTGAAGGCTGCGTGTTCAGTTCTGCCCGGCCAGGAGTTCCTTTCTCTGCCACGCAGTTTCTTCACGTGAGAGTGTGCCCACTTCTACCTTACACAAGGCTCCCATGTGGCAGATAGCCTGCCTAAGAATCCGGGGGACAATTCAAGGGTGGCAGAAGGCGATGCCTCAGTCCAGTGTCCAATTCGCTCTGGTTGCCAGGGCAATAGTGGCCCAGGGCCAGATCAGAGGCAGGCAGGGAGCAGAGCTGCCCAGGGCCCTCACCATTGTGCCCCCTCCCTTCCACTCCCTCAGTGGTCCCTTCCAACTTGACCTCTACCCATGGAGGTCCAGGCCCAAGAAAATCACCTGTTTCCCAAGTAAACGGCGTTCCCTGAAGTTAGACTTCATCCCTAAGCTGAGCGTGGGCTCCGGAGTGGGGGGTGAAGCTGCCCAGGAGATGGTGAGCCCACGTGTCTCCTTCCCGGCTGGGCTTCCCGACCAGACTGAGCAGTCTCGGCTGCATCCCGGCGAGGCTGTTCTCATCTCACCCCGACACTTCCCAGTACCCCCTCTTGCCAGCCCTCTCTTTCTCTGTCCTTGTCACCAAGCTAGCAAGGCTGTACCTGCAGCACAGCGTCTGCAGCCTGGTGACTGCCATGCACACACCCCGTGAGGCCCCCTCAGGGTAGGGCATTTGGGTTTTTCAGGGGCCAATTTCAGCTTTGGCTTTGAACCAATCCCAAGATGCTAAAAAAAAAAAAAAAAAAAAAAAAAAATTCTCAAAGCAATTAAACACCCCCAGATAAAAAAATAAAAAACCACTGACTCATCCACACGAAGCCGTGCTTTCCAGAGGAAGCGTGTCAGCAGCCCCACGTGAACAACGGCAGAATCCCATGACACCAGCATGATTCAAACTCCCGCCTCTGAGGCCGGCCTGCGGAGCTCAACAGCCCGGGGCAGTGTGGCCCCACTGAGCAGACTCCTTTCTTTGTCAGTGCAGTGGCAGAAAAGGGGACAGTCCTTCTAGTCTCCAGTAGGGAAGGCATCTCCTAGTGTAGACAATATTAGCATCGAGTGGCTGAGCTATATTAAGAATCGGATCCAGCCCCTCCGGAGTCTAGACGATGTATTTGTGGCTCTGGCATATCTCAGCAGTTAGGGACCCCGGGGACCAGGGAGCCTTCAGTCCCTACATGGACAGTTAGGGACCCCAGGGACCAGGGAGCCTTCAGTCCCTATGTGGGCGGTTAGGGACCCCGGGGACCAGGGAGCCTTCAGTCCCTACATGGGCAGTTAGGGACCCCGGGGACCAGGAGTTTCAGTCCCTACATGGGCAGTTAGGGACCTCGGGGACCAGGAGTTTCAGTCCCTACATGGGCGGTTAGGGACCCCGGGGACCAGGAGTTTCAGTCCCTACATGGGCGGTTAGGGACCCCGGGGACCAGGGAGCCTTCAGTCCCTACATGGACGGTTAGGGACCCCGGGGACCATGGAGCCTTCAGTCCCTACGTGGACGGTTAGGGACCCCGGGGACCAGGGAGCCTTCAGTCCCTACATGGGCGGTTAGGGACCCCGGGGGCCAGGGAGCCTTCAGTCCCTACGTGGGCAGTTAGGGACCCCAGGGACCAGGAGTTTCAGTCCCTACATGGGCGGTTAGGGACCCCGGGGGCCAGGGAGCCTTCAGTCCCTACATGGACGGTTAGGGACCCCAGGGACCAAGGAGCCTTCAGTCCCTACGTGGGCAGTTAGGGACCCCAGGGACCAGGGAGCCTTCAGTCCCTACGTGGGTGGTTAGGGACCCCAGGGACCAGGAGTTTCAGTCCCTACATGGGTGGTTAGGGACCCCGGGGACCAGGGAGCCTTCAGTCCCTACATGGATAGGTTCACAGTGACTAAAATGCACTGCCGTAATCTGACAGACGTTTCCAAAGGGTTATCCCTAACCACATTACGACCGATGTCCGGGTCTGGAAGGAAGATCCTGGGCTCCCAGAAGTGCAGTTTGAAGTTGAAAGTGGTATGCGTGGAAAGGAGGCTACTGAACACGGTGTTTATAGCTGGGACAGTGACCCCCGGCAGAGGACAGCTCTTCCTTGGTTTGCCAACCCCTGGCCTTTTCTGGCTCCCTGTTAGTACAGACGCCAGATTCTCCACTTCAGGGATGTCTACACCTGTTCTCTGTGTGGCAAGTTCTAGCGCTCTACCGAAGGAAGGACATGGGCAATGCCACAGCAAGTCCTAGGTCAAAGGAGGAGCACCTACCCCGAATCCTCAGGAGAGAAGCTGCACACAGAACCCTTCTAGACACTTCTAGAATCCCAGTCACCCCTGCCACTTCCATGGCGGATGACGTCCAATGACAGATGCAAAAGAAATAATTTCAAATAAATGAGAAAGACTTTTTCATGACTCACTATAGAGTAGGAGGAGGAGTCTGGCAGAAAAGCTTAGAACCATTTATCAGCTCCTGCCTAAACTTTAGCATTTAGCTTTAATTATGCATAGTATTTTAACACACCCAGCTGCTACAAATCAAAACTTTCAGTTGAAATTTTTATTTCATCTTTTGTCTTTTGCTCATACAATAAACTCCATACTGAGTAGACTTGATGTCATGAAAACTAAAATGTAATGACATTAGCCAGCTAGGCTGGCTGCCCCAAAGCCCCTTAAATGCCTAGCCATGAAGCTTGGCTCTCAGCTTCCTCTAGGAACCAAGATCCAAGCTAGACTTTCTCCTCCTCCACAGAGCCCCTGTGAGACAGAGGCAGGACCTTCCATCATAGCTAGGTTACAGCTGCACTGCTATTAGCAAGGTAACAGGAACAAGTGGCCTCTCCTAGCCCTTGTCTGTTTTCCCAAAAAGCAGCGGTCCGAGGCTGCACTGGTTGATGTTCAAGGACAGTGTGCTCCTCAGTCCCCAGTCTGCACATGACCCACCCACATCCAAACCTGTCAATCATAAAGATATCACAAAGCATCAGAAAGATACGGGATTGCATCTGAGGCCTCCTGACATGTGAAGAGATCAGTCACTGGGAGAGTAGAAGGCAGGATGGAGTCTGATATGGTGAGCAGGTATAAGCTGCACTGGCCAATTTCCCTTGCTGAAAGAAAAAAAAAATGATTTTGGGGCTGACATTGTGATGTAGTGGGGTAAGCCACAACCTGTGATGCTAGTATCCCATGTGGGTGTTGGCTGCTCCACCTCCGATCCAGCTCCCTGCTAATGGGCCTGGGAAAAGCAACAGAGGATGGTCTAAGACTTGAAACCTTGCCACCCATATGGGAGACCCAGATGGAGCTCCTGGCTTCAGCCTGGCTCAGTCCTGGCTGTTGCAGCCATTTGGGAAGTGAACCAGTGTTTGGAAGTTCTCTTTCCCTGTAACTCTGACTTTCCAATAAATAAGAAAGAAAAGATTTGAGGAATGAAATAAAACAAATTCTGAGCCAACCTTTTCATTTTGTCAGTAACACTTTGGACATTCTCTTAAGGCTGTCAACTCAGAAATCAGTAAGTCCCCCCAGTGTGACCTAATGAAGTGACGAGAACAAAGTGGCTGAGGAACAATCCAGGGACTGCGTGTGACACAGTCTGCGTCTGCACCAACTGATCCAATCCAGTCTCTCCCTGAATTCCTGCCATGGCTGGGCAGAAATCCAAGCGAACACTTAACAGCGGCTAACAGGGGGCAGAGGGCTCAGGGAAGCCTCCACAGAGCGCACCCTGCGCTCACCCTTGAAACCCACCCATCAGTCTCCTTAAACCCATCCACACACACAGCAGCCCGTTCCAGCGCGGCCCACGCTCCCTGAACGTGAACGGGCCCGCAGGAGCCAGGCACGCCAACCTGAACAACTGCCCCGCGTCACCCTCTGGGTTGCCAAGCGTAGGCGGAAATGCATCCATTCACCTTCCCAGAGTGTCCAGGAATTTGTCTACAGCATCATGGCTGTCCACAGCCTTTGCCACGCTGCTGTAGCCTGGGTAACCCCAGGGCCCACAGGCCGCAGAACCTGAGCACAGGTGGACCTCAGCAAGAGGTCGCGCACTCTCACCCAGACCACAGACACGGAGGCGCGGGGAGCTGATGTGTCTGCGGTAGCAACCTCCTAACGGTAAGAGCAGGTTTTCCACGCTGATAACCACGGGCAAAACAACATCCACACATGTGCCGCCGAGATAATGCATGAAGCTTAGGGAAGGGCAGTGCTTAGGCCTCCCAGCAAGCTAGAGAATCGGGCCAGAGTTAGAGGAAGCTAAAAGGGCAGGATATTCCAGAAGCCAGGAGCAAAGGCGATATTTACAGTTTAAATAATCCAGTTTCTGCCACAAGAGAACCAAGACCTCCCCTGTGTGGAGAGGCTCGGGAGCTCCTCCCTGCCGTCCGGCCCGGGCTGGGAGGCTGAGCCTTCCCTACCCACTTCCCTCAGCCCGATCTGGCACAGATGATTGGCACAGGGGGTTAAGACGCTGCTTGGGACACCGGCCTCTCATTTCACACGGAAGTACCTGGCTTCAAGCACCAGCTCCGCTCCAGATTCCAGCTTCTGTGCACCCTGGACGGCAGCAGCTGTTGGCGCAAGTACTTGGGGCCCTGCTCCCCAGAGGAGAGACCCAGATGGGAGTTCCGGGCTCCTGGCTTTGGCCTGGCTCAATCTCAGCTGTTGCAAGCATTTGGTGAGTGAACCAGCAGATGGATGATCTATCAGTCTTTCAAATAAATAAGCATTTTTTTTAACTAAAAAGACTCAAGACCCTTGAATAGTAAGTCCATGGCATTCTTCCTTTCTCTTGTTACAGTGTTACCCTGCAAAACAGAGCCTGCACAGGGAAAATTCTAGAACAAAAATGGAACCAGATCATGCTGAGAACTATGTTGTCGAAAACAAATGCTCAGCTCTAAAGAGCACGTATCCAGGAGCGAGGACATGGAAGAGGAGACAGGAAAAGAAAGAAGAAACACCCCACCCAACAGCAGCAGCGAGCTGGTTACCGTCCCTCCTCCACTCTCCATCCCAGCAATTCCTTTCATGCTCAGCCCTCACTATTTACCTTGAAATCTTAGCAGAGACAATGAAGAGCTGTTGAGGTGAATAAAATAAGGGAGAAGAGGGTAGGGAGACAGATTATCACGTTTCTGGATTGTCAATCAAAGTCGATTTTCTTCTTGTGAGGCTCAAACAGAATCCAGAGAGAGTCTTGCATTTCAAGTAAAAATGGCAAAGATGTGGCTCGTTAAGGTGCTAACTACAAAGAAAGGAAGGAAAGCATTTAAACTGTCGTGAGGTTTACCTGACAATGATCACCACGGGGGAAAAAAAAGTCTTATTTATCTGAAAGGCAGAGAGACACAGACAGACAAGCTCACAACATCCAGGGCTGGGCCTGGCCAAAGCCAGGGACCAGGCACTCCACCCAGGTCTCCCACATGGGTGGCAGGGACCCAATTACTTGAGCCATCACCTGCTGCCACCCAGGGTGCACATGAGCAGGAAGCCGGAATTGAGATGGGAGGCGGGGCTTGAACCTAGACACTCCTACATGGGATGTGGGTGTCAGACACACTTGGGCGTGGCATCCTAACCGCTTCTCCAAATGCCCACCCCAGTGATTGCTTTTATAAGGAAGAAAGCCCACGACCACGCAGCAGCAGGTGGTCCATGGAGTGCCAGGGAGTCAGGGAACAGCAGTTTTCATGCAGGTCACCTGGGGCAAAGAAGCTGCTTCATCTCCCCTGGAGACAGGCGCGGAGGGACGCACCCGGCTCCACCCTGCAGTCAGAGCTCACTTGCCAGTGGTAAAATGCCTGGAAATGCTCAGGGTGCAGAGGCAACACAGGAGACGTGGAACAGGAACGCGGCCACACACACAATAAAAACCCCGTGCCTCAGAGGATGGAAAAGCAGTGACGTCGATCAGCCAGTCGGGTGCTCCCCTGCCCCACAGTCTCCGTGAGCCCAGAGAGAGGCCTGCCGGGCGCTCACCTGCAGTGGCCGCCACGTCCTAAGCCACCCGCCCAGAACCAGGGGTAACGGAATTGAGAAGCAGTTAGCATGTATTCTTCCATATTCCTTCTAACTTGAGAGAAAGATTTAAAGCCACAGAATAACACACAGGTTGAAACATCTGACGATGCACTGACCGATTCAAAGCCATTTATTGTACATTCCAGGGGTCCAGCACAAGCTGGTTAGGTGATTAGCCCTTGAAGATTCTTTCAGTCATATAAAAATGTTTTGCCCTTGTTATAAAAAGTAGTCTAGTCGAACAAAAACATATCCACCACGGGCTTGCGCTTTTTCCCACTTGCAGGTTTGCAAGGTAATTAAAAATACACACATATGCATCTCTGGACGCACACGGTCCATTAGCTAATCAGCTTCGGCAGTACACTGCACAGGGGTATACTGCCGTTGGTTTCCGACATTAAGTTAGCTTTAAGCTTACTGGCTATTCCAACAACCGGAGGCAGCTTGGAACCCAGTCCCTGGAAAGCATTTGCAGGATTAACGACCCGTTTCCCTGACACCTTCTCTAGGGTGACAGGCCTGGGCACAGACTTGCTAATCCAAGGGTGTCTCAAGGCTTGCGCGGGGGTCAGGCGGGCAGAAGGGTCCCAGTGAAGACACCGCTTCAGAAACTCTATAAACAAGTAGTCGTCACACCCCTTCAGCGCCGTCCCCCAGTCTTTGCTGCCTGGAGGCCCTCGCTTCTTACCCCGACGTGAGCGGCCCCCGACGAGCATAACCCTCCCGTCTGCCTGAGTAGCCACGGAGCAGTAGCGAGGCAGGCCCTTGGAGTTAATGAAGTACTTGGCACGTTTGGATTGCTCCAGGAGTTTGGGGGGTGGCATCCCCAGCAGCTCCATCATGCAGGCCAACTGGTCCCCTTCGTCCTCCCCGGGGAACAGAGGCTGCCCCGTGAGCAGCTCCGCGAGGATGCAGCCGAAACTCCATATGTCAATAGAAGTGCTGTAGCGGCTTCCCAGGATGACCTCCGGAGCCCTGTAGAACCGAGACTGGATGTACGTGTAGTGCTTCTGGTACTCGAAACAGCTGGACCCAAAGTCGATGACCTTGGTCGCGCTGCAGCCATGGTGTTTCAGGAGAATGTTTTCTGGCTTCAGGTCACAGTGAATGATCTTATTTTTGTACAGAGCATCCAGGGACTGCAAGATGGACACGGCAAACTTGCGCACCAGCTGGATGCTGAAGCCCTGGAACTTGTTCTTTTTGATCAGCTCATAAAGGTCAATGCTCAGCAATTCGAAGGCCATGCAGACGTGGTTCCGGAAGGTGAAGCTGTCCAGCATGTGGATCACGTTCATGCTGCCCGTCTTGTCCTGCTTCCGCAGGTGTTCCAGGATCCGGATCTCCTCGGCCGCTTGGCGGTGGAAGCGTTTCTCATTGCGCACCATTTTCAGCGCCACGTACTGTCGCAGTTTGTGATCATAGGCCCGGGCTACCTGCCCGAAACTCCCCTTGCCGATGATCTTCAGCACCTCATATCGGTAGGCAAGATGGTCTCGAGGGACGTGAATGTAGGCCCCGTCCGCGTCATCATACCCCCCGTTGTTGGGACCACCGACAACCCCATGTCTCTTTTTGGCATTTGGACCCACAAAGTATATTTCTGGGTAACTGGTGATCTCCAGCTTCTCGTAGGCAGTGAGGTGGTATTTGTACTGCTTCAGCGCCTGTTCCGGAGTCAGAGGCACCGCTCGGGGCGCCTTGGACGAGCTGCTGGACTTCACGGCAGGCAAGCCCTCGGGACTTCTGCCCTGGGAGACGGCGGGAGAGCCCTTCTCGGAGCTGCTAACGCCATCTGACTGCAGGGCATCTGATCTCCTGTTGCCAAATTCCTGAAACAGCTGCTCTACCTTCATCTCGCCACCGCTCACAAGGTGCTGGGCCTGATCTCTCGCTAACGGCTCGGTGGTGACCTGAGAATGAGAAAAATGAACAGGAAAACATGATAAGGATGAGAGCTTCCTCTCTCAACAGCATGTCCAGTCATGCTTATTTTAAGATTAAAACAGCCCAAAAGGGAGATGAGACAAGCAGGAGTCTCAGGAGGCTTGTGTTACATTCTTCCACACTCAGCGTCTCTATTAAAATAGGCCACCCAACCCGCTACGTGCCTGGCTTTGTTCAAGATTCCAGTTGTCTTACCACCCCCTAAACTGGTTCCTTCTTATAGTCACATCTATGTCCTGACAATCCTCTCTCCCTCTCTCTCTCTCTCTCTCTCTCACACACACACACACACACACACCTCCATTCACTCAAATTCAACACACCTTTCTAGGCCCAAAAAGTCCGGTCTCTCCCACACAGAACCACTCCCGGTTCATACTAATTAGCTCCACATATTCACTGTAGTTTTTGTCCGTGCCACTTGATTTTCTACTTGATTTTCTACATATCTACTTGTATATGTGCAAAATCTACTTGATTTTCTACATAACATGTATATACTGTACATGCATATTGTCTTACATTGTTACTAATTACTTCAGGTATCCTCCCAAACCGTAAGGGCGTGCAGCAGGATCAAAACGATGCATACTGACGTGTTCTATAAAGTACCATTAAGTGACAGAGGCAGGATTTGAACCCAGGTCTTCCAATTCCCAATCAGGGCTCTTCCCGTCAGCATAAACTCAGCACCAGTTCTAGCACTTACACAACCTCTAAGGAGGTCTGAATGCTGACCAGAGCTAGGAATCAAACATGCACCCCCTAAGTGACTGCAGCTTCTAACTCGGGTCACTGGAGCACGAAAGGTCCAAGCCAGAGGGGCTCTTAGATCCCACGTGATCACATCGTCCCTGATGAGCAGCACTTCCGGCGAAACCCTTTCCCAGCAGCGGTCCCTTCAGTAAGGAGCCCAGCTCTCCCCTACCTGCCTTAACCTTTCCCTGCGAGGAACAGGAACTCAAAGAAGACAGTTCTATTTATTCCTCTAGACTGAAACAAGAGTCTTTGACCTAAAATCAGATTCTTTGAAATAAAATGGAGGAAAAGAAAAGCAAATATAACCAAACACCCAGAGAAATCTGACGTCAAGGGAGAAAGGGTAACTGAGATGACGGGTGTATTAGTTGGCTTGACTATATTACTCGTTTTACCTCGTGTGTCCAAACTTCATGCTGCCTACCTTAAGGCCATGTAAGCTTTTAAAGGGAAAAAAGGAACATATTAAGAACATAGAAAGAAGACATGTTTTCTTAATGAGAAAGTTTGAGGTACTTGGAAGAATATATGTTTTTCTTGATGGATCATGAAGATCTGTACCCCTGATCTGATCATTTCAGAGCAGCTCTAGTATCAGGGACAAAGAATTCTGGGGGAGCTCTAAGCTACAGCTATCTCTAAAATATGATGTTAAAAAGTAGTCAAATGTTGGGGCCAGTGCTGTGCCATAGCAGGTAAAGCCACTGCCTGCAGTGCCTGCATCCCATATGGGCACTGGTTCAAATCCCGGCTTCTCCACTTCCGATCCCGCTCTCTGCTATGGTCTGGGAAAGCAGCAGATTTAGGGCCCCTGCACCCACGTGGAAGACCAGGAAGAAGCTCCCGGCTCCTGGCTCCAGCCTGGCCCAGACCCGGTTCTTGGAGGCATCTGGCGAGTGAACCAATAGATGGAAGACCTCTCTCTGTCATTACCTTGCTCTGTAACTCTTTCAAATAAATAAAGATAAATTTAAAAAAGAAGTTAAGCACAACTTAAGTAAATAATTATATTTGAATATATTATGTATACGTGAGCAAAATAAAAAAACAAAAACATGAACAACAACAAAAAAGAATGCAAACATTTAAGTGCTGGCATATCTCAGGCAGCCCCTAATCTAGGTATAAAAGTAGCACAGGGGCCAGCGCCATGGCTCACTTGGCTAATCCTCCGCCTACGGCACCAGCATCCCATATGGGTGCCGGGTTCTAGTCCTGGCTGCTCCTCTTCCAGTCCCGCTCTCTGCTGTGGCCCAGGAAGGCAGTGGAGGATGGCCCAAGTGCTTGGGCCCCTGCACCCATGTGGGAGACCGGGAGGAAGCACCTGGCTCCTGGCTTCAGATCAGCGCAGTTCCTGCCATTGAGGCCATTTGAGGGGTGAACCAACGGAAGGAAGACCTTTCTCTCTGTCTCTCTCTCACTGTCTAACTCTGCCTGTCAAAAAAAAAAAAAAAAAAAAAAAGTAGCACGTTGGTACCTGCCATTGGTTCCTTTTATGCTATTTGATCAATTTAAATATTCATCAAATATTGAGTCATGAAAGTTATTTGATCTTAAACAAAAGTGAAGTAGTCAGTTTATAGCTCGGCACTTAATTTTAAAGAGGTTGAACATGGACCAAGTATAGTCTCTCTGACACCAAAACAGGGTACCATAGATGGTCAAGAAAAATAAATAGGCCTGCAGACAGGACTGAAATACCTTGCTAAAATGCACACAAATGCAGTGTTTATCCATAATTAAGTCAAATAACTCCTGGTTTTAGAGATGGAGAAACAGAAGCATGTATGTGCCTCCATCCATCACCTGAATTTGTTCACTATTTAGCAACTGTGCTTAAAAAAAAGCATTTTTTTTAAGATTTTATTTATTTATTTATTTGAGAAGTAGAGTTACAGACAGTGAAAGACAGAAAGAAAGGTCTGCCATCCGATGGTTCACTCCCCAAATGGCCTCAACGGCCGGAGCTGAGCCTATCTGAAGTCAGAAGCCAGAAGCTTCTTTCAGGTCTCCCATGTGGGTGCAGGGGCCCAAGGACGTGGGCCATCTTCCACTGCTTTCCCAGGCCACAGCAGAGAGCTGGATTGGAAGTGAACCAGCCAGTACTAGAACCGGTGCCCATATGGGATGCCAGCGCTGCAGGCAGAGAATTAACCTAATATGCCACAGTGTTGGCCCCCAAAACAAGCATATTCAGGAATCACAATGTATTCAGGAATAAGTCTGGCTGAACTAAGAGAAAAAATTTTGTTTGCTTGTAGCTAGAGTTACATATAGAAAAGAGAACATCCGCACGCATCTTAGTCAGTCCCTGGAACTTCTTACTGCCTAACTTTAATGCATCTAAACATTTCCAGCTAGGGCCTCTGGGATACAGTGGCCATACTCCTGAAGCAGCTGGGGTCCCTGGGCAGCTTGCCTCAACCCTTCTCAGACTGTTTCTCTATCTGTGGAATGTGGATAATGATACCCATTTGCAGGATGCTGTGTGAATCAAATTATGATGGACAGTATATGTGAAAGACTCTCACAAACCATATAAAATATTTTAAAACCACAGGTGACAATTAGGCAAAATTCTCCATATGTTAAGGTTTAAATTCCTCCACTCACCCCTTCGGCTTCTATCTCCACTCTGCAGTGGTGTCCCGTTGCTAGTCTCCCGAGAGCACTCAGCACGGAATCTGTCTCTGCTCAGCCAGCCCCCTCACCCAGGCCTTCCCTAGCATGCAGGGAAATGCCTCGCCCACTTCCTGCCCTGCATAAAACCCACTCTCAGGCTGCGACACAGTCGAGTCCCACTCAGCCACCACTCCAGGGGTAAGGAGCAGAGAACACCAGTGCCTTCAGCCCACGGAAAGCCTCTCAGGATCTGCAGTCATCGACGACAAGCTGGCAGGAAAGGTATTCATGGTTCAGGGCCGTCCGTCCCCGGGAGCGCCACCTGCTCTGTCTACCTGTGAGGCTGTGCTGGCTGTGGGGGCCCTCATTTGTGTGTGTGATAAAGACAGGGTCTCAGGCCCAGCACAGCAGTAAGAACAGATAGACAGTGGCAATTGAGTCTCCAGAGGATAATTACAAGCACAGCAAGGACGCCTTTGGGATGCCCAGACTCATGGCATTTTGTTAAAAGGAGCTAAAATCTCTCTCCTGGCAAATGCAGCCTTGCTCTGCCCTCAGGGGCTGCACAGGAAGTGTCCAGATCCAAGTCTGAGCCCTTCAGACCCCGCACGGGGGCTGCCCTGCCCCCTCGCTCCTCTCCCCTTCCCGGCTACATTCTCTATCTCCTAGCCGCTGGCATTCTCAGCACGGGCTGCGCTCTGGGCTTGTCTTTCAGCATGGCTCCCAGGGCAGAGCTCACTGCTGCAGGTGTGGTCCTGTACAGATCAAGGTGTGAATCACCCGGGACCTGGAGAATTCCAGGAAGAAAATTTTCCACACAAGGAGGGGTTCTCTCCTTATCTGTCCTTCCCTTCCTGTAAATAACTCAACCAACTACATACCAGGTCCTCTGTGCTATAAATAAACCTTCCCTCCATTGTTCTAGGCGATTCCACAATGTTCATACAGGTTCAAGTGTACATGTAATGTTATAGAACGACATATATTTCCAGTCTAGGGTTGTCATCACAATAACCAAGAATGTATGTGGCCCACTCCACCAAATATTTTATTATCCATGTAGTTATATCTAGAGACAGATCATTCCAGACTTGCCATGCTTTATTTTTTTATTTATTTTTTTTTGGACAGGCAGAGTGGACAGTGAGAGAGAGATAGAGAGAAAGGGCTTCCTTTTGCCGTTGGTTCACCCTCCAATGGCCGCCACGCTGTGGCTGGCACATCGCACTGATCCGAAGGCAGGAGCCAGGTACTTATCCTGGTCTCCCATGGGGTGCAGGGCCCAAGGACTTGGGCCATCCTCCACTGCACTCCCGGGCCACAGCAGAGAGCTGGCCTGGAAGAGGGGCAACCGGGACAGAATCCGGCGCCCCGAGTGGGACTAGAACCCGGTGTGCCGGCACCGCAAGGCGGAGGATTAGCCTAGTGAGCCGCGGCACCGGCGCCATGCTTTATTTTTTAAGAATGTTTCACAGAGGCCAGTGTTGTGGTGCAGCGGGTAAAGCTGCCACCTGCGACGCCAGCATCCCATATGGGCCCTGTTCCGGCTGCTCCAACTCCAATTCAGTTCCCTGCTAATGGCCTTGAGAAAAGCATCAGAAGAGGGCCCCAAGACTTAACCCCTATCACCCACATGGGGGACCGACAAGGAGCTCCTGGCTTTGGTCTGGCTCAGCCCTGGCCATTGCAGCCACTTGGGGAGTGAACCAACAGGTGGAAGATCTCCCTCACTGTCTTTCCCTCTCTCTCTCTCTCTGACTTTCAACTAAAGAAATAAATCTTCAAGAAAAAAAAAATACTTTGCATACACTGTTAATTCGGAGGGTTCCTGGTGTTCCAAGCACAATCCTACACTGTATAAATTAACTTATAAAAGATCTTGTTGCGAAATTCAGCAGAAACGTCCTCTCATCCACATATGGAACCCCCCCTTTCCCCAGCTCCCAACTCTAAATCCTGCGACACAAAACTTAACCCAATGCAAGTCCAAGTGCAGATGACTTACTGTCTACATTGAGAACAAAGCAGCATCTTGAACAAATAATGAAGCTGAAAGACTTAGTGAAAACAGCAGTACAGGCTCAGGAGGGAGTCCCAGCATAATGAACTTCAAGCGTCACCTAGAGGTCACAGACTTTCTCAGGAAAGTTTGCAAAGCACCGTTAGGTTAGAATCTAAAGTCTTGTGCCTTGCACAACCTACTACTCTCAACACCACACATCTTGATCCTGAAACATCCAGCTGAGGTGGCCTCCTGGAACATGTTCAGCTTTGGCCAGCTCTGAATTAAAGTGAAAATGAACTTTAAATTAGCCCACAGCTGAGTTTCCGACAGGGCCATGCTGAGTGCGCCAAGCGTCCACCAAGTCTGACGGTCAACACGAGGGGCGTGCGGTTCCACAGCCCGCAGAGGTTTTTACATACTCAAGAAATAAACTTGTGGTCGAAATAGAAAGAAACCCTACTGCGCTCCAGAAGATTAAAAATAGGGTGGCCAGCCCTCCCAGTATTTTTAGCCCACACTTTGTAATATTAGCATTGAAGTGGTAAAAAGGTTGATCCTAATGGCAGAAACGGATGAGAACTTGGGAGAATCGTGCGAAGTACAGGTGACTCTTTTCTTTTTTTCTTTCTTTTGACAGGCAGAGTTACACAGTGAGAGAGAGACAGAAAGGTCTTCCTTTTTCCGTTGGTTCACTCCCCAAATGGCCGCTACAGCCGGCGCACTGCACTGATCCGAAGCTAGGAGCCAGGTGCTTCCTCCTGGTCTCCCATGGGGTGCAGGGCCCAAGCACTTGGGCCATCCTCCACTGCCTTCCCGGGCCACAGCAGAGAGCTGGACTAGAAGAGGAGCAACCGGGACAAGAACCGGGGTGCCGGCGCCGCAGGTGGAGGATTGGCCTAGTGAGCCGCGGCGCCGGCCAATACAGGTGACTCTTTTCCATACAGAAGCAAGTTCAGGTCTCAATCACAGAAATGTGAAAAAGATTACAATTTAGTCAATTCGATTATTCAGTTTGTTCACTAGATGACGCATGCAGGGAATTCTGAAGTCACAGGCTGGCTTCTGCTTGTCCTGGCATAAGTCCCAGCCCTGCGCTGCCCGCTCCTCTCTGAGTGCCGAGGGAATGTGAATTAACTTTATCATATTAAGGAAGACAGAGTCGGACACCAAGTATCTGCAGTCCTCAGAATGATGACATGTATCAAAAACCAAAATGTACCGTTCACGTTTTATTTAGGATCCCTAAGATGGTTTTTTATTAGCGTTCTAATAAGCTGGGAATTTATTTCTGCCTTGCAGGAGAAAAAAATCTGTAGATCTATGAATTCTGGGGGATTTCTGCTGTTCCTTGTCTTTACTAAAAGGAGGCTTTGTAATACCCTGTGTATGACATCCTCTAGGAAAAAAAACCTTACCTATGTGAATGTCACATCCCACTTTCTTTCCTAATGCCACACATTTGCCCCAGTGAAAAATCAAAGGAAAAGGTGAGCTCCAAACTGGCTCAACTTGGGCCACGGTCATTGTTATTCCACAGTCAGGAGAAATCAAAAGGAAACAGACAAACCAAAAGCAGTTTCGGTGCCAGGGATCCACAACCGAACCATCAGTGCTACGTAATGCTTCCTGCTTTCTGAGACAACTGGAGGGCAAAGGACGACCCGGTACTCACGTTCAGTCTTCTGGGCAGGGGTGGGTCAGCAGGATGGCACAGGACATTTGAACACGGTGGGCATTTGGTTTCATCGATCATCATAAAGGTATCATAGACACCATCCCCCAATCTAGTGGAGAAGATCACACACACACACAAAAACCCTGTCAGCAATCAAACAATATAAATTTGTATTTCCAAAACACCCTATGTCTTAACTGCTTCCTATCTGCTATGAAAAGCAATGAGCAGAGGTAAATGTCTCTATTTTGAACACAAACAACTGGCTTATGTGAAAGGAATACAAGAAATCCAACTTTTTTCTTCCTATTTAAAAAAAATCATTTATTTATTTGAAAGCTAGAATTACAGAGAGAGGAGAGACACAGAGGTCTTCCATCTGCTTGTTCACTTCCCAAATGTTGCAACAGACAGGGCTGGGTTGGGTTGGAGCCAGGAGCCTCATCCAGCTCTCCCATTTGGGTGGTAGGGGCCCAAATACTTGGTCTGCCTTCTGCTGCTTTCCCAGGTGCATTAGCAGGGAGCCGGACTGGACACAAACCAGCACCCATACGGGATGCGGGTGCCGCAGGCAGCAGCTTAACAGGCTTTGCCACAAGGCCAGACCCTTCCTTCAATTTGTTAAAGAAAGGATAGCATCGCTAAGTTTGTACTTTAAACCAGAATAAGTCTTACTTTCTGAATGTTGTCTAAAAAACAGGGGCTCCCAACAGGATCTCATTTAATTTCCTACTTGAAAATGAAGGCATTCAAATCTGAAGACTAAAAACCAGACGAGAAAAAGGTGACAAGGGGTCATGGCTTCTTCCAAGTCAGAGACGCGGATGCCACTCCCAGCTCTGCCACGGGGCTGTGCCCGTTCTCTGAGCCTGCACAATGCCAGTCTGCAGACTTGGGTCTTACAGCCACAACATAAAAGGCCTTTTTAGGGCTGTCTTCTCCTTATTTATGACTGGTTTAACTACTTATGTTAGGTACATCTGCCTAACTTGAAGAAAAATACAGTGAATTCGGCCGGCGCCGTGGCTCAATAGGCTAATCCTCCACCTTGCGGCGCCGGCACACCGGGTTCTAGTCCCGGTTGGGGCGCCGGATTCTGTCCCGGTTGCCCCTCTTCCAGGCCAGCTCTCTGCTATGGCCAGGGAGTGCAGTGGAGGATGGCCCAGGTGCTTGGGCCCTGCACCCCATGGGAGACCAGGAAAAGCACCTGGATCCTGGCTCCTGCCATCGGATCAGCGCGGTGCGCCGGCTGCAGCGGCGGCCATTGGAGGGTGAACCAACGGCAAAGGAAGACCTTTCTCTCTCTGTCTCTCTCTCTCACTGTCCACTCTGCCTGTCAAAAATAATAAAAAAAATAAAAAAATAAAAAAAAAAAGAAAAATACAGTGAATTCGACAGGAAACTCTAAAGGGATGCTCTAAATTGCAAAATGTACTGAGTGTGCCTTCTGTTCCCACTTCATTTCCTGGTGGTGGTGGAGCCAAAATGTTAAATGAATAAGGATCAGTTCTCTGTTCTTTAACACAGTGCCCCACCAGGATTTATTTAATCTGCAAGATGGTCTTGAATTATGTATTTCATCAGCTACCAGAAACAGGGGTTTGCAGGTTACACAAACCAGCGCTTCACCCTATCACCAAGTACCGTGCAACAGACGAAGAATTTTACAATGGCTTTTTAAATATCCTAGCGTGGTTTAGTGGCCTTTAAAAACTGCTTAGTAAAATCAGTTCTAGAGTTTTCTTGTTGATGTTATGAGAATACAAAGGATAAAAAAAAAAAACGAGGCAGATTTTTGGAATGTTCTCTTTTTAAAAACGTGCTCGCATTCTGATCGCTTTATTTGTATCTTTAGCAGGGCACAGCGTCACCTCCAGAAACTAAGTATCCGAGCCGTGCCCACCCCTCTGGCCCCGAGCGCTCGAAAACACAGACCACCAGGACTCGCCCGCAACGTGAGATTCAACCACAGGAAGTCTGCGGCGGGCCCCTCCTCTCCACTGGGGCGCAAACCCCGCAACCTGCGCCCGCGAACCCTCACCCGCAAAGCCCAGGCGGGCCGCACCCGCTCCGCGGAACCCCGAGGGCGGCCCTGCGCTCCGAGCAACAGGGCTTCTTCCCCGGCTCCCCCAGGAGCTCCACAAAAAGTCCCAGGCTCTCAATGCCCCTTACCATGCGCCCGCGCCCGCAGGGCTCCCGAAAGAACCGGGGCTCCGCTCGAGCCCCCTCCCCGCTCCCGGGAGCTGGGGCCGGTCCCGGGGCGGGAGTCAGCCCCTCTTCCCCAGCCCCTCTCCCTCCGTCGCCCTGCCGGGGGCTCGCTCCATCCCGGCGCAGGCCGTCCCCGCCCCCCAGCCGCTCCCTCGGGCGCCTCTCAGCCCGTTACCCCGCGGCGCCGTTACCTCCGCTGCTGGGGCGGGAGCCCGGCCCCGCACGGCCCCGCATCCTTCCGGCCGGGCCCGCGAGCCGTGCCTCCCATCCGCGCTCTCGGGACCCTGCCCCGGGGGGAGGGGCGGCGGTTGGAGGGTTCGGCGGGCCCAGTCCACCTGCGCCGCCGCCGGGACAGCTGCCTCCGGGGGCGCGACGCTTCCCTGGGGACTCAGCCAGCCACTGCAGCTCCGCGTGCCCTCCCTCGCGACTGCTCGGAACGCGGGCGGAGAGACCCAGCTCGGGGCGGGAGGGGGCGCGGCCTGGTCGCCTAGCAACCGCGGCACGCCCCGGGAAACGCCTCTGCGCAGCGACGCGCTGACGCACGGGGGCGGGGCGGAGTCGGCCCGCCCTGCCCTCGCCCTGCCCTCGCCCTGCACCCGCCCTGCGCCGGTGTCCCGGGCCGCGCGCGCACGAGCCCGGGAGCTCCGGAGGCGAAGCAGCTTCGGCCAGAGCTGCCGGCTTCGCGGGGGCGGCGGAGGAAGTCTCGGACGAGACGTTAGTGAAAACCACGATGAGCCCCGGAAGTGCGGCCCGCCCCTCACAGCCTCCGGTCCCTTCCGTGGCACGTTGCTCCCTGTTCTCAAACCTGGCCTCCTCGCGGCGGGGGAAAGCAATTACAGAAACCCGTTGGCTGGCGCTGTGGTCGATCCTCAGCACAACGGGCGGCGGCCCCCGAGAGCCATTTTTCAGCCCGCGGAGCCGTGCCCCTCAGGGTCGTCTGCCGGCAGAGCCAGAACCTGACCTTTCGCGAGCGCAGCCCGCCCACTCCCGAGCCAGACCCTCCGGAAGGCTCTTTTTCCTCAGCGTGTGTGCGGTTATTATTGATGATGATGATGATGATGTTGGCCTTGCGTGAGAAGTAAAAGAATCTCCTAACACCAACGTGAAGGGGGTTAGGACGCAGGGGGCGCGCGGCGCTTCCCCGAGCGTGGCTTCCCCGCCGATTGTCTGACCCGCGAGGCGCAGGCGGCCCGGAGCGAGCCCCGCGTTCTCAGAATGCGGGGACGCGGGCCGCGGTGGGCGCGGTGCGGGCTCCCGGACCACGGCTTTTCCGTCCCGCAAGTGAAGGCGCCCCCTGAGGACCCAGAGCCGCCTACCTTGTAAATCGAGAACCTGTCCACGCGGGGAACTCTATCCTTGGGGGTCAGCGTGGCCTCGTTCTGGGACACAGGTGTACGTGAGGCTGGCTTTCGTGACAGTTTTTGGAGATTTTCCAGTTGTATGAATGAGTTTTCCTCTCTGCCTTCCCCACCCCTTACTCTGTGCCACCAGAGCAAACCTGCTTCGTGGGGATTTGCGTTTGCGCTCTTTTGAAGGTTTTGTTTGAAGAACATGGCAACGCAAAGTTTAGAGATTGTTGTGCGGGCCCTGGAGCTCTGAGGTTGCAACCTTCTATTAAGTAATCCCTCGGCTGGGTACGCGGACGCCTGGGCCCGCTGCACTGCCCTGAGCGGTGCGGTGGACTTGCCCGCACAGGTTTGCTGACCTCACTCTGGACGGCTGCTCTGGGAGGACTGCGCCCAGCGCCAAGGTGAAGCAGCGCTCTCCCTCTCCTGCCCGGAAGCTGGAAGACACAGAGGCCTCCTTTGTCTCTCACCCACTGTTCCCACGGTCAAGGCAGGGAGGAGAGCTCCACGAACCTCTGACCTGCTGACCCGAGGACTTTCCCAGCCCCTGTTGCTGGGTTAAAGTCCAGTAACGGATCTAGCAAGAGCCCCCATGCGCTCCCTGGAGCCCTCCAGCCCCTGAGGCCAGTTCTAACAGACCCCTAACACAAAGAACCTGTCACAAATCAACAACAAAATGTAATTATTCAAGCAATTTCAAAAACCACTGGAGTATTCAGAATGTGACTGTGACCGGTTCAAATGCACAGAGTCAGCAATTATTCCTGTGGTCATAGTCACCTTGGAATAAAATAGCTATTGATGGATGAAGCTTGAAATCGGTTCTTTGCTATTAATTTCTTTACAGCAAAATTTACCATAATGCATATTATCCTATAATGCATCACAAAGTTGGATGCATTTTTAAGTTTAAAAAATTATTTTAAAGATTTCTTTATTTGAAAGGCAGAGTGACAGGCAGGAAGAGAGAGAGAGATTCATCTGCTGATTGACTCTCCAAATGGCTGCAATGGTCTGGGGACCAGCCCAAGCCAGGAGTCAGGAACTCTTTCTAGGTCTCTCACTTGGGTGGCAGGGGCCAACGTGCTTGGATCACCTGCCGATGCCTTCGCAGGTGCACTAGCAGAAAGCTGGATTGTCAGCCAAGCAGTAGGCACTCGAACAGGTGCTCTGATATGGGGCGCTGGAGTTGCAGAGTGGCTTAACCAAGCACCACCACAGCAGCCCCTATAATGCATTTTTACAAATTATTTCAAGAGAAGTTGTAAAAATCATTCTTCTAGCACTACTGCTTCTGGTAGTGTACATATCTGTTTCTGTGTCTCTTAGATCCCGAAGTTTGCTCTCTCTCTCTCTCTCTCTCTCTTTCTCTCTCTCTCTCTCTCTCTTTTTTAAAAGATTTATTCATTTATTTGAAAGTCAGTTACACACAGAGAGAAGGAGAAGCAGAGAGAGAGAGAGAGAGAGAGAGGGAGAAAGAGAGAGAGAGGTCTTCCATCCACTGGTTCACTCCCCAATTGGCTGAACCAGTTGGAGCTGTGCCAATCTGAAGCCAGGCGCTTCTTCCGGGTCTCCCATATGGGTGCAGGGCCCCAAGGACTTGGGCCATCTACTGCTTTCTCAGATCGTAGCAGAGAGCTGGATTGGAAGTGAAACAGCTGGGACTTGAACTGGCGCCCATATGGGATGCCGGCACTGCAGGTGGCAGCTTTACCTGTTACGCAACAGCGCCAGCCTCAAAGTTTGTCTCTTAATCCAAACCAAGTAACATTTTTTTCTTCCCCAAATTTCTGCCATCTCTTTTTGTAGTTTTTCTTGAGTTGACATGACAGAGTACTACCCACCGCCCCTGGTGGGCCATATGAAACTGAAATTTTAAAAATATTTGTTATTTTTGAGGTAGCATATTTTTAATTTACTTTAAGTCAGAGGCTTATTGGCTCCACTGAAGAGTTCAACAAATAAAAAGTAAACATAACATAGTCCAACAGGAAAATGGGCAAGGTCCATACACCATAATCAAAAGATGTTCAGCTTTACTTCTATGAATTTTAAAATAGTCACAAATCGTTAAAACTATAGAAGTATATAATTCCTTTCAAAATGTTTGACAAGCATTTACTTTTCTGAACTCTGAAAGCCTAGCCAGGATCATTTCTAAGCGTCACCATTTTTTAGGTATCTGTGTGTTCCAAGTAGCATCTGAAATGCTTTTATATGGATGTGCTCATCTGAAACTCCACATGGTCCTGTGGGCAGGCATCATACACAGCCCCAGAGACGAATAACTTACCCGAGGCCGTGGGCTAGAAAGTGAGGATCAGGAATTCAAACCCTGTCTGATTGGTTTTCAGACCCAGTGTTTGCCTGTCTGTGTACTGCCTGGATTCTCTGATCCCAGCAGGACAGCCCAGACAAAACCACGGGAGTCTTAGAGAATTCTGTGACTTACAATTCCTCGTAATTTAAGATTCTGAAACATGGTCAACAGGGTAATAGTCCCCCAAAGATGTCCACATCCTAATCCCAGAATCTGTGTCACCTTACTGGGCATAAATGGCCTTTGCAAATGTGATAAATTAAGGATTTTGAGATGAGATTTTCCTGGATGCGCCGGTGAGCTCAGTGTAATCACCAGAGTCCTTAGAAGGTGCCAGAAAAGGAAATGTGGAGATGGAAGCAGAGGCCAGAGAGAGAGAGAGTTGCAAAGGCTATTGCTAATGCTCATCTGGAGAAGGGGCCCCCGGTCACAGAGTGCAGGCCACCTGGGGAAGCTGGGAAGGCCAGGGAGCAGGAACACGGCCTGCCCGCCCATGACTCTAGGGCTGCTCGCTTTCAGGACTGTAAGATAACTGAGTTTGTGTGTCAAGGCACTACGTGGTAGTGTGGCGATTTGTTAAAGCTGGGGATCCTGGGGCTGTGTGGTATGAGCCAAGGCCACTGTTCTCTGTAGCATGAATGCTGCCCCCATGTGGACACGTCTGAGCTAGAGCCTTTAGCCAACACCAACTGCCAGACAAGTGGGAGAGGCCACTCAGCAGGGGAATTTGAAGTTCAGGTCAATAGTGAGTAGCTTTCACTATAAGTACATTTCATGCAATATTTGTGATAGACTAAAAAAAAATCTATGCATTGGTTATCTGAAATTTAATTAGGCATCTTGTATTTTTCATTAGATGTGGCAGTCCAGTCTGAGGGAATAAAATCTTCACCTGTAATGCCTTGAATTGGACTTGAAATTTAACCTTGGAGAAGTAATCCCAAGAAACTTTGTTCTCCTTCCTTAAGTGCATATAATCTCATTTGCAAAATGTAAGGTCTTGGGTTTCGGCACCAATGTAAGGCTGCCACCAAACACACCAGACACTGGAGTAAGGGAAAGGGTTTATCGGGGAAAACTCAGCAGATGAAGGGGCAAAGAAAGAAAAAGAGAGAGGAGAGTGTAAGAGAGAGAGAGGAGAGGAGCTAGCGAGGAGAAAAGAGAGAGAGAGCAGGAGAGAGAAGCAAGAGGAGCCAAGACAGAGGAGCCAGCCAGCCGAGAAAGAGAGCCAGCAGGGGAGAAGAGAGAGCCACGTGTTCAGGAACAGGTCCTTTTAAAACTTTGCCGGAGGGCGGGCAGGGAAATAGGAACAGCGAATCCCATTAGGGTGGGGGTGGGGCTGACACCGGTGGTTGGGCCACACTAAATCCTTTCATTTTAATTAAATATTTATTCATTTGAAAGGCAGAGGGACAGGGAGAGAGTGACAAAAAGAGATCTTCCATTCTCTGATTTACTCCCAAAAATGCCCACAATAGCCAGGGCTGGACCAGGCTGAAGCCAAGAGCCCAGAACTCCACCTGAGTTTCTCCCATGGGCGGCAGGGGCCTGCACCCATGTGGGAGACCCAGAAGAAGCTCCTGACTCCTGGGTTTGGATGGACCCAGCTCCAGCCGTCGCAGCCATTTGGGGAGTGAAGCAGTTGCCCAGAATCCTATGGATAGTGGCTTTTTTTTTTTTTCCACAAAATCTAGATTTAACCAGGGGAGGAGCAGAATAACAGTTAACAACCACTCAGAGGACTGGAATAATAACCATTCAGAGATCTGGAAGAACAAGCAATCAGGGGCAGGGGTAAAAACCCATTAGAGGGCTGGAATTGGCAATCTCTCTAGCCATCTAGCCTATTCTCATAATAAAACTAAGTGTTGGGCCAAGGCTGTGGTGCAGCAGGTTAAACCCTGGCCTGAATCACCAGCATATGGACGCTGGTTCAAAAGCTGGCTGCTCCGCATCCAATTCAGCTCTCTGCTGTGGCCTGGGAAAGCAGTAGAAGATGGCCCAAGTCCTTGGGCCCCTGCACCTGTGTGGGAGACCTGGAAGAAGCTCCTGGCTCCTGGCTTCAGATTGGCACAGCTCCGGTCCTTGTGGCCAACTGGGGAGTGAACTAGTGGATGGAAGACATCTCTCTCTCTCTCTCTTTCTGTGTGTGTAACTCTGACTTTCAAATAAATAAATAAATATTAAAACAAACAAAAAAACTAGGTGTTGCTAAAGGCAGCCTGTGGGAAGAGGCAAGCACTTGGTGCACTCTTACAAGGACTCTCTCTCTCATTCCAGCAGGGATCTTACCTAACTGCCTATTAGCTCGTCTGACTCCTCACATCTCCCCCCTCAGAAGAATGGACCCTAGTGGTAAAGGGCAATGACCTCGCTGGCTGCTTCGTGCTGAGAGGGGCATGGTTGGGGGATGGCCGCAGGGCCTCCTCTTCCTTTGAGGGATGGTCTGGAAGTTAAAAGCCACGCTGTTAACATGTTTTAGACCCAAGCTCAGTGTTTGACTTCAGTCCTGCCATCAGTGTGGGTGCCAGTTGAATTCTTTCTGCAGAAATTCACTGCTCCCATGTAGCCACAAAACTGGGGTGGGCATTTGGTATAATGGTTACACCAAATTCAAGTGGAGCCTGGATTCAAGTCCTGGCTCCACTGCTGGTTCCAGCTTCCTGCTAATGATGCCCTGAGTGTCAGTAGATGATGGCTCAGGTCTTTGGGTCCCTGCCACCCACGTGGGAGATCTGGATGGAGTTCTTGGCTCCTGGCTTCTGCCCGACCTAGTTCTGACAATCGTGGGCATTTGGGGAGTAAACCAGTGGATGAGGGAGCACAGGCATTCTTTGTCTCTCACTCTCAAATTTAAAAAAAAAAATACAAAAACATATTCCTTTAGCACTTGAATTTCTAACTTTGGACTTTAGGAGGCATCCTGACTCCATCCTTGGGCTGCTAGTCCAGCCACTGCCCAGTCCCTGCCAGTCTTCCTGTCTAGGGCTCCCCAAGGAGCCCAGGTCCATCTGCAGGGCCTCCAACCTCATCATTCTGCCTTCCCCTTTCCCTTCTCCCCTCCAGCTCCTGGGGCTTACAGCTCAGCCACTGTGAACCTCTCCCAGGGCATCTTCCCTCCTTCCCCAGACACCAGTGGGTTCTGGAAGTCTCCAACCACAGGTTGTGGGGAACATGCTCACCTCCCAGATAAAGAAAGAACTATCTTTCTGAGAAGTGGAAGGCTCACTTCTGATCCACTCTAAGACTCTGTCCAATTGCCCATGTTCAGGGGCTCCCATGTGACTTACCTAGGATCCTCTAGATATTTTTCAGAAGCTTTTGGGAGTATAAGTTTAGGGAAGAAGAAAGGTGTTTTTTTTTGTTTGTTTTTTTTTTTTTTTTAAGCATAGCAGAATGTTCAGGAAGTCCCAGGGAAGGCCAAGAAGGCTTCATAGTTACAAACAATGTCTTCTCAGTGCCAGAGGCACCTTGGAGCTCCCAGAGCATGCAAGGTGGACAGCCAGGGTGCAGCTATTCTGACTGGGTGCCTGGTCCCAGCAGGCCCCCTTCTCAGCCTGGAAGACCAGACAAGGTAGGAGGGCTGTGCTGGGCCTGGCGGAACTCCGCCTTCTTCGCACCCGCCCTTCTCATTTTGTTTAGAAATGCTCCAGCCTGATGGGTAGCCCTTCACTTCCTCTCTTCCCCTTGTGCATCGTGTGTTCGAGGAGACCTTCTCATTCATAAAAAGCCACAGGGTCACGGGCACAGGTTTTACAATTAGAGCCACTTCCTTTCCCTTGCCCTTCAAACATCTTGGTCTTCTAAGTTTTCAGGTTTTGTATCAAACTTTCTTTCTTTGCACATTAGACTCAGTGAGCCTACATTGACACCAGAAGTCCATAGTTTACCAGAGTCTGTAAAGGCTCATTAGGGGGTGTACATCCTGTGGGTGTTGGACAAATCTAGGATGATAGAGTGCAGCAACCCTTACAGTGTCATACAGATTAACTTCACCACCCTACAAGTCCTCTGTGCTTTGCCACGGCCCTGCCCACCAACTCTGGCAATCATTCTTCTTTTTGCTATATCCAGGTAGAACTCTCACTTTGGTATTATGGGCATGATCCTTTTTGGATTGACTTCTTTCACTTAGTAATTTGCATTCAAGGATTCTCCTGCCTTTTCATGGTTTGATAGCTTATTTTTTAATTAAATGAAATTTATTTATTACTTATTTATTTGAATGGCAGAGAAAGAGAGAGCAGGTACATGCAAGAGAAAGATCTCTCATCAACTGGGTCACTCCTCAAATGCCTGCAACAGCTGGGACTGTGCAAGGCCAAAATCAGGAGTGGGAAACTCAGTCTGGATCTCCCATGTGGCCCCAGCTATCTGAGCCATCACCTGCTGCCTCCCAGGAAGCTGGAATTGGGAGCAGAGCCAGGATGGGATGCATGTGTCCTAGGTGGCATTGTCCACTGAGCAACTCTGACATTCACCTGTGACTGGGGGTTTGGAGTTCAGGAGGAAGCAGGCTGGCAACAAGGCCACAGCAGGTGTGGGCAGACACTGGACAGCTGCATCTTTGGGCAGTCAAGGTGGAAATCTCCTTTGTGCAACCGACCTTGAGTCAAGCATTTAGGATTTTCTATCGGTGCCTGGACACTCCGCTTTGAAGCTTTCTTTTCTTTTTTTAAAGATTTATTCATTTATTTGAAAGGCAGAAAGAGATAGAGATACAGATAGAGAGAGCGAGAAAGTGAAATCTCCCATCCACTGGTTCACTCCCCAACTGTCCACACAGCCAAGGCTGGGCTAGGTGGAAGCCAGGAGCTGGGAATACCATCTGGGTCTCCCACATGGGTAGCAGGGACCCAAGTATTTGGGTCATCTTCCATTGCTTTCCCAGGTGCTTTAGCAGGGAGCTAGATGGTGAGTGGAGCAGCCGGGACTCCCCAGGACTGGAACTGGCCCTCTGATGTGGGGTGGGATGCCAGTGGCACAGGCAGCCGCTCAACCTGCTAAGCCACAACACTGACGCTTTAGCTCACACAGTTAAAGTTGGGAGGGGTCAGGCCCTCAGGTGTTTCAGTGTTTGCTCCCTTCTTAGGAAATGATCTCTTTCTGTGGTGTGCCAGTCTGAGGACAAGCCTGGGATGAGAGTGGATCCCTTGGTGTGGTGCAGAGGGCGATGCTGCTACCTGCAATGCTGGAATCCTGTATGGGGCCAGTTCATGTTCCGGCTGCTCAGCTTCCAATCCAGCCCCTGCTATGGCCTGGGAAAGCACAGAAAGATAGCCCAAGTGCTTGGGCCCCTGCACCCACATGGGAGACCCAGATGAAGCTCCTGGCTCCTGGCTGCAGCCTGGCCCAGCACTGGCTGTTGTGGCCATCTAGGGGCTCAACCAGCAAATGGAAGCTCGCTCTCTGTCTTCCTCTTTTCTGTAACTCTTTCAAAATAAATAAATAGATAAATATATTTTTTTTTAAAAAGTGGATTTCATGTCACTATTAGTGCCCTAGTGTAAATTAAAATCAGGGAGCAGATATAATAGCTGAATATATTATATGGTGTAAGCTAGAGACTTACACCATAAACATCCTTTTAAAATTTTTTAAAAAATTTATTTGAAAGGCAGAGGTACAGAGATGCAGAGGCAGAGAGAGAGAGAGAGAGAGAGAGAGAGAAGTCCTGCATCTGCTGATTCACTCTCCAAATGACAGCAACAGCCAGAGCTGGGCCTGTCGGAAGCCAGGAGCCAGGAGCCTCCTCCGGGTATCCCACGTGGGTGCAGGGGCCCAAAGACTTGGGCCATCTTCTACTGCCTTCCCAGGCACATCAGCAGGGAGCTGAGTTGGAAGGGGAGCAGCCGAGACCCAAACCGTTGCCCGCATGGGATGCCAGCACTGCAGGCCGCGGCTTCACCCACTATGCCAGAGAGCCAGCCCCACAACATTAAAGATCTTAAATAGAAGCCTTTAAGAAATGCATCCAGGGGCTGGCGCTGTGGCACAGTGGGGTTAAAGCCCTGGCTTGAAGAGCTGGCATTCCATGTGGGTGCTGGTTCTAGTCCCAGCTGCTCCTCTTCCTATCCAGCTCTCTGCTATGGCCTGGGAAAGCAGTAGAAGATGACCCAAGTCCTTGGGCCCCTGTACCCACGTGGGGGACCCGGAAGAGGCTCCTAGCTTTGGATAAGTGCAGCTCCTGCCGTTGCGGCCATCTGGGGAGTGAACCAGCGGATGGAAGACCACTCTCTCTGTCTCTACCTCTCTCTGTAACTCTTTCAAATAAATAAAACAAATCTTTTTTTTTTTTTAAGAAAGAAATGCATTCAAGAGGCCTGAAAGTTTAATAAAACGTGAGTGCAATTAATTTTTCCGGAATTTAAGCAAAATTGAATGGAAAGAGAGCTGGCAGAGCGTCTACTCAACGCACTACCGAGTACAGATCCAGTGGGAAATAAAAAAAAGAAAAAAGAAACGAATGCACCCGCCTTGAGACACACAGCGCCCACGGCAGCGCCTCCGGGCCCACAAACTCGCGCAGGCGCAGACCCGGCGGAGGGAGGCTCGGCCTGGTCGGGGCGGGGACGCCCCGGGAGCCGCTCCACTCGGCCCCGCCCTCTTCAGTTCCCGGCCTGGCCACTGGGGGCGGCCGCGGCCTCCGCAGCGGCGACGGCCGCGGATCTGCGCTGCCCGGGTTTCCTGCCGGGCCTCTTTCGCGGCCGGGCCCAGCATGGCTGCCTCCAGGGCCGCGGGCCGGGGCATCGTAGCGCGCTCGCGTTCCTGACAGCCTCTGGCTTCTGTGCGCTCCTTGCTTTCCCCCGGCCACCCCAGCAGACATGTTTGCCAAGGCCTTTCGGGTCAAGTCCAACACGGCCATCAAGGGGTCGGACAGGTGAGGGAGGGACCGCGTCTGTTGTGCCCACGAGGCCCCCTGGACTCCTCGGCCCTGCTGGCCGCAGCCCCACGGCCGTCTCTGGCCGGGCCCGCCGACCCGCGGCGGAGGCCGAGGGGAACAGTCCGGGGAGGCACATTTTGAGGGTGAGGAAAGTAAGGGGGCCTGCCTTATCTGCCAGGCCGGTTTGGGGGGGTCTTTTAGGGAGTTTAGTTTAAAGAAGGTTTGTTTCAGTCGGAACTTGCGAGGATGCGGAAAAGGCAGTAATACAGGGTCCCTGCCCTCCGAAGAAGTTAGAGCTCCTTGGGAGAGTTCAGACTGGGTCGGGGGAGGCGCCCTGGGAGCTCAAAGTACGGGAAGAAAAGTGTTGAGTGGTTCCTTCCTGCAGGGGAGGCAGGTGGCGGCGGCGCGGAGGACTGTAGCCGGTCACACAGCATCGCCAGTACAGACACCGCGTTTGCCAGCCGGCGTCCTGCAGTTGGCATTGTTGGTGCTGTGGTGTAGCCTGTTTCATCGTAAGCTGACAGACTTGCCCAGAGAGGGGCGGGTCTGAGGGCCAGGCATGGAATCAGGAGAGCAGGGCCGTATTTTCTGTAGCAGGCTAATTTGGGTTGTTCATTTAGGCTTCAGTTTTCCCAGCCATAAAGAGAAAGACGGGCGCCAGGAACCTGGGGAAATTGCAGAGCGCTGGATGAGAAAGAGAACAGGCTGTTGAATCAGACGCGGTTTTATAGTGAGCCCTGAGTTCTCTATGTGCTTTCTGCAGGAGGAAGCTCCGGGCTGACGTGGCGGCTGCTTTTCCCACCCTGGGCACAGATCAGGTCTCTGAGTTAGTCCCCGGCAAGGAGGAGCTCAACACTGTGAAGCTGTATGCCCACAGAGGGGATGCAGTGACTGTGTACGTGAGTGGTGGTAACCCCATCCTATTTGAACTGGAGAAAAATCTGTATCCGACAGGTATGGCAATGGGATGGAGAGGGCCATGACTATAGTCCTCGTGTAACCGCTGCCTCTCTTTCTCTCTTCCCTTAACCTGCCTCATGGGTGACCAATGAGCACAAAAATCTCCCGCTACCATCCCTCAGGGTCTTTTTGGCCTGGCCTTCCTAGAAATGGGGTCTTTCACAACCAGAGCTGCTGTAGGAGGGAGGCGGAGGGGGCTGATCCAGACCAGCTGGTTGCAAAGGGAAGTTCTGAGATGAGGGAGCGATGGCTGAGGAGCTTAGAGTGGGTTCAGTAGGGGTAGGGCTGAGGTCTTCAAAGTGACGTGATTTCAGGGCATTTTGCTTTTCAAAACCGTCCTTAGTAGGACATTCATGCTACTGACAAGAGCTACTGTGCTAGAAGTGCGCTACATAGTGATCTTAGTGATAAACTTCACTCGGGGTGGCTCACAAGGAGTCTGAGGCTCTGACTGGCAGGGACGCCTCTCCTCTCTTCCACGGCTGCTGACTTTTCTCTGATGTTTGCTGCAGCTGTGCAATGCAGTCTCCTTAGGCGATGCCTTCTTCCCCACCCCCACTTCCCTGCGATTCTTGAAGACAAACGTGGACCCTTTCTGAGCTAAGCGTCTTACTGCTGTTCACTCTGCAAACAGAAGAAATAGAAGCGGTACATGGAGAAGTTTGCAGGCTGGCTCCCTGCTCTTCAGTGACTTCTGAGGTCATAAGTGGAAGCCTCGTGGGCTGTCTGTGCCCACTTGTATCCACGTGGCCGTTTCCTGCTGTTGCATTCCAGGTGGACGATGGGTGCCTCCCAAACTCAAGTGACACCCAGTTTCTTAGGTCTCTGCCTTTCTCAGGAATGAAACCTCTTGGGTGTCCCCTCACAACTTCTCTCTGGCTTTGAGTTCAGTTTCTTTTCTGTTCTAATTACAGTGACCGTCGTGTCAGGCTTTGCCAGGTCCCTAGGAGATTGAGTGTTCGGTGGTTAAGTGATTTCTGGTTTGTTTGTGTAGTGTACATGCTGTGGTCCCATCCCGATCTCCTACCGACCTTCACAACATGGCCTCTGGTACTGGAAAAACTGGTGGGGGGAGCAGGTAAGAGAATTTCCTGTATTCAGATTGGCTGTAACCTACTTAGGGAGGGCAACCAATTTAATCGATGTCCCCATTTTATGGGTTCGGATGGTTGAAAGGTAGAGTTTCCCTATGTCTGTGTTACACCTCTCACATGGCTGGTTCTGTGGGCCCTCTCAGCCTCCCGGACCTGTTGTGAGGCTCAAAGAAGACAAGTGTTGTGCTAGAACTCTGTGAGTGGCCATTTGCTGTGCGTTAAACCAGCCAGCCGAGTTTAGGGAACCAAGACAAGCTAGTACGTGCTGTAGAACACCCTTCCTGGTCGGGTTTCATCACCAGCCTCCCAAAGGGAGGTCTGACAAGCTACCATTTTCAGTTTCCATTGTGAATAACATAGTTTCTACTTAATCGATGTTTCTTTGTCCAGCAAATGAATAAATGATGGAGTAAAACATGACATTGGATGGAGGCAGAAATGAGTTGTGATGCTTCTGTTTGCTGCAGATTTGATGTTGCCGGGACTTGTGGTGCCCCCTGCTGGTCTGCCTCAGGTACAGAAGGGCGACCTCTGCGCCATTGCCTTGGTGGGGAACAGGTACGGTGTCTCTGGGGGGAGGCTGAGGTGAAAGGGGGGGAGAAGGGGAACGATAGCTTTCAAAGCTTATGGGCCCAGAATGGAAAGGAAATCCAAGTTTCCTTGGAAGAAGCAGAGAGTGGACCTGCTGTTGGACTGGCATTGGGTCCATGGGGTGCCTGAACGTCTGGGCTGGGGGTATTTGCTGCTGTGACGGTTTTGTTGGTCTTTGCTTTTTTGTAAATAACTTTAGGTTTACAGAAGAGCTACAGGGATGGTACAGATTCTGATTGACTCCTTAGCCAGCTCCCCTCAGTGGAACATCTTACATAACCACAGTGTCATTGTCACAACTGTGCGATTATTATTGGTACAACACTTAGCTAAATTCCATACCTTTCAGTATTTCCCATCTGTTCTGCTAGTGTCTTTTCTGTCAAGGGTCCTGTCCACGATATCAGCTCGCGTTTAGTTGTCATGTCAGTCTCCTTCTTCCTGACTTTTCTGTTGGTCTTCTTCTTCTTCTTCTTCTTTTTTTTTTTTTTAGATTCATTTATTTATTTGAAAGTCAACGTTACAGAGAGGCAGAAGCAGAGAGAGAGAGAGAGTTCTTCCATCCGCTGATTCACTCCCCAGATAGCCACAATGGCCAGAGCTGCGTCAATCTGAAGCCAGAAGCCAGGAGCTTCTTTCAGGTCTCCCACACAGGTGCAGGGGCCCAAGGACTTGGGCCATCTTCTACTGCTTAGCAGCAAGCTGGATCAGAAGTGGAGCAGCCAGGACTAGAACCTGGTGCCCATATGGGATGCCAGCACTGCAGGCAGCGGCTTTACCTGCTATGCCACAGTACTGGTCCTGGTCTGCTTCTAATTAATTTTAATAGCTTTACTGATATATAGTTTAGCTCCATTCAGATTCACCAATTTTAACGTATAATTCAATGACTTTTAGTACATTTACAGAGGTATTCAGCCATCACCTCACTGTTTTCTTTTACACATAAATCAAAAGGTAATTATATGAACAATTCTGAGAAATCAGAAGTCCCCTCACCCCACAGTCTTTTTCTTCCAGAGTTAACCACTATCATTTTTTAAAAAAATTGATTTATTTGAAAGGCAGAGTTACAGAGAGCAGAGAGAGAGAGAGGTCTTCCATCTGCTAGTTCACTCCCGAAGTGTCCGCAGCTGCTGGAGCTGGACCAATCCGAAGCCAGGAGCCAGGAGCTTCTTCTGGGTTTCCCACATGGGTGCAGGGGCCTAAGGACTTGGGCCACCTTCCACTGCTTTCCCAGGCCATAGCAGAGAGCTGGATCAGAAGTGGAGCAGCCGGGACTCAAACCGGCACCCATATGGGTTGCCAGCACTGCAGGTGGTGGCTTTACCCGCTACACCATAGCACCGGCCTCAACCATTATCATTTTGCTGTACATGCTTACTGCCTTTTCTCAGTGCATCTACATGTGAGCATCTAAAAGGGTATGATTTGAGGTGTGTCTCTTTAAAACCACAAACCAACAATGATGCAGTGTATGCATTTTTTTAAAAAATATTTATTTATCTGAAAGGCAGAGTTAGAGAAAGAGAGACATAGACATCTTCCATCTGCTGGCTCACTCCCTAGATGGCTGCAAGGACCAAGGCTAGGCCAGGCCAAGCCAAGTGCCTGGAATTCCTTCTGGGTCTCCTCTACGGGTGGCAGGGCCCCAAGCACTTGGGTCACCTTCCGCTGCTTACTGAGGCACATTAGCGGGGAGCGGAGTTGGAAGCAGAGCAGCTGAGACTCACCAGCACTCGTGTGGGATGCTGACATCACAGGCAGCAGCTTAACCCACTGCGCCACAGTGCCGTCTGCCGTGGTGGTTTTTTCAGTTCGTGGGTATGGATGTTTTCCTTGTCAGCACACAGCTGCTGAGTCTTCTTCACTTGCTGTGTGGCCGTGGGCAAGTCCTCCCCAGCAGACATTTATGTTGCCTCCCACTCGTCTCTACCACAAGCAGTCCTGTTGATGCCTCTAGGGACGCTGGAGCCACTACTTTCACAGAGCAGATACGGAAAAGCAGCACTGTTAGTTTGAAGCTGATGCCTAGTTTCTGTTTGCCTTCAAAAAAGCTGTGTCCATTTGTTCTACTCACAGCGTATTTGGAGCCTGTTTCCCTGCACTGTGGCCAATGCTGGATATAGGTCATATTCATTTGTGTTACGCTAGTGAGTGATGATTGAATACTATTACTATTTTTTAGAATTTTTGTTTATGTTTATTTGAAAAGAGAGAGAAAGATCATTGGTTTATCTGCCAGTTCACCAAGTGCCTGTCACAGCCAGGGTTAGGCCAGACTGCAGCCAGGAGCTTCTTCCAGGTCTCCCACGGGAGTGCAGGAGCCCAAACACTTGGGCCATCTTCCACGGCCTTCCCATGTACGTTAGCATGGAGCTGGAGTAGAAGTGGAACAGCTGGGAATCAAACTGATGCCCATATGGGATATCAGCGCTGCAGGCGGCGGCTTAACCCACTGCTCCACAGCGCTGGACCCTGGCTATGTAGTTTCACAGAGCAAGCCCTGATACAAAGAGCCAGCTCAAGAGGAATCTATAGTTGGCTCCACTGCTTATCTCTTGTCTCTTCTCCATGGCATCCCTCCACCTCCTTTATGGTGTATGAGTTACCTCCCCTCTCGACTTCCTTACAGGATGGCTATGATTCCTGCAGAGTAGGGGAGATGGTTTATATTTTTGGAATTAAAGAAAAAGAACTGGGGGCCGGCGCTGTGAGGCAGCAGGTTGAAGCCCTGGCCTACAGCGCCAGCATCTCATATGGGTACCAGTTCGAGTCCAGCTGCTCCACTTCTGATCCAGCTCCCTGCTATGGCCTGGGAAAGCAGTAGAAGGTGGCCCAAGTGCTTGGGCCCCTGCACCCACATGGGAGACCCAGAAGAAGCTCCTGGCTTCAGGTCAGCTCAGCTCTGGCTGTTGCAGTCGTTTGGGGAGTGGACAGAAGACCTCTCTCTCTGGCTCTACCTCTCTTTGTAACTCTGTCTTTCAAATAAAGAAAATACATCCTTAAGGAAAAAGAACTTTGGGGGCAGGTATTTGGTGAAGTGGTTAAGATGTCACCTCGAATGCCAGCATTTTATATCGGAGTGGCTGGGTTCCCACTCTGCTTCCCGTTCTAGTTCCCTGCTAATGCATTTCCTCGGAGGCAGCAGGTGATGGCTCAAGTGCCTGGGTCCCTGCCACCCGTGTGGGAGACCTGGATTGAGATCCAGGCTCCTGGCTTTGGGATGGCCCGGCCTTGCAGGCATTTGGGGAGTGGATGGAAGATCTCTATTTGTATGCCTTTCAAGTAAAATGAAAATAATTTTTTTTTAAAAAACAAACTTTAAATGTCCTTCCATGTGCTTCCCATGTTTGATTTATGAAACAGAGGCAGTGATAATTTCATAACAGGAGTCTACACAGAAGGCTAATGTTTGACCCAGGAATTATTGAGTCATCTACGGAGAATTTGAAGGAAATGGAGATTGGACCGAGTTAGTTTTGTAGTACAAGTGGAAGTTTGAAGTTGGTGACTGTGGTCCTTTTCCTTGTGTGGGAAGGTGGTCCTGGCGTGTGCTCTGGGAGCCTTTCCCTGACCCTGGTCCCTGGCCTTCCTCCTCTCAGAGCCCCAGTAGCCATTGGAGTTGCTGCCATGTCCACAGAAGAAATGCTGACGTCAGGCCTGAAGGGAAGGGGCTTCTCTGTGCTCCACACGTACCAGGACCACCTGTGGTGGGTACAGCCTTTCTTCTCTTCACAGGGAGCGGTGCGGGTGGAGAAAGAATGGGGCCCGAGGCCCAGAAAAGAGAGCCTTAGTCCCTGCTGAGTCCTTAGGCAGGTTGCTGGCACCAGACTATGTTTCCTTGACAGCTGGGGAGAAAATATTTTTTCCTGTTCAGATAAGTTAGAACTTGATTTTCAGGGGGAATTGTAGATCCCAGATTTGGAGGAAGACCTTAGGGACTGGCTCCTCTGCCCTCCCTGTGGTGATACTGGCATTTGGTGTTGGTTTTGCTGGTCTGGCCTTACCTGCCAAGCACCTCATGACAGGTGCTTCTGAATCCAAATCAAAGCAGGTTAGGTTCTCAGCCCCAGGACATAGTCTGATGAGGCTCATTCATCAGGTTTCACATTTCAGGTCTCCCCCTCATTACAGAAGTAACACATCCGGAATGTAGCCATTGCTTTTAAAGCCACGTACCTGTTCCTATTCTGGTCATTTTCCGGTCGTTTTACCAGATGAGTAAACAAGTGATGTAGCTGGCCTTTTAGCCGAGTGCCGAGGCCACGAGGCCGTGTGGCTGTGTGGTGTAGATTCAGCCTTACCTTTCCGAGCCCAGCCTTGGAGATACTCTTGATAAGTGCTGGCCAAGCCCTGCTTTGCTGGAGGTGCAGCTCATTAGCCTACTTTTCCAGCAGGATTTCCAGAGCTGTTGATTGCTGTCCTCTGGGCACCTTGCTTTGTAACCATCTGGGCAAGAGCAGTCAGGTTCAGGTTGTCTAAATTTTTCTATCAGTAGCTGCCTTAGTCTCCCTTCCCCTTAAAAAAAAAAAATCATGCTATTTACCTGATGGTGCACTTTGGCCTGCTGTGAACAGTACCAGACAGACACACTGCAGCTCTGAGTTGACAGCTTCTCTCTGCCTACTCTGCTGTGGCTTTGCTTTTTTCCCCTGTCTTTCTAACGCTCAGTGGCTTACAAGCAGGGCTGTCTTTACTGTGCACATTTGAGTGTGTTCGATTAACAGAAGCCACTGATTTTGCAGCCCCTGAGCAGCCCAGGTGTCTGTATTTTGCTCTCTACGCTGGGCCTCGGGTTTCCTTCACCAAACGCGTGCTGCCGATGCAGTCTGAGTTTTGTGCTTAGTTCAAGATGGTTCTGCTATTTTTAACTCGTCTAAGCAGAATACTTTAGGGACCTAACTTTAACTGCTTTTTCTTTTATTTTTCTCTGTCTCAGGATGTGTGTTAACGATACCTGTATTATTCCTTTGGGATAAGGAAGAGGAAAGGATTTCCCCATTTTAGAGATGAGGGAACTGAGGCTGATGGGGGACTGGCTCCAGGACTGAAAGTAGTGTTGAGACGAGAGCAGAGGCTCCCTGTCCCCTCTCAGACGCTCCTGCCTGGGGGCTCGTGCTTGCTGTGAGCCTCTGGCTGCCTCTCCCCGCCCAGGAGAGCAATTTGGCTGCTTCCTGGTGTTTCTGACATGAGATTTTTGCAGGCGATCTGGAGACAAGTCCTCTCCACCTTCCATTGCTCCCCTGGTGGTGGATCCTGCAGATCTCAATGATGACAAGGAGTCGGTCCAGGTGAACCCCGTGCTGCAGGGAGAGGAGGAGGGGAATGGGGAGACGGCTCTCTCAGAAGCCACCAGCGCTGGGGGCCAGGACCAAGACCCCACAGACAGCAGAACCCTTCAAGGTACGGCTCTAGGAGTGCAAGGACACATCTCCCTTTCTCCAGTCGAGGCGCCTGGTGTGCCCCCTCATCTGAGAGCAGAGGGTGGTGCAGCAGCCCTGTGACATGTTGCCTAGGAGTTCGAGTGCACCCTGCCCCCCTCGCGGTGCCAGTCTGCCCTGGCCTCGGGGCTGTTTCCAGCTCCAGAGCCCTCCAGGGTTTTATGTGGCTCAGATTCTCTGCGTGAGTGCCCCTGGCTTCGTGGAACTTGTGGGCTGACCCCTTCCCTGGGACTCAGGGCTCAAGAGTAAGAGCTGGGGCGGGTTCTTTTCAAGGCCCAGAGGCTGAGGCCGGGGTGGAGCTGGGCCGGGTGGGCCTTCTGCCTCCCTCAGGAAGGAGGTGATCCGGTCTTTGCCTTGCAGAGCAAATGGATGAGCTGTTGCAGCAGTGCTTCTTGCACGCCTTGAAGTGCCGCATCCAGAAGGCCGACCTCCCGTTGCTCACCAGCACGCTCCTCGGCAGCCACATGTTCTCCTGCTGGTACGGAAGGCACTGCTGGGGCCAGCAGCCGGGGAGGGCACAGGCTGAGGGGGGACTGGGTGGACCACGCCATGTGGCATGGTGGGGGTGGAGTGGAAAGCTGGCCTGGCGAATAAACCAGGTCCTGGGTTTTACAAACTTAGATTTTGGCCAGTGAAAGCATGTGGAGGAAATGGAAGGTTCTCTGAAATGGCCCCTGCTGGGGGTTCCAGGCTGTCTCGGCTCAGGCAGGTGACCTGGGAGAGACCCAGGACAGTGTCTCGTCAGGGGTCTCCCTCTGGAATGTTCAGTTCCCTCACAATTCTGAAAAATAGGTGGGCCCTCTATGCTCCCCCCGCATAAAGCATGAGCCATGAGGAGGGGTGGGGCGTTGAAGGAGGGGCCGTCGGGGTCTGAGCCTTCTACCTAGAACACACACACACACACACACACACACACCCCACACCCCATAAAGCATGAGCCATGAGGAGGGGTAGGGTGTTGAAGGGGGGCCGTCGGGATCTGAGCAAAGCAGAGTTCTTCTAGGAGGAACAGGTGTGGACCCTCTACCCCCACCCCCACACATGCCATAAAGCAGGAGCCATGAGGAGGGGTTGGGTGTTGAAGGGGGCCATTGGGGTCTGAGCAAGGTAGAGTTCCTTAGGAGGAACAGGTGTGGACCCTCTACCCAACCCCTACACGCATGCATACTCACACTCACACACACCATAAAGCAGGAGCCATGAGGGGTGGGGCGTTGAAGGATGGACTGTCGGGGTCTGAGCAAGGCAGAGTTCTCTAGGAGGAAGAACAGGTGTGGACCCTCTACCCGCCCCCCCCCCCCCCCATAAAGCAGAAGCCATGAGGCGTGGTAGGGCATTGGAAGTGGGGCCGTCGGGTCTGAGTAAGGCAGAGTTCCTCCAGCCGCTGGGCTTCTCTGAGCCGCTTCCAGCACTCGCAGGGTAAAGGTGAGATAGCCTGACCTCTGATAAGCACCCCATAAATACTGTTGTGTCAGGAGGCTTGCTTATTGATTTTACCCTAGGACTGAATTTCTTTCACTGGGGAGTCTTGCTCCATTTTTGGAAGTGGCTTTTAGTGTAGTCCCTGCCTGTTACACCCAGGCTGCTTCAAGGCGTCCTGCACAAGTTGTGAGATGTTTAGGAATTTGTCCTGACCCTGCTGGGTTCGAAGGACAGGGGAGAGGGGTCCTGGAATATTCTGTAGAACGGAGGTTCTTCATCTGTGGCAGTGGTTTCTGCTGGAAGAGCTCCCCAATAATCTTGCTGTTGAATATCATATTTTGAGAAAAGATAAGCTCTAGGGAGAGGGAAAGATTGTAGCTCTTACAGGAAGCCAGGTGGTAGCAGTTAGGGTTGGTAGGCCCTACCTCCGCGGTGCCACTGCAGCACTGGTGGTGGCCACAGGATGGAGCTTGCTGACCCTGCTCAACCTGGCTGCCTGGACTGTGAACTTGGTGATGGGAAGGTTCCTCTGGAGGTAGAGTTTTTGTTGTTAACTTAAGATTTACTTATTTGAAAGGCAGAGTTAGGGTGAGAATTTCCATCCACTGGTTCATTTCCCAGTTGGCTGCAACAGCTGGTGGTGGGTTGATCTGAAATCAGGAGCCAGGAGCTTCTTTCAGGTCTCCCACATGGGTGCAGGGACCCAAGGACTTGGGCCATCTTCTACTGCTTCCCCAGGCCATAGCAGAGAGCTGGATCGGAAGTGGAGCAGCCAGAGGCGGTGGCTTTACCCCCTATGCCACAGCCCTAGCCCTGAGGTGGAGCTTTTGAGGACATAGAAGTTCCTGTGGTTTGAGAGGAATCTAAAACTATATCCAGTATAATAGCTTTTACATGTGTTACTTTAAATTTAAATGAATTAAAATTAAATAAAACTAGAAATTCAGCTCCTTGGTCACATTAGTCACATTTCAATAGCCACCTTGGTGGCTCCCCCCTTGGAAAACACAGATGGAGACTCTGTGCCTTCATGGAAAGTTCTGTTACACAGCCCTGATCCAGGCATCCCTCAGTCTGTGAGGCTCTCGGATGCCCCCACTGGACAGAAAGTTCTGGAGCCACAGCATCTGTGTGAAATGAGTGTGGGGAGGAAGGCTGAGGCAAGACCATCCTCTCGGTGTCGGGCAGTCCCACCAGGTTGCTGTCAGCTTAAGTTGCCTTTTCCTCTGCCATCAGCCCTGAGGGACACCAGCTGGACATAAAGAAGTCAAGCTACAAGAAGGTAAGCAGGCACCTGCTTTGCGTTGTACTCAGAACTGCGTAGGGCACACAGGATGGGACGGACCCGCCTGGACACTGGGACAGCCTGTTGTGTGCAGGACGTGGGCTGGAATTGGGTTTTTGATTCCAGGGAAAAGGCCCCTTCCCTCCCCGCCCCAAAAAAACCCAAACAAAAAACCAGGTCTCCCTGGGTGGGTGGTCCCACTTCTTCCCTTTTGGCTCTTGCCTGTGTGACCAGAGTTCTGCACAACCTCCCGGGTTAGTCTCCGGCAGGGTGGATGGGTCTCCTGGTGGATGAGGGCAGGGTTCCTGCCCCGCTTGCCCCAGCACACCCCAGTGCTCCGTGGCGGGGCCCAGGAAGTCCCTGCCACTGGCCCCCTTTCCCGTAGCTCTCCAAGTTCCTGCAGCACATGCAGCAGGAGCAGATCGTGCAGGTGAAGGAGCTCAGCAGAGGGGTGGAGAGCGTTGTGGCTGTGGATTGGAGACACCCGAGGTGAGTGCGGGGCCTGGGCCCCGGCGCGGGGCTTGCCAAGATGCTCGTATCAAATGTGTTTTCTTTCCTTCTGCCGGGTTCTAGGATCACATCTTTCGTCATACCTGAGCCCTCCCTGACCTCCCAGAGTGTGCAGGAGGGTAGCAGGGAGCAGCCCTATCGCCCTCCAGACATAAAACCCCTCTACTGTGTCCCAGCCAGCATGACCCTGCTCTTCCAGGAGTCTGGCCACAAGTGAGTTTTTGGAGAGCAGCCCTTCCCTGCCTGCTTGGTGTCCTGGCCTCTGCTCCCTCTCGGAACTGTTCTTTTGTGACTGGAAAAGCCTTTTTCCCTGTCTTCCTTGCTCCTAAGTCCAGCTTCAAGCCCCGCCTTCTCTTTGGCAGTTTCTTGGGACTAGAAGAACCAGAGTAGGTGTCTTCCTTTTCTGCTGTCAAGCCTCTTCCCGCACGTGTGCCTGCCCCAGGAAAAGGGAAGAGAGTAGAGGTCAAAAGCCAAGGCAGGCATGTGCTGAGCAGGGCTTGAGTCTGGACGCTCCTGCTTTGTCTTTGGCCATAGCTTGAACTGATTCCCGGGTCCTTCTGTCCTAGGAAGGGGAGTGTTCTCGAGGGCAGTGAGGTCCGAGCCATCATCATTAACTATGCCAAGAAAAATGACCTGGTGGATGCAGACAACAAAAAGTGAGTGGGGAGGCAGAGAGCTAGGTCTGCCCCATTCGGTTTTCACCTTCAGACAGTGACGTGTTTGGGGAGGGTGTCTGGGGTGGAGTGCAGAAACCGTGGCGTCTCAGAAATCTTCCTGAGAGGTGGCTTCCAGAGTATTCCTGCTTAGGTTGCCTGGGTCCCACCATGCCGGCGACATCGGCTGTGGACTGAAGAGCCACCACTGATCTCAGGTGCACGTGGCTGCTGTGAGGTGTGGCATGCAAACTTCACCAACATTTTACCCAAGTTGTCATAGCTTTTTGGTATTATTTTCTCAGTAATTGTGAACAGGTGGTAAATTACCAAATGAAGAGAGTTCCATTCACCTTTTTTTCCCCTTACTTTCAAAAGACATCTTCCTGAACAAAAAGCTGGGTCCTACCAGCCTAATCTAACCCCCGTTTTAAAGATCTTCATTTTCTTTTTTCCTTGCTAGGCTCCTTGAAACTAATCCCAGAAAGCCATCACCCTGTTAGCAGAAATGAACTTGGTTCTGGGAGTTGCCGCATTCCATTTTCCACCACCTGCTTCACCTCCCAGGAAAGCTGGAGCCTCCCATCTGTAGGGCTTCTGCCCGGTTGACTGTGGTCCCTTGACTGAGTCCGATCCTGAATGACTGCCAGGGACAGATGAAGAATGAGCCCCGAGGTGGCCCTTAGGTCAGGGGGGTTGAATCTGGGATTTATTTCCTGCTGCTGCTTTCCCTCTAGTCTTGTGAAATTGGACCCCGTCCTGTGTGACTGCCTCCTAGAGAAACATGAACAGCATTCCATCATGAAGCTTCCGTGGGACAGCCTTGTGACCAGGTAACAGGAAGTGGCAGTGCTTCTCCAACTCCTCTGTCCCCTCCCGTAATATCTCTCACAGTACGTTTCAGAGTTGTCTGAGTTCTGGCTTTCTTTCCCCAGTTCCTAAGATAGCAGTCTGCGTAAGCACAGGCTGGAGTAATTCTCATGGGAGGGGTGGATCCTGAACAATTTGAGCAAATACCTTATAGAAGAACTTGAGAGGAAGAAAGAAAAGAGACATTATTAAAAATAAGAACTTCAGCCAGATATAGAAACAGAATAACACTGGGGGAATATCCTAAAGTCTTTAAAAAGAGACTATCTTTCTCATTTCTTTAAATTTTTTAAAAGTTTTATTTAGGAAGCAGAGTTACAAAGGGAGAAACAGATCTTCCATCCACTCTGGCCACAAGAGCCAGAGCTGGGCTGATCTGAAGCCAGAAGCTTCTTCCAGATCTCCCACGTGGGTGTAGGGTGTCAAACACTTGGGCCATCTTCCACTGCTCTCCCAGGCCATTAGGAAGGAGCTGGATCAGAAGTGGAGCAGCTCAAACCATTGTCCATATGGGATGTTGGCACTGCAGGTGGAAGCTTAACCTACTGTGCCACAGTGCCAGCCACATATCTTCCTTATTTCCACAGAAGCACAGGAGCCAGACTTATTGTTCATTGACCAAATCGGGCCTGCCACCTGTTCTTGTGAATAAAGTTTTATTGCAACACAGCTATACCCATTTGTGTGTTATCTGTGGGCTGCTTCTGTGCTGTTGTGTTGTCAGGATTGAGAAGCAGCAACAGAGACCACAAGGTCCACAAAATCTAAGATATTTACTGTCTGGATCTTTTATTGAAAAAGTTCGTCAATCCTGAAACATGCTAGCAGGAGAGAATTTTTTAAAAATATTTATTTACTTATTTTAAAGGCAGGGTCACAAACAGAGAGGGAAAGACAGAGTTTTTCCTTTGCTGGTTCACTCCTCAAAGGGCCAGAGCTGGGCTGATTTGGAGCCAGGAGCTTCCTCCAGGTCTCCCACGTGGGTACAGAGGCCCAAGCACTTGGGCCATCTTTCGCTGCTCTCCCGGGCTGCTTGCAGGGAGCTGGATTGGAAGTGGAGCAGCCGGAACTTGAACTGGTGCCTGCATGGGATGCTGGTGCTGCTGGTGGAGGCTTAACCTACCATGCCATAGCACTGTCCCCGAAAGATGCATTCTTCAAACCTTTCAGAAATGAGAAGCAGCACTGGGGGCAGCAGGCCAGGAAAGGGGTGTTCTTGAGACCAGCGGTAGCCTCCTCAGGGGACAGGGCAGGTTCTCTGAAGGCCAGGCCCTTGGACAGCTTCCTGTGACTCCGGTCCCTGGTGTTGCCTTCCCTGGATCGGCAGCTCTCCTCTCGGGCCACACTTTGAGAGCTTGACAGATAGATGGGCCTGTGCAATGCCGAGTTCCTCGGGTTGTGAACGACTGGCCGGCAGGAGCTGCCCAAGCCAGCTGCCTGCTGGCGGTGGGCGGGAGGCCGGGCTGTCTGTGGGTTTGATCACCGTACAGTTCCAAATGCCTGTTGCAGGTGCTTGGAAAAACTGCAGCCTGCCTATCAGGTGACCTTTCCCGGACAAGAGCCTGTTGTGAAGAAAGGGAAAATCTGTCCAATTGACATCACCCTAGCACAGAGAGCTTCTAATAAAAAGGTAATCTTTAAAAAGTCATAATGTTTGAAGAAACATCTTTTAAAAAAGGAAAAAGTACAATAGGTACAGTGTTTAAGGATGGTGATTTAATCTCTGCCCTAAGTCTCAGTCTTCCTGCAGTGATTGGCTCCAAACGCCTCAGAGATGGCCTAGGAAACGCCCGAGCTTCAGTGCTGGGCCCTGTGTGAAACGGCTCATGCTGGCCCTTCTCGCTCAGTGTCTGTAGGATTTTGTGCTGGGAAACCTGCTAGAGTCTGTCCCAGATGTAATCAAGGTTTTATTTTTATTTTTTTCTTAGTGTTACTTAATGGACTTCAGCTCTTCCACATCCTATTAATTCTTGGGCCTTACTGAATGAAAATCCCTTTTTTTTTTTTTTAATTGCTGAAGGGGTCAAGGGTGTTTAGCTTGGCAACACAGTCACTGGAAACAAATTACATGTGTCTTCAAATATGTGAAAAGCTGTCCTGTGGAAAAGCAGTGTTTACTCTGCCTGCAGAAGATAGAAATAGGATTATTGGGTGGAAATCCCAAGCAGACAGACTTGGGTTCAAAATGGAGAACTTTCTAGGAGTCTCTGCTTATGAGTGTGGGCTGTGGAATCCAACCCAGGTTCAGGTGCAGCTTTGCCTTGCTGGTTGACCTTGAGCAGATGAGTGTCTTCTCCCAAGTGTGCCTCTGTGAGGAAAGGGGGTAGTCCCTGTGCTGTGAGACACAGTAAGGATCAGATGAGGGGAGAATATGTGGTGGAGCTTTCAGAGTAGTACATGGCACACGAGCCATTAATAAATGAAAACCACTGATGGTAACCTTGTGTTAACTGTCTGGAACCTCTGTTGAAGTTCTTATGTGCCAAGCACAGTACTAAGCATTTTTTATACTTTTAATTTATTTACACTTGAATTTTTCTTTTAATTTAAGGGATACAAATTGCATGGGTTTCATATCTGCAGATTTAGGAACGTAGTGCTACTTCCCACCATACCCTCCCTCCTGCCCATGCTCTTAATTTTTACAAAGATCTATCTTCAGTTACCTTGCATTCATTAGATTTACCCTACACTGAGTAAAGAGTTCAGCAAATAGTACAAAGTAAAACACTGTTCCTCAACAGTAACGACAAGGGCTGCAAGCAGTCACTGAATCTCAAAATGTCAATTTCACTCCAATACATTACATTTTAGATACTGTTAGTTACCACAGATCAGAGAAACATATCTGACTTTTTGGGACCAGCTTATTTCAGTAAGTATAATGGTTTCCAGTTGCATCCATTTTGTTGCAAAAGACCAGATTTAAATTTTTTTTTTTTTTTTTACCACTGAGTAGTAGTCTATAGTGTGTATCTACCGTAATTGCTTTATCCAGTTATCAGTTTATGGACATTTGGCTTGATTCCATATCTTAGCTATTATGAATTGAGCTGCGGTGAACATAGGGGTACAGATAACTTTCATTTGCTGATTTCCTTTTGTTTGAGTAAATTCCCAAGAGTGGGATTGCTGGGTCATATATGGTAGGTCTATATTCAGCTTTCTGTGGTATCTCCATAGTGTGTTCCACAGTGGCTGCACCAACAGTGGATTAGGGTACCTTTTCCTCACATCCTCGTCGGCATTTGTTGTTTGTTGATTTTTGTATAAAAGCCATTCTAACTGGAGTGAGGTGAAACCTCCTTGTGGTTTTGATTTGTTTTGCTCTGATGGCTAGTGATCCTGAGCATTTTTTCGTGTATCTGTTGGCCATTTGGATTTCCTCTTTTGAAAAACACCCGTTCAAGTCCTTTGTCCACTTCTTAACTGGGTTGTTGGTTTTGTTGAGTTTCTTGAGCTCTTTATAGATTCTGGTTCTCAATCCTTTATCAGTTTCATAGTTTGCAAATATTTTCTCCCATTCTGTCAGTTGCCTCTTCCCTTTGAGTGCTTTGCAATGCAGGTTCTGAGCTTGATGTAATCCCATTTGTAAATTTTGGCTTCGATTGCCTGTGCCTCTGGAATCTTTTTAATCCAAGAAGTCTTGGCTTATGCCAATGTTTTGCAGAGTTTCCCCAATATTCTCTAGTAATTTCATGGCATCAGGTCATAGATTTAGATACTTTTTTTTTCTTTTTTCTTTTCTTTCTTTTCTTTTTTTTTTTTTTTGACAGGCAGAGTTAGAGAGAGAAAGGTCTTCCTTTTTCCGTTGGTTCACCCCCCAAATGTTTACTGCGGCTGGCGCGCTGCGCCAATCCAAAGCCAGGAGCCAGGTGCTTCCTCCTGGTCTCCCATGCGGGTGCAGGGCCCAAGCATTTGGGCCATTCTCCACTGCCTTCCTGGGCTACAGCAGAGAGCTGGACTAGAAGTGGAGCAACCAGGACAGAATCCGGCACCCTGACCGGGACTAGAACCTGGGGTGCCGGTGCCGTAGGCGGAGGATTAGCCTAGTGAGCTGTGGTGCCAGCCAGATTTAGATACTTGATCCATTTTGCGTGGATTTTTGTGAAGGTGTAAGGTAGGGGTCTTGTTTCACACTTCTGCATGTGGAGATCCAGTTTTTCTAGCAACATTTGTGTTGTTTGTGTTATTTACTTTTTTGACAAGTAGAGTTAGACAGTGAGAGAGAGAGAAAGGTCTTCCCTCCGTTGGTTCACCCCCCAAATGGCCGCAACAGCCGGCGCTGCGCTGATCCGAAGCCAGGAGCCAGGTGCTTCCTCCTGGTCTCCCATGCGGGTGCAGGCGCCCAATAACTTGGGCCATCCTCCACTGCCTTCCTGGGCCACAGCAGAGAGCTGGACTGGAAGATGAGCAACTGGGGACAAGAACCCGGTGCCCATATGGGATTCCGGCGCCGCAGGCGGAGGATTAGCCAAGTGTGCCATGGTGCTGGCCCTGTCTGTCTTTTTTTTTTTTTTTTTTTTTTTTTTTAAGATTTGTTTGAAAGACAGCTACAGAGGGATGTAGAGACAGAGAGCGGTCTTCCATCTGCTGGTTCACTCCCCAGATGGCTGTAGCTGCTGGAGCTGAGCCAGGAGCCTCTTCTGGATCTCCCATATGGGTGCAGGGGCCTAAGGACTTAGGCCATCTTTCGTGGCTTTCTCAGGTGTGTCTGGAAGCTGGATCGGGGGTTGGTGCTGTGGTGTAGTGAGTAAAGCTGCTGCCTGCAGCACTGGCATCCCATATGGGCGCCAGTTCAAGTCCCGGCTGCTCCGCTTCCGATCCAGCTCTCTGCTCTGGCCTGGGAAAGCAGTAGAAGATGGTCCAAGGCCTTGGGCTGCTGTACCCATGTGGGAGACCTGGAAGAAACTCCTGGCTTGTGGCTTCGGATCAGTGCGGCTCTGGCTGTTGGCACCCAATTGGGGAGTGAACCATTGGATGGAAGACCTCTCTCTCTCTCTGCCTCTATTTCTCTCTGTGTAACTCTGACTTTCAAATAAATAAATCTTTCTAATTTTTTATTTTTTTGACAGGTAAAGTTATAGACAGAGAGAAAGGTCTTCCTTCTGTTGGCTCACTCTCCAAATGGCCACCACAGCCGGCGCTGCACTGATCCGAAGCCAGGAGCCAGGTTCTTCCTCCTGGTCTCCCTTGTAGGTGCAGGGGCCCAAGCACTTGGGTCATCCTCCACTGCCCTCCTGGGCTGCAGCAGAGAGCTGGACTGGAAGAGGAGTAACTGGGACTAGAACTGGCGCCCATGTGGGATGCCGGCGCCACAGGCAGAGGATTAATCTAGTGTGCCACGACACCAGCCCCAGTAAATAAATCTTAAAAAAATGGATTGGAAGTGGAGCAGCCGGGACATGAACCCATGACCATATGGATGCTGGTGCTGCAGACCGGGGCTTTAACTCACTGTGCCACAGTGCTGGCCCCCAGCACCATTTGTTGAAGAGACTGTCCTTGCTCCAGGGATTGATTTTAGCTCTTTTGTCAAAGATAAGTTGATTGTAGATGCGTGGTGTGACTTCTGGAGTTTTCTGTTCTATTCCAATGGCCCATATGTCTTTTTTCCAGTACCAGGCTGTTTTGAATATAACTGCCCTGTAGTATGTCTTGACATCTGGTATTGTGATGTCTTCAGCTTTGTTTTTGTTCCGTAAGATTGCTTTAGCTATTCAGGGTCTCCTATGTTTCCATATGGATTTCAGCATCACTTTTTCTATATCTGAGAAGAATGTCTTGGTATTTAGATTGGTATCACATTGAATCTGTAAATTGCTTTTGGTAGTATGGACATTTTGATGATGATTCCAGTTCATGAACATGGAAGATTTTTCCTTTTTTTTCTTTTGTATTTCTTTAATGTTTTGTAATTCTCATCATAGAGATCTGGCATCCTTGGTTAAATGTACTTGATTTTCTTTGGTAGCTATTGCAAATGGGGTTGATCTTAGAAGTTCATTCTCAGCCATGGCATTGTCTGTATACAAAAAGGCTGTTGCTTTTTGTGTGTTAATTTTATATCCTGCCACTTTACCAAACTCTTCAATGAGTTCCAATTGTCTCTTGGAGTCTTTTTGTAGAATCATGTCATCTGCAAATAAGGGTAAATTGACTTCCTCCTTCCCAATTTGTATCCCTTTGATTTCTTTTTCTTGCCTCATGGTTCTGGCTAAACCTTCCAGAACTATATTGAATAGTAATGGTGAGAGTGGGCCTCCTTGTCTGGTTCCAGATCTCAGTGAGAATACTTCCAACTTTAACTCATTCAATAGGACACTGCCATTGGTTTGTGATAAATTGCATTAATTATGTTGAGGAATATTTCTTCTATACCTAATTTGCTTCAAATTTTCATCATGAAAGGGTGTTGTGTTTTATCAAATGCTTTTTCTGCATCTATTAAGATAATCACATGATTTTTCCCTTTTTTTTTTTTTTAAGATTTATTTTATTTATTTGAAAGGCAGAGTTAGAGAGGTGGAGAGAGAGAGAGGTCTTCCACCTGCTAGTTCACTCCCCAGGTGCCACAACAGCCGGAGCTTTTCCAATCTGAAGCAGGAACTTCTTCCGGGTCGCCCAAGTGGGTGCAGGGGCCGAAGGACTTGGGCCATCTTCCACTACTTTCCCAGGCCATGGCAGAGAGCTGAATTGCAAGTGGAGTAGCTGGGACTCAAACCGGCACCCATATGGGATGCTGGCACTGCAGGTGGTGGCCTTACCCACTATACCACAGCACTGGCCCCTAAACTTTACTCTTAACACTGCTTTTGCTGTATCCCATATGTTTTGATATGTTGTATTGTCATCTTCATTCATTTCTAGAAATTTGATTTCTCTTTTGAATCTTGAATGACCCACTGTTCATTCAGGAGCATGTTGTTCGGTTTCCATGTGTTTACATATATTCTAGAGATTAAGTTGTTGATTTCCGGTTTCATTCCATTGTAGTCAAAAAAGGTGTATGTTATGATTTCAGTATTTGAGAATTTGCTGAGACTTGCTTTGTGGCCTAGCATGTGGTCTTTCCTAAAGAACATTCCATGCACTGGTGAGAAGAATGTGTATTCCGAATCTGTAGGATGAAAAGTTCTGTAGATATCCGTTAGATCCATTTGGTCTATAGTGTTGATTAACTGTTGTTTCCTTGCTGATTGTTTTGTTTTGTTTTTTATTTTTCTTGGTCTGGTTGATCTGTCCAGTGGGGTTTTGAAGTCCCCCACTAGTATTGAATTGGAGTCTAGATCTCACTTTAGATCCATTACCATTTCTTTTACATAGCCAAGTGCCCTTTATTTTATGACTATTTACAGTAGTCACATCTTCCTGTTGAATTGATCCCTTAATCATTGCATAGTGTCCTTCTTTGTTTAACAGTTTTTGTGTTAAAGTCTATTCTGTCTGATTAGGATGGATATACCTGCTTGTTTCTGCTTTCTGTTAGCATGGAATATCTTTTTCCATCCTTTCACTTTCATTCTGCATGTATCTTTGTTGGTGAGATGTGTTTCTTGTAGGCAGCAAATAAATGGGTCTTGTTTTTTATTCCATTCAGCCAGTCTATATCTTTTAAATGGAGAGTTGAGGCCATTTACATTCAAGGTGACTATTGATAAGTAACGACTTGGCCCTGCCATTTTTCCATAAATATTCCTATTGTTTACTTTGGATTTGCTTTGTACTTTTACTGGGAGATTTTCTGCTTTACCTTCTTTCTTAGTGATGACCACGTTTCTGTGTGTAGCACATCCTTAAGCATCTTTTGTAAGGCTGGATGAGTGGTGACAAATTCTTTCAATTTCTGTTTGTTATGGAAGGTCTTTATTTCACCTTAATTCATAAGTGAGAGCTTTGCAGGGTACAGTATTCTGGGTTGACAGATTTTTTTCCTCTTAAGACTTGGACTGGGGCCGGTACTGTGGTGTAGTGGGTAGAGCCACCACCTTCAGTGCCGGCATCCCATATGAGCAACAGCTCAAGTCCCAGCTGCTACATTTCCCATCCAGCTCTCTTTTATGGCCTGGGAAAGAGTAGAAGATGGCACAAGTCCTTGGGCCACTGCACCTGCTTGGGAGACCTGGAGGAAACTCCTGGCTCCTGGCTTTGGATTGGTGCAGCTCCAGCCATTGTGGCCAGTTAGAGAGTGAATCAGCAGATAGAAGACCTACCTCTCTCTCTCTCTCTCTCTCTCTCTTCCTCTCCTTCTCTCTCTGTTTAACTCTGTTCAAATAAATAAAATTTTTGAAAAAGACTTGGGCTATGTCTTGCCATTCTCTCCTAGCCTGTAGGGCTTCTGATGAGAAATTAGCTGTGAGTCTAATTGGAGATCCTCTGAAAGTAATTGGCATTTCTCTTATATACTTTTTAGAATCTTTTCTTTATGTATTACTGTTGAAAGTTTGACTACAATGTGTTGTGGTAAAGATCTTTTTTGGTCATGTCCACTAGGAGTTCTGTGTGCTTCCTGTACCTTCCACATTCTAGTATTGAAGCGCTGTGTTGTTTTGGGGGCATCATTGTCCTTATTCTTTTTTTTTTTTTTTTTTTTTTTTTTTTTTTTTTTTTTAAGATTTATTTAATTATTTGAAAGAGATACACAGAGGATCGGCAGAGAGAGAGAAGTCTTCCATCCGATGGTTCACTCTCCAGTTGGGCACAACAGCCAGAGCTGCCCCAATCCGAAGCCAGGAGCTTCTTCCAGGTCTCCCACGGGGTGCAGGGGCCCAAGGACCTGGGCCATCTTCTACTCTTTCCCAGGCCATAGCAGAGAGCTGGATCAGAAGTGGAGCAGCTGGCTCTCAAACTGGCACCCATATGAGATGCTGGCACTGCAGGCCAGGGCGTTAACCCGCTGTGCCACAGTGCCAGCCCCTGTCCTTAATGTTTCTTGAATTGCTGCATTTATTTTTAGACATTTGTGGTGATACTTGTTTTTTGTTTTCCCTGTGATGGCTTTTATCTTTTGAACTATGCCTCTGTGGCTTAGAGGAGTGTCTACTCTTTCAGTGAATACCCAGAGGTGTGTGCTGGATGTGGTGAGGGAGCTCTATAGTGCTCTAGGGTGAGGGGAGTATCCAAGGTGACACCCAGGTTAGGGGTGGTAAATCTCTTTTTTTTAATCATAGAGGAGATTTTTTTTTTAATTTTTAAAATTTTATATATTTATTTATTTGACAGAGAGAAAGGTCTTCCTTTCCGTTGGTTCACTCCCTAAATGGCCGCCACTGCCAGAGCTACACCAATCTGAAGCCAGGAGCCAGGTTTTTCCTCCTGGTCTCCCATGCCAGTGCAGGGCCCAAGCACTTGGGCCATCCTCCACTGCCTTCCCAGGCCACAGCAGAGAGCTGGACTGGAAGAGGAGCAACTGGGACTAGAACCAAGTGCCCAAATGGGATACCGGCGCCACAGGCGGAGGATTAACCAAGTGAGCCATGGCACCAGCCCCCAGAGAGGAGGTTTGTTCTGCTTTGTTGGAGTGTTCTCATGCTCACCACCTCTCCTCAGAGGAAACTAATGCCTGGGCACCAGCCTCAGTGGGTACGATTTTCATTCCCACTGCCATAAGAACCACACGGAGGATCCGTGCAGTCCTCAGTGTGAAATGGATTCTGCAGCACTGGCCCTCACCAGGAATTGGGGAGCTCTGAGCATGTGGAGCCGCCCAAAATGACTGCTCAAAGTCTCAGCCGAACCCTGCACCCTCCCATGCAGCCAGTGTTTCCACAGTCCTGGCACACAAACCTCCCACAGCCATGAGCTCCCAGCCCCATCGGTTCCCCCAACCAAACTGAGGCGTCCCCTTGGCTGGTTGCTGATCACGCAGACACAAGCTGGTGCAGTTATGTATGTCTAAAATGGTGCCCACCCTCCCTTGGCTAGTAACAGGATGCTGGTGCCGGGTGGTCGGGGAGAGAGAAAGGTGCCCCCCTTTTTTCCTTCTAGGCTGGCAGGTACTCTCTCCTACAGGGCTCCAAGCCCGGCTCACGCTAGGCTCTTCCCGCAGCTTTATCACCAGTGGCTTGGGCTTCTGCAGCCTGGTCTCACCTCACTCCAGAGTGGGTGCTGAGGCTCTTTCGGCTGCTGGAGTCCTTAGTGTTGCACGTCCACACCCTCCATGTAGGTCCGCAGTGTCCCTCTTATTTCTGTGGAGTTTCTTTTGCCGTCTTCTCCCTAGCTCTTCCCTGAAATTGCACACACTCCGCTTCTTTTTTCTTTTTTTTCTTAAACTCTCTTCCCTATACCAGAGCAGTAGGCTCCCCCCCATTCCACTGTCTTTGGTATCTGTTGTTACATTTCCTTCTTCATCTGATTCTATTGATTTGGGTCTTCTCAGTTTTTGTTTTGTTTGGGTTAGTTGGGCCAATGGTATATCAGTTTGCTTACTTTTTTTCCAAAAACCAGCTCTTCATTTTGGTGATCTTTTAGTATTGTTTTTGTGGTTTCAGTTTTATTTCTTCTCTAATTTTAATTCTTTCCTCCTAATTTTTGGTTAAGTTTGTTTTTCTATGTCCTTGAGATAGCTAATTTATTTGGTGCCCTTTTAATTTCTTGATGTAGATACCAATTGCTGTATTGCCTCTGAACCCTGCTCTTGCTATATCCCCCGAGTTTTGATGTGTTGTTGTCTTTATTTGTTTCCAGAAATCTTTTGATTTCTTCTGTGATCTGCTCATTCAAGAGCATGTTGTTCAGTCTCCATATGCTCTCACGATTCTTGAGTTGCTCATTTCCAACTTCATACATACCATTGTCAAGAAATATGCATGGCATGATTTTGAATTTTTTGTTTTTGATTTGGTGAGACTTGCTTTATGGCCTAGCAGATGATCTATCCTAGGGAAAGTTCCATGCACTGAGAAAAAGAATGTGTATCTTGCAACTGTGGAATGAAAGGTTCTGTAGATATCAGTTAGGTCCATTTGGTCCATAGATTAGCTCTGTTGTTTGTTGCTTTTCTAATTGTTCTGTCTGCTGATGCAAGTGGGGTTTTGAAGTCTCCCATTACTATTGTTTTGGAGTCTATGTCTCTCTTTGGATCCATTAAAATTTGTTTTATTTTACTTTTTTTTTTTAAAAAAAGATTGTTTTTATTTTTAAGATTCATTTATTTGAGAGGCAGGGAGGGAAAGGTCTTCCAGCCACTGGTTTACTCTCCAGATGGCTGCAACGGCCGGATCTGGGCCCATCTGAAGCTGGGAGCCAGGAGCTTCTTCCAGGTCTCCCACGTGGGTGCAGGAGCCCAGGACTTGGGCCATCTTCTGCTGCTTTCCCAGGCCATAGCAGAGAGCTGGATTGGAAGTGAAGCAGCTGGATGTCTCCAAATTAGGGAAGTTTTCTGTAATTATTTCACTGAATAGGCCTTCTATTTGTGGAAACAGACTTCACATATGTCACTATTGGATACTTGATATGAAGGAATTGTTAATTTATTTTTAGATGTGATGACAGCTTTGTTACAGAAAAAAGTACCTTTATCTTTCAGGGATACATTCTGTGATTTTGTTTCCTTAAGATTTACTATTCATTTTTGAATGTCAGAGTTATGGAAAGAAGGTCTTCATCCACTGGTTCACTCTGCAGTGGCCAGTCCTGGGTCAGGCTGAAGCCAGGAACTTTATCTGGGTCTCTCACTTAGGCAGCAGGGCCTAGTTCCTGGCCAATCTTCCACTGCTTTTCCCTGGCCATTAGCAGGGAGCTGAATTGGAAATGGAGCAGCTGGGACAGAAACTGGTATCCATATGGGCGTTGCAGGTGATGGCTTTACCCACTGTGTCACATGCCGGCTCCTGGAGATACATACTGAAATATTTATAGATGAACTGATCTAACCGATCTAACGTCTGGGAGGATTTGCTTTAAAGGAATATAAGAATGAGGAGTGGATGAGGATACAGGCGAGTCAAGGTTGTTGGAACTGCTGAGTACACGTGGTTCATTATACTACTTCTGTTCACGTTTTGGAGTTCTCATAATACAGCTTTATAAATGCGTTCACTATACATAGGACAGTGAGGATCTGTCCTAGTAAATGTAAAACACACCTATTGGTGTAGTCTGTCTATTTAAAAAGATTTGTTTGTTTATTTGAAAGGTAGAGACAGATCAGTTGGTCTTCCATCTGTTGGTTCACTCTGCAAATGGCCACAATTGCCAGGGCTGGGCCAGGCCAAAGCCAGGAGCTTCTTCTAGGTCTCCCATGAGGGTGCAGGGGCCCAAGCACTTGGGTCATCTTCTGCTTTTCCCAGTCGCATCCTCAGGGAGCTGGATTGGAAGTGGAGCAGCTGAGACTCGAGCTGGTGCCCATATGGGATGCCAACACCACAGGCAGAGGCTAACCACCTATGCCACAGCGCTAGCACCAGGGTAATTAGTTTAGATGCACAAAAATAAGTTATTTGGATGAAAAGATACCATAGTTGTGGGGATGATGACCCATCAGAAAATGGGATAAGGAAGGTGCTGAGGCTCCAGGAGGCCTTACGGATGGGAGGACGTGTGGGTCGCACCTGCCATCAGTGTTCTGTCCCTACTGTCCCTCAGGTGACTGTGGTCCGGAACTTGGAGGCCTATGGTCTGGACCCGGGCTCCGTAGCTGCCACCCTCCAACAGCGCTGCCAGGCGAGCACCACCGTCACTCCCGCCCCTGGGGCCAAGGACAGCCTACAGGTGCAGATCCAGGGGAACCAGGTGCACCACCTGGGCCGGCTGCTGCTGGGTGAGCATCCCTTCTGAAGAGCAGAGGCGGTGGGCTAACGGGGCAGGCACCTTCCTGCTGCCTCAGCTTGGTCCAGTCGTGATACCCACGTACACATACAGACGTTCCCTGACTTAGCATGGCTTAATTCAGGAGATGTTGACCTTCTGGTGCTTGAAAAGTGATAGGCATTAGCAAGTGTGCTCCACATTTTGATTTTTGATATTTTCCTGGACTGGCAATGAATGGTGCAATCTTGGTGACGCTGGGCAGTGGCAGCCCCGCGGTCACAAGGAGGAACGGCTGCCACTCGACTGTGCTGTGTTGCTCAGTGCGCTGCGGAGGAACGGGCGGTTTCAGTGCCTTCGCAACTTACAATACTCAACTGCTGATGGGTTCATCAGGACGCGACCTTGTGTGTCGGGAGCATGTGTCATACAGCTCCCCCTCGACACACGCACACACACATACTCTCACTCACTCGCACATACTCACACATACACACGCACACACTTGCACATACTCACACTCACATACACTCACTCATACACACACATACTTATACACTCGCACATACACACTCGCACATACATACATTCACACACTTGCACACACACACATACACATACACACTCGCACTCTCACATGCACACACTTGCACATACTCACACTCGCACATACACACACGCACATACACTCATACACTCACACACACTCATACACTCACACATACACTCACACACTTGCACACACACACATTCTCATACTCACACTCACACATACACAAACAGATCCATTTAGTTGTTAGCAGCTAGCAAGAGGTGGAGCCAGTGTTTGAAACAGATCCTTTAGCCCCTTAAATTCAGTGCTCTTCCCACCTTGCTGTGAGGGTAGCTTCTGTCCTCCTCGTCCCTTTTTATAAGACCGTATTAAGCACTCAGATGGTGCTGGGTACCTGGCTGGCTCTTGGCGGGCATCTCCAATCCCGCTGCTGTGCAGAACTGTTAGGTGTTTTGCAGATGAGGAAACTGGGGTCCGGGGGGTTCAGTTCCCGAGGCCACCAACTTGAGTGCTGAGCTCAGAACTTTACAGACTCCAGGGCCTGTTTCTCTGCCAGCTCAGGTCACCAGGCTCAGCTGGTCCTATCTGATCTGTCCACCCCACCTCTGCTGGAGTCGGCTGCTTAAACCAACATGATCCCACCACTGCCCCTGTGAAACCTTTATGTGTCTGAGCACTTTCAGAATAAGCTCCTGAGCTCAATAAACAAGAACCCCCCCGCCTGCCTCAGCTGTGCTGGTCCCCTGCTGCTCCCCACACACCTTGCGCGCCGCAGCCTGAGTCTGCTCAGCCCTGGAGGCTCGGGGCCGCAGGAAGCCTCTCCCAGAGTGTGTCTCATTTCCCTCAATATTTTTGGAATTGCTCATGTTGCTCCTCCCAATTGCGTTTCTATTTCTGGCTGCTCTCTGCAGCTTAGCTGATGTCTGAACCCCGTGAGCCCCTTGGCCTGGCATTATTAAAAGCTCGATAAGCAAATATATTGCATGGCCTAACTAGGTTAACTAGGCCTCTCTAGGTTAGCTTCTAGAGCTGAGGCTCTTCGTGCAAAGAACCCCCCTGTGAGGTGCTGAGAAGAAATGAGGAAAGCAGCTGAGCACCTGTGTCCACACAACACACACTCACACACACACACACACAAAGTCACACACACCGGGGCTGCACGTTGGAGCTGCCATCAGCACACAAACTGCTGATGTGGACGCTTCAGCCTTGAGCCGTGGGGATGGATGGTCCATCCCAGAGCTTTCCCTAAAGCTGGGTTTGAACTGGGTGTCGTAGAGCAGGTCACATGATGGCCCTGTTCCAACAGAGGCCTAGCAGGAGGAATGGTCACCCTGCGGGGCTGAGGGGCAGAGGGTAGCTGTGTCCCTGGGAGCCGTGGGGTGAAGGCCAGGAGTGACACTGAGACAGGAGTGGGGGCGGGGCCGTGGGAGACAAGCTTGCGCTGCACTGAGGCGTTTCTGCCTTCTGACTTGCAGAAGAGTATCACCTCCCTCGAAAATACATCCAGGGCCTGGAGCACGCCCCCAAAGCCAGCAAGAAGAAGTGAGTGACTTGTTCCGTGCATGGATCCGGTGAAGTGCAGCTCTGCGATGGGCATTTATACAAGCGTTTTCAACTTTTGCAAATCAAAAATATAATTCTTTACCAAAATAAATTTTTATTCTGATCTAAATCTGACTCCCCTCGTTTTCTGTACTCAGCTAAAATAATACAGGACTGGCCTAAAGGGCGAGGCCTTGAAGAGGGGCAGGAGCGGCTGCAGGGGTTTCGGCCCCACCCTGTTCTCGGGCAGGGCAGCCCATTCCGAATCCAGGCGGGTTCCTGTTTTCCAGCCCCTCTGCCCAGGGCTCCCCAGCCTCTCCTGCTTGGTCCCTGCTCCCTGGCCGACCTCCGCGCCCCCGTCTCTAACAGCTTAGGCCAGCAGACTTCCGAGCTCCACTGTCTCATCTCCTAAGGCAGCAGAACACAGTGGCCCTGATTGCCCAGAATTAAGCGAGATAGAAGTGAGGAACAATAAAAGCACTTCAGGACACAGTTTCTACACTTTGCACACAGCCAGGGAATGGGACACTGGGGATGTGACTCCCAGGCCGCAGCTTAGGGGTTGAGCCAGCCAAGGCCTTCAGCCCCGGCTGAACCTGCGACTGTTAGCTGGTCTTCAGCGCCAGGAACTCCCTGCAATGGCGCATGAGATTTTGTGTGATTACTTTCCAAGAGGGGGATCAGCTGATGCCAGGGAGGTTTGGAACCATCGCTCTGCTCCCTGCTTGGTGCGTGGAGGTCATTTCTGTGACCAGAGCTGCTCTCGCATGGGAGACGGCGCACTAAGTCCTCAGAGTTCTTGGGTTTTGCCATCGGGAAACGATTACACCTCGTTGTGCTTCCTCTTTTCTTGCTCATCTCACTTATGAAAACTAAGAAAGGCTTGAAAACGTCCACAACCTCCACGCATCTAAGGCTTAGGAAGCAAGAAAGAAATGCGTGTGAAAACGTGCCACCTCCGACCTTTCGTCTGCAGGCCTGGGACACGCCTTTGCACTGGTGAGTAAGCTGCATCTCACTAGCCCTCTGCACTGGAGGGGCCCTGGCAGGAGCACGCGGTGCTGGGGAGGGGATCCTGGTAAGCAAGGCCTTGGCACAGGGAGCCGGCCACACGCACTTCCTGCAGCTATGACGGAACACCAGAGACTGGGCAAGTTAGAGTCGTCTGGCTCACAGCTCTGGAAGACGGGGGCTCCAGGAGCATGGGCCTGTATCTGCGCGGGGTCTGACCCAGGCCTTCTTCCCTGCTGTGTGGTAACGGGGCATCACGTGGTGACACAGCGGGCCAGCTAGCTCCGGTCTCTCCTCTCTATAGCCACGAACACCACCATGGCGGCCCACCCCCAGGACCTCATCCGTTTACCTCCAAAGATCATTAGCATATGAACTTGGGGTGGTTGCCAGCACAGGAACTTTGGGGAACACACTGAAACCAGAGGAAGTGGTAGTGAAATATGGTCATTACTATGCAGAGTTCTCACAAACACGACTTCGCACCACCCTGGCGGAGCAGAGGCTCGGAAAGTGTGCTCTTGCCTCGTTAATCCTTGAAGAAACCAAGCCGTAAGGGGCAGGGCTGCGTCTAAAAGGAACTCTTAACTGGTTTCTCTGAGGATTCGGTGGCAGCACAGAGCTGTCCAGACCTGTGCTTTGAATGGGTTTTCCCGTAACGGGGACGCCCTGCATTGAGTCATCCCTTTTACCTCGTGAACGGCACAGGGCCACGGAGAAGGCAGAGGGCGTTACTCTGAGATGGATCCTTCTATGTGCTGATCCATAACAAGGTCAAACCTACAACCTTATACTTAAAAACGAGCATTTTGTGGGAAATGGAATTAAGATTTATTTTGGTGCACACATTTTAAACCTATGACCGTTATTTTATAATATGCATTTCCATAAACTTTTTGAAGTATTCCCACATTAACCCCATGCTGTAACCAAATGAATTTCAGTGACTAGCAGCAGCTGCCTCTTCCCAGGCATTGGCAAAATCATCAGAAGATACACACTGCTTTTGAATGTTCCAGTTGTGCCCCATTCTTGGAGAATGTTGGGTTCTAGGAGGAAGAGGCTGAACTGGATGAGCTCTGACAAACCCCTGTAGCCCAAGGACCCCATTAAATGCATGCATGTGATCGACATTGGAAGGTACAAGATTTTTTAGTAATTCTAGCTGGTTATTTCCACCATTGCTGGGGTGTTCCTATGGTGGAAGTCGGAGAATGCCCAAGTGAGCAGACTGCTGGGATCGTCCAGTCCAACCTCCTCCCTCTAGGTGAAATGACTGTAAACTTGCAGAGACACATTCCTCTTTTGAAAAGCCACCAGAAATAGAAGGCTCCCTTCCTCCTGGCTGTCCCATCCTGGTGTTTGGTCGCTCTGCTCCAGTAAGCCCCTCCTCCTTTCTGACTGCTAACTGTAACCCCACCTCCTCTCACTCCGGGCTGTCACTCACCCAGCACCTGTAGCCCATGCCCTTGGAGAGTTTCCTCCCAGTTACCTGGACGGCAGCCTTCATTCTCTGATCACTGGATGCCAAGACGGGTGTGACCCTCTTGGGTCCTTATCCCTTACCCTTATCCTTATCCCTGACTCCCCTAAGGTGGTGAAGTTCAAGGAAAACCTTTCTAATACGAATCATTCTCAACAGGCTTTTATTTTTTTTTTTTACAACTCATATAAGAAAGACATTTAAAAAGAAACTATCCTGAAAACAAACCCAGCAACTCCACCAGAGAAGGCACTAGCAGCAGCTGCCCCGCCCACCTCGGGAGGGGAGGGCCTCGGCGCAGCCTCCCACCCGAGTCCCGGGTCTGACTGTGCTTTAGAGACTCTGCATTTCCCCTAACTCTCTTACGTCATAAACACCCTTATCTCTATATATAGTTATATGCCTTTATGTATATATGTACATGACTTTTCTTCTCAAAAAATAAACGCCGCCCCCAGGGAGGGAGGTCTCAGCAGCATTCACAGCGGTTGCAGCAGGAGCCACGCCTTCTAGGAACCTCGGGTCGCACGGGCTGAGGGGAGGGGCCTCCCTGCCCCCTTTCAGAGGCAGGGGTGGGGGCTGGGGGGTGGGGGGGTGGTAAGGCTGAGCGTGGGCGGGCAGATCACCGAGTTGTTGCGGTTTAAGAAAATCTTCAGGGCGGCCAGCCTGTGTTGCTTTTACGGCTCTGAAGATGGCAGTGAGCACCAAGGGTCAGCACTCTTTCTGGGCCCGGGGCCGCATGGGCTTAGCTGGGGTCAGGGAGGGAACTTCCGAGCCTACACGGGGGAGCTTGGCCTTCAGCCAGCCCAGCAGGGGCTCAGGGACGCAGAAGACAGCAAAAAAAAGTTTCTCAGAGGCTGGATTGGAAAAACCTGCCCTGCTCTGAACATGCAAGTCCTCTTCCCTCCACACTGGAGTGTCTTCGCAGTCCAGGCCGCTTGGTGGGATGGTTGGCTCATTGAAGTCTGAACCGATACACCGGAGCCAGAACAAAGGTACAGGGCTGGGGCTCTGATCCCCTCAGTAACTGTCTGCCGGCACGTCTCGGGCGTGAGAGCCCTGGAACCTAGACGGGATGGAGGTATGGGACCCCAGCCCCTCAGGAGCCACAGCTCCCCTGGCAGGAGCAAGCCAGCCTCAGGGCTTCGAGCAGTCACCCCTGTTATCTCTGGAGACAAAGGCACTGAGGTCAGTGGGGAGCCCAGGCCCCTGGGCTTGCTGAGCACGGTGCCACGGGCCAGCCCACACTTCAGATCAAAGGGCCAGCATGTTGGCCGGGCTGTGGGTTTCCCTCCTGTCAGAGCAAACCCTCACATTGCACAGGGCGATCCCAGAGTTCCTCAGCACGAGGGAGGCAGTGCTGGAGGCCCGGGGGAAGCCGAGGCAGCCCAGGCCTTCTCACAGGTCGGGTGAGGCTGAAGACGGCTTGCGCATGGTCATCTGCAATTCAGGCTTGCTGCCTGATTTCCGTGCTCAGCGGGAGGCTTCCAGTGGTCAATGGCTGGTTTCCCTTGGGTGGAAACACATGAGAATTCTAGTGACGTTAAATGTAAACTTAAACTGAAAAGCAAGTTTAGACAAAGATGTGACTACCCGATGGCCACAGATACATGCCTTTGGGTTTGCAAAGAGGGCCAGCGGGGCCAGGGCAGGCTGCAGCATCTCGGTGCCAGTCAGCTTTGGCGCTCCCAGGCCTGGGACTTTGCGGACCTCCCCTCTGCAGGCAGCCTGGGGCAGGGGGACGATGCCCTGAGCACACTCCTGCCTGCCAAAGGCACATGCTCCAACTCATAAATAAAGGCGCCGAGGGGGAGGAATACGGGCGACTGAAGAATCAAAGCCAGAGGGAACGTAGCTCTTAACACCGCTTCCTTTTCCTTTGCCGGCTGGGGTGACAGGTTCCAGTTTGGTGACGAGAGACGCGACTATTTGGCTTCTGAAAGGCTTGCAGATTGAGAGGACAGTGCTGTTGGTTTCACGGAAGTGGCCCCTGACAGAGTCTACAGGGGCCACAGTTGGGGGTGGGCAGGGGCCAGGCCGCCCCTCCCACGCACAGACGCTTGTCCACGGAAGAAACTTTGTGCCTCATCTGCAACTGCTGGGCAGGTGCGCGCACCCGCCAGAGGGGTCCTGAGAAAAGTGTCCGTTGCAAAATAATTAAAAATAAATCCGAGGGCATGGGCAGGAAGGGCGGCAGGACCGGTTACCCAGGCTTGCCCTGGGATTCCCTTAGGGCCGCCTCCAGCTGTCGTCTAAACTTGCAGTACTTCCTCTGCACCTGCTGGATTTTGTCCTGCTCCTCCTTCTCCAGGATTGTGAGGAAGTTCTGGAGCTCAGGGATGGAGAAGGCGTCCCACTGTGTGAGGAGAGAGAGGGGGTTAGACGCGGCCTACAGCAGCGGTGCACGCGGCTTGCTACTGGATAGGCAGGGACAAGGAGCGGGGCTCGGGCTTTGCTGTCTGAACCACGACAGTGCAAGTCCTCGCGTCTCCTGCCCAAGAGTTACCTGTCCATGCACTGTGCTTGGATTTGGAGAGTCAAGTTTTCTGTGTAGCTGCTGAGATTTTTTTTTTTTTTTTTTAAAGATTTTTATTTATTTGAAAGAGTTACACAGAGAGAGGGAGTCAGAGAGAGAGGTCTTCCATCCGCTGGTTCACTCCCCGGATGGCCGTAATGGCCGGAAGCTTCTTCCGGGTCTCCCACGTGGGTACAGAGGCCCAAGGCCCTGGGCCATCGTCTGCTCTCCCAGGCCATAGGCAGCTGAGATCTTAACAGTGATGCTAGGAGCACCCCAGACCCCCAGCGGCAGGTGGAAGAGGACACCAGGCCTTGAGCCTGACCCCAATCCTGCACCGGCTATGTGACCTCAAGGACAGCACTCCACCCTTGTTTTCTCATTCCTAGAGAAATGAGGGTCTCTGCCGCCCGTGGCAGACCGAGAACGAGAGGTAGAGCCAGGCCTGCAAGCCCTGGCCCGGGAGTGCTCCACGGGGCCAGCGCTGGTCACACATGGAAGCAGCCTCTACACACTGGACAGGTAAAGGCTGCGGCAGCAATGCTGCCTGCCTGAAGTGGAGAAGAGGGACAGAGCCCTGCCTGGCTCTCCCAGATCTCACAGTGACCCGCAGACTGCTCCTCCAACCCTGGGCCTCTGAGCACATGTGAGCAACCGTAGGACCCTCCCCAGGACTCCACCTCCTGGGCATTGCAGGCCATGGGGGCAGCAGCCTGGTTCTGTCCTGGTTGATGACAGGTAGCTGCCCTCATCCAGGTGGGTCAGGATTTAGACACAGGAGGCAGCCAGGCTCTCAGAGGTCTACGCTCAGAGTGCAGCCTGCAGGGCCTCAGGCCGCCCTGGGGCAAAAGCAGCCTGGGCCTGGCAGTTTCTCACCCTCTCCACCTGAGTTCTCAGAATGAAGGTATGCAAAATCCTCCTTGCCAGGCACAGGCCCCGACTTGCTCCCCGGCTGACGGCAACCCTGGCTTAAACCCCGAAGCTGCAGCCCAGCGCTCCCTCCAGCTCAGTCTTCTCAGCAGCCCTTGGCCTGCTGCCTGGCCCTACTACGCCAGGGGAGTAGGACAGCACCCACTCCGCGCCCTGAGTGCTGGGCCTGTGCCAAGGGGCCAGACCTACCTCCACCTCTCCAGTTTCATTCTCTTTGAGCACGAAGCTGAGAACGTCAGTGTCGGGCCCAGCAAGGAGGCGCAGGTGGAGGGGGCAGTCGGCGATGGACAGTTTCTGGAAGAGCACTGCAAACCGAGAGAGGGGGCTGGGCACTGGGCTCAGACAAGGAGGACGTGGACAGGACTGGGGCCCTAGAGTCGGAGCACTTCTAACCGGAAGCTGATGCACAGTGCTTTCCATCTAGCGGGAGGGGCCTGACCGGAACAGCCAGGCGATACCCTCATATCTTGGGCGTCTACTTGGAGTTTAAGGCAGTTTCCATTCCCGTCATCTCCCAAAAGCCGGGGAGTGGTGGGGTGGCATCCTCCCACCATGCGTATCAGAAATGTGTGGCTTCCCAGGTGTGGCTTCCTGGAGTCACGTGCAGTTAGGGGCCCAGGGAGCAGGCGTGAGCCCCTGCCCAGCTCTCTGCTCTTGTCGCCATGCCTAGATTCCGTGGGGGGCCTTGCCACATGGGGGTCTGAATGCCACATGGATGCCTGGACCCCAGGGCACAGGAGGTGCCCACTCCCCTCCCGCCCAGAACTGGCAGGGGCCTCGTGAGTGGGTGTGGACAGAGATGAGAGAGGCACCTTCTCTCCCATACCTTGTCCGTCCTTGTGGGTCCGCTTAAAAAGGGCAAACTTCTGGGGATTGTCCACGACCATGAACTTCTTGAGCAGCCCCTGGATGACCTCGCTGACCGTGGTGGTGCTGCTGATGTGCAGCTGCTTGATGGCGTCGAGCGGCAGGTAGAAGGATGTCCGCTTGTCCGTGGTGGCAGCCAGGTTCACCTCCTTGATGGCATCGTAGATGGACTGGGGCCGGATCCCGGCAGGCACCGTCACGGGCCGCCGCAGTTTCAAGTGCACTTTGATGAAGCCAGTGTAGGTGCCGTCTTCGCTCTGAGGGTGGGAGGAGGGCACAGGGCTTGGGTGGTCCATCTAGTAGTGCGCTGTCTGCCTGTGGGCCATGGCCACATGGGCCCCTCAGCCCTGCACCCCACCCCCACGGGACTCTCCCAGCCCCTTACTGCCACCCCAACAGGCCAGGCAGTGGCCAGAGAGGACCTAGGGGCTGCTCTGCCTGCCCTGCCCAGGGCTCAGGCTGACTGTCCCGAACTCCTGCCACCAAGCAGATCTGATTGCCTTGGCTGAGCTCCCTTGTAAGGCCCAGCCTCCTCCACGCCTCCTGTACCCCTTCACCAGGAACCTGCAGCTTCTGCGACAGATCCAGGTGCATGGGTGACTTGGACATTACTCCCAATCCTGGGGAGGCCCCGCAGAGCCCTAGCCGCCGGCCGCCCGCAGGGGACAGTGTGATCACAGGGGACAGTGTGACACACCTGATCCTGGTGTGGCTTGGTGGAAGGGGCAGGCAGCGTCGCCACGAACTCCCCTGAGGCTCAGACAAGGCAGGAGAATGTCCCAGTGCCCCGGGTGGGTGGGCCTGGCATGGGACCCTGCTCCGCCCCGCTTCCCCTCTGCGCGTGGCCACTCACCAGCTTCATGCCCAGGCAGTTCTTCTCCCGCGCGTTGTAGCTGTCGATCTTCTGCTTGATCTCCTGCAGCGTGGGTGGGCACTGCGGCTCCACCGAGGGCTTGCAGACATTCTGCAACAGATAGGAGCGCAGTGGGTGTGTGGCCCCTGGGGTGAGGAGGGGGGGAGTCCCATCCCACACTGCGGGGTGGCCGGTAAGAGCCACATCTGCGCGGTGGGTGCCACCGTGGGGAGGGACTCCATTCTCCGTGGCCTCCGTTTTTCTCTCTTGTGAAATGGGAGCAGTCCTAGACCTGAGCGAAGGTGCCCAGCACACGGGCACTGACCATGAATCTGCAGAGTGGGCAGAGCTGTTTGCCCCTACGGGAGATGCAAGAAAACGCCTAGGGCGTAAATGGCCTGTGGGGTTGGGGACAGTGTGCACAGCTGCCGCCTGCCCAAGCTGACAGCAGTGATGAGGATTCTCCGGGCCCACAGACACCCGCCCAGACCCCCGCCAGGGCGTTCCCCACATAAGAAGGAACCACCCGGGCCCTGGTGTCTCATCCTCTGTGATGACCAAGGTGCAAAACGGCCCCTGCTGAGCCACAAGGAGACCCAGCACCGGCCACACCTGGCTCTGCACCAGTGCCTGGAACCCACGGTCTCCCTCAGTGCTCACAAAGCCAGTTTCGTGGGAGGTATCGCCCCACTCCACGGGAGAGCCCCTCCCTGACCAAGATGCTTGCCGCCAGCAGGTGGAGCACCCCACAGGATTCCAGGTCTGCTCTTCCTACGCACAGCACTTGCCTAAGCAGGGAAGGGGGAGAGGGCCCCTGAGAAGACAGTCACCTCCCTCACCCTGTGGAGCAAGTTCAAGGGAGAACGGCGGGTCTGAGCGCACCCTCCTTCAACCGCGTCTCTGGATTTCCAAGTTCAGTGTCATGCCTGCCTTGTTCTGTCTTCCTGCTGCTGGGAGGGTGGGCACAAGCTGGGCGAAACCCATGCAGAATCTGCCTCATTTAGAAGTGGCAGGCCCCAGGGGGACAAGGCTCTCCTTGGGCAGTGGGGAGACCGAGGCCCAGAGAGGGGGCTCCGGGCCAGCAGGGCCCCACCTCATGCGCATCTGGGTTTGCTTGGGGGTTTCACAGCTGCTCTGACGTCACAACATCCAGTTGAACACAACCAGGCACCCACTTCAGAGTTTGTCCTGCCTTCCTCCCACAGGCCTGTGACACAGGACATGTGACCCTGCACAGCGTGACATCACTCTCCTGCCACTGCCCAGCCCCGCACAGAGATAGTGTCCGGCTCCATGTCGGCCATGAGGAGCTGGCGTGGCCAGGTCTGCGCGGGGCTCCAGCCTGCCCGCCCTCGGAGCAGGGGTCAGCTGCCACCCCCCTCCCTGGCAGTGCCCTCCCCCCAGGACTCCAAGGCTGACGGCACTGAGCCAGCACCCCCACGTCCACCAGCATTATTGCTACCACACAGCTTACACACCCAAGGCCCAGAGAGGTGCAGAGATGCCGCGGTGCCAAGTCCACGAGGCTGCAGACCTTGTCCCTCTCAGTCCGCCACGTCCCCGCCCTAGGACGGCCTCCCCTAGTGATCGCTGCGTGGGCTGCGTGGCTACTGAACAGGGGCCTGTGAGATGCCCTTCTGACGTGTTTGATCAGTGGGCGGGTCCCAGAGGCCACCACGTCGCCTGAGAAGGGGGTTAGGAGGAACCTGTAACCAGAGTGGGGTGCAGCTGCCAGGATGCAGGCCCAGACTCTGGAACTGGCCTCGCACCTGCTGAAAACCACCTGGGGGAAGCCATCCCGAGGACATCTCGTTTGCTAGAGGTAAGTGACAAGCAGTGTGCAGCCCTGGATTGCCTCACTCATGGCTGGTCCGTTACTCCAGGGCTCCTTAGAAAGGAGCCTCTCATTCCACACCCTTAGCCCTGGAGCCCACCTGCAGCCCCCAGCAGCTCAGCACCCCTCTGGGCCCTGACAGCCTCCAATCAGACAGACGGTGACTGTGCTCTGTGCCACTCTGCCCGCCTCGGAGGCTGTGGCACCTCAGGGGTTAACACCTTCCTCATGCTCACGGAAACTAAACTCTGCCAGTTCCCAAACTTTCCAACCACACTGAAGCCGCTTTCCTGCATGAAAAAGCAGCATCCCAGGAAGCAGGGCAGAGCAGCCTTGGCCTAGGGGCTCTTCCTCCTCCTCCTTCCTGTTCCCCTTTCCCTCAGCACTCTCGTTCTCACCACAGACCTAGGGAAGTGATGCAAATGGCCCTGGGCACCGCCGTCTTCCGGGACTGACGCAGAAGACAGCAGCCTGACCTCGCTGTGCCAGTGGGTGGTGAGCCGGAGCTCTGCCCGGGAGCCTGTGTGTGGCCAACCTGCAACGCTCACCCTCGCGGGATGCCAGCACCCGGCTCTGGGGAGGCTGCTGCCCACGCTGGCTCTGGCAGACAGGGCCCGACCCAGGGGCTGGATGAGTCACCCCCAAAGTAGGCCAGCCATCAGCCTGCAGCCCCGGGCGAGGGCTCGCTGGTCTTCTTCCCACCTGGGAGAGGGTGCAGAATCAGGACCAGTGGCTCTTTCTGTTTTAAATCAGATTTTCAAAAATTACTTTTATTTACTTATTTTCATTTAATTTCAAAGTCAGAGATCTCCCATCCCCTGGTTCACTCCTCAAATGCCGGCAACAGTCAGGGCCAGGCCGGGCCAGGCCAAAGCTAGGAGCCTAGAATTCAACCTAGGTCTCCCATGTGAGTAGCAGCGACCCAAATACTCGCGTTACCACCTGCTGCCTCTTGGGGTGCACATTAGCAGGAAGCTGGAATCACATGCAGAGCCTGGACTCAAATCCAGGCAGTGACACGGGATGCAGGCGTGCTACCCGGTGGCTCAACAGCTACACCGCACACCTGCCCTGAGACCAGCGGCTCTTCAACTTGGCCACACAGTGGAGTTGCCTGAGGATCCCTGGCCACACGGCTGCCTGGGCTTCGTCCTCAGACTCCTGGTTTCACCAGGCTGGCGTGCAGCGGCTCCAGTGCAGGAGATCCCAGACCCCAAGGTTCCTATCAGCTGCAGATTCCGTGACACCAACAGATGGACACCGCCCCAGAGGTTCAACTAAGGGGCAGTAGCCACTGGGTGGACAGGCTCAATAGTGCAGTCACCTTCAAAGGGTGAGGCACAGACCCTGGGTTCCATTCACCGGCCAGATCCCCAAGTCCCCAATGTCAAAATTCACCTCTATCTGGTAGGAGTGCAAAGCTGAAAACCAGGCAGACGGCACGTTGTCTCCATCCCCGGATGGAGGCAGAACTGGCAACTCTGTCATAATTTAACAGGTGCAGGCCCTGGCCCGCGAGGTGTCTCCCCAGCAGGGCTCACACATCTCAGAGCGTCTGCCACGGAACTCATCTGCTCAGATTATGCCCCTGGCACTGGTGCCAGATGGCCGAGCCGTTCCCCACGCACTGGGCACGTCCCAGGCACTGCTGAAAAATAGGTTTGTCTCATGTCCTAAGCCGTGGGCAAGGGCTGTGCCGTCTCCTGGCTCTGGTGGTCACTGGGATGGGGCTGGGTTGAGGGGTGCAAGCAGAGATGCTGTCTCTGAAGGAGGGAGTCTCAGGTTCCATTAACACTCCCTTGGCAAGGCGGGAGGGAGGCCTACCTCCCAGCAGAGTCAGCAACACACACTGGCTACTTTCGCATTTGAATCAGTGACACAGGTGAAGACTTCACCGTGGCCCTGGCCGTGGTCCTGGCCATGGTCCTGGGGGAGAGACCCCATGCTCCCAGCAGTTCTCCCTGAACAAGTCCTGTAGCTTGTGGTGGCCCCAGGCGGCCCAGGGCAGCCCACAAAAGCAGCAGCCGTGAGTGTGGTGCCCAAGGTAGGGCTGGCCGAGCAGACGGTGACCCACCCTCTGTGCCAGGGCCGCCCTACACATCCAGGCCCCTTTCCTGACTCAAATTCCCCCCTCCTTCCTTTCCAACTGCCAGTTGCTGCTTCGTGCCTGCTGTTTCCACCATGTCCGCTTTCCTGCCCGCCATAAGTCCCACCATCTGGCTGGCTGCTCCAGCCCCGGATGGCGGCGACGGTGATGATGATGGTGATGATGATGACGACGACGGTGAGCCTTTATTACAACTCATTATGGGCCATGCATTGTTCTGCTCAGCACGAATTCACTCATTTCACCCTCTGAGCAGATGTGTGAGGGACATTACTAGTAGTAGGCTCATTTTACAGGCAAGGACCTGAGCCACGGGATGGTTAAAGCTAACACGACACTGTCCGGCACTTGAACATGCATCTACTTACACTAACCTCCACACAGGCCATCCAGCTTGGTCTTTCTCTCCAACTAGACAGAAGCTCCTGAGTCACCTACCCCCTGCTTCTCCTTCTGTGTGCCCTGTGGCACTCACGGGCAGCGCCCCATAGGCACCTGCTCAAGAACCATCTATAGCCTCCTACTGCCCATGGTGGAGAAATAAAGGTCTTCGTTTCCCCTGGGAATGCCAGTGTGGTGAGCCTTGGATTTTGGTTTAGACCGAGTTCTGAGAGAGACGCACCTGCGTGGCATCCCAGGGCCCAGCCCCAGGACTCCCGTGCCTAGGTGACCTCGAGAGAGTCAGATAACCTCTCTAAGCCTCAGTCTCTTCATCCATAAACCGGGGTAACGTTTCTTTATTGACTCATAGCACTGACACGAATGTGACACGAGAGCATGGTTCCATACATATTTTAGAAATCACCAACCCTGTCCTGGGCCTGTGCTGCTCCCCTCCTCCCCGGGGTGCACAGCCCTAGCCCCCTGAGCCCCTCTCGCCTCACTCTCTCCTTGGGCACTTAGGCTAGATTGGCCCCTGTGCCTGCAGTCTTTCCTCTCCGCCACCGGCGGGCAAACTTTCTCTGCCAAGGACCGGATCGCGAACATCTTCGGCTCTGCAGCCACGCAGTCTGTTGTAACTACACAAAAGCAGCCACGGGGTGAGCATGCTGTGTTCTAATAAAGCTTTCTTTAGGGAATCTGGCCCCTGCGGTGTGGTTTGCTCCGCCCTGTACTTTGCATGCTTTCTGGAACACACCCCTCCCCACTTCCCCTAGTTTCATCTTCTCTGGGTAGATGCCTGATGAGATTTCTCCAGCCCACAGCAATCCTCCCCTTCTCTGTTCTCCCAGCCTCTCAGATCTCGGGCATTGTAAGCCCCACGTGGAGGCAGGTGGATACTTTTTGTCCTGGTTCCTTTCTTCCTGCTACACTGCACTTTCTGATGTTTCCTGTGCATTACCCACACTGCTAGCTAATGGGTCTTTGCAACTGGCTCTCACTGGACACTTATCACAAGCAAAGGTTGGATCGCTCCCTTGGCGCTGTGCTTGCGGAGGGGAGAGAGCAGGCTGGAACAGGGATGTGGCTGGGTAGCTGGGCTCATCCATGGCCTGGGACTGACTCCCAAACACCAGCCAGAGCCTTAGATTCCTATCGCAGCAAAGCTGCAGATCACCACGTGTCACAGACCTCCGCAGCCGTGTGCTAACATGAAATCCATATTGCAAGGACCTAAGGAGGGGCTCTCACAGCCCGAATGAATGACTGCACTGTGCATCTAATTATACGCTCCCTTTTACTGTCCAGTGATTGCTTCACGCACGTCAATCCCATCTCCCCAGTCTGAGGCTACCTGGAGGGGGCAGACCTATTGGCTGGTGCTTCCCCGTTTTTGGCACCCTCTGCAGGGCCTGCCTGAACGTTGGGCTGACCTCCAAGGCCTCCTCAGATGAATACCTGGTGACTGGGTGCCTGCCGACTGGGAGGAGGGGCCTGTGTGATTCCCCGCCCAGAGCCAGCCAGGGCCAGGAGCACCCCACACCAGCCTGCACCCTGAAATGCTGATGCCCAGGACGTGCAGGCACGGATGGAAGCCAGCCCGGGGCTCAGCACTGTGTAGCTTGCTGGTGAGAACACACAGGAGACCCTCAGAGCACACGTGACCTCCGGCAGGGCACTTCCTGTCTCAGAGCCTCTGTTTCCTGCTCTGTGAAGTCCAGAAGCCCCACCAGAGAAGCCCTGAGGTCCGGGCCCAGGGCTGAGACTTCACACAGAAGATAGGGTGGGTTTTTCATCACCGCTTCCTCTTCCAATTCGGAGAAGAGGGTGGGGCTGGGGCCTCTGGGGGCCAGCTGGCCACGGCCTCAGAGAGCAGTGAGAACACCTCTACCCCTTCCGCTCTCCTCGCTCGAGGCTCACCAGCTGCTTTCTCTGCTGCCGGCAAGACCCCATGTCAGCCAAGCTCAAGGCACACGCTTTCTAAACTCCCACGATTCAGGAACCCAGAACCCGAAACACCGGGAAGCCCTTCACCATGAACCTTTGCCACATTTCCTCTTTCTCAGCTCTTAGCAAATCTGCCAGCAGCAACTTGTTCACTCCCACGCGTGGGGGTGGGGGCGTGGAGGGCACCATCTCGGCCTAAATCAGGGAGGACAGCCTCAGGTGTGCCCTGCAGGAGAACGACTGGGCAGCTGCTAGCCAGGCCCCAGCCACCTGCCATTCCTGCTGAGCGTGCCCTAAAGGGAACCTGTCAAGATGGGCTGAACCCCCAGGTCCCAGAGGGCCTGCGTTCCGGGATGGGTTCCACTCGTGGCAGCGGCGGCGTTGATCCACACAGGTCCCTCTGGTCCTGTCCAAGTCCCCAGACAAACGGCTGGAGACTCCTCCACCGTGCTCTCCAATGGTTGCTCACACCAGAGCAAGGAAAGACACAGTGGACCAGCAGGGGGACAAAAGGATGCCGGCGTGTGTGCCGAGCGGGGCCGGGCTCTGCGGTGAAAAGCGGGGAAGAGTGAAATCCCCAAGGACAAGACCATGGAGCAGATGGCACTGCAGTCAGCCAGCAGCAACTGAGTTACCGATACACTGTGAAAGGCACCTTGGGAGAGGAGACATTCGGCGTGTGGTCCCTGCCGCGAGTTGCCCACAGCCTATCCGAAGGAGGAGGGTGGAGCCAGATGCACCAGCTCATACCAGGACAAGCACAGCCCAGTCAGGACCAGAGCCTCGAGGGCTGTGTACACTGCCTGGACCACTCCATGGAATGGAGCTCATTTCAGTGGATCCCGAGGCACTAGCACGTCCAGGACACGGTCACACACACACACACACACACAATTACATCTGATGATTGCATAGGTATAAAGAGAAGCACCTTAATATATTAAAACACTTTCTTCAACCTACAAGTTCATTTTCTTCCTTCCTGGTTTTAAAGGAAATTAGAAATCCAGTGTCTCACGGATAAACTGGCCGTATTTCCAGCTCTTCAGTCCAGGTAGGGTGACCAGGATTGGAGATCTGCAATGCTAAAACTATTCAGGGCTGGCTCTATGGCCCAGCAGGTTAAGCCGCCACCTGCGCTGCTGGCATTATCCTGTATCAGACTGCCGGGCCAAGTCCTCGCTGCTCTGCTTCCCATCCGGCTCCCTGCTCATGCGCCTGGGATGGCAGCAGAAGATGGCCCAAGTGCTTGGGCTCCTGCCACCGGTGTGGGAGACCAGATGGAGTTCTAGGCTTCGAGCTTTGGCCTGGCCCAGCCCCAGCCATTGCAGCAATCTGGAGAGTGAACCAGTGGATAGAAGATCCCACCTGCTGGTGTAGTAGACTAAGCCTCTGCCTGCAGCCCAGCATCCCACGTGGGCACTGGTTCATGTCTCAGCTGCTCCACTTGAGATTCAGCTCCCTGCTAATGGCCTGGGAGAGCACTGGAGAATGGCCCAAGTGCTTGGGCCCCTGAACCTGTGTGGGAGACCTGGAAGAAGCTCCTGGCTCCTGGCTTTGGATCAGCCCAGCTCCAACCGTTATGGCCATTTGGGGAATGAACCAGTGGATGGAAGACCTGTCTTTCTCTCTCCCCCTCTGTAACTCTGCCTCTCAAATACATAAATAAATCTTTAAAAAAAAAAATCCCACCTCCCTTAGAAAACCAGGACAGTGCTGGGTGAGCCAGTACACTTGGCTGCTTTGGCCCCAGGGACCCCTCCACTTTTCCTCTCCAGGACAGGTCCTGGGGACACTGTGTACTCTTCTGTCCTCTGTGACGCGCTGCCATCTCCTCGATTCTGGAGGCTTTAATGGCCCCATCTAGACACAGCGCAAGGATACAGTCGTCCTGGCTGCCTCTGAAAATAAAGACCACCCTGCAGCTCGGTCACAAGAACACAAACCCTAGAGGTCAAGGACTTGACCTTGCGTGTTGAACAGTGCTGGGCACACTACAGGGCTCCTCGACATTTGCTCCCTGAAGTGAAACCAGCACACACACACACACACACACACACCCCAAACGCAGGGAGAGGAAACGTCCTCATGCCTTACAGAAATCTCATGGGAGTCCTGGCTCACACCAGCACCCACTCCTGAGAGTGCCGGCATCAGGGGATCTCTGTCCTCCGGCCACTCCCTCTTCCTGGCCTTCACAGCGCCCCCCAGAGATCTAGAGTGTGGACGCAGGCGGAACAGAGTGACTCCCCTTCTATACACATGGCCACGGCAGCTTCCCCGGGGCACTTCCATGCCCTGGAGAGCTGCAAGCTTTCCTTATGGGATTTCCAGCAGGGCCCAGCCTCACCTCGGTCAGCCTTATTTATATATACTCGCTAAGAGATATTTATTTATTTATTTATTTATTTGAAAGGCAGAGTTGCAGAGAGAGACAGAGTCAGAGAGAGGTCTTACATCTGCTGGTTCACTCCCTAAATGGCTGCAACAGGCAGACTGGGCCAGGTTAAAGCCTGGAGCCTAGAACTCCATCCGGGTCTCCCACATGGGCGCAGGGGCCCAAGGACTTGGGCCACCTGCTGCTGCTTCCCCAGGTGCATTATCAGGGAGCTGGATGGGAAGTAGAGCACCCGGGACTCAAACTGGTACCCATGTAGGATAATGGCATCGCAGGCTGTGGTTTAACCCACTACGCCACAATGTTGGCCTCCAGCCTCCTTTCGGTCTCCCTGCGCCCTTAGCCTGACCATTCAGCTGGAGACAGAATCTGTCCCCTACACCTGGAACTGACATACCTGCTGGAATACCCACTTTTCCCTGGAATTAGTGGGTGCTCTAACAATGGCGGCTTAGGCTCCAATTGTTCCAGCATTGGTTTCACTCTTCACAAAGCAGTGTTACTCATACCAGCCTGACTCGCCCAGTTAGACCACGAGCAGCACTCCCAGATCAGCACCTGTACCGCTTCCATCACCCAGGAGTGAGTCCGCCGAGTGGGTGGGGCTCAGCACCCTGGCCCAGACCCAGTCCCTCCCAACAGTGGACTCAGCTCTTTCAGAACCACCTTAAAGAGGAAGCCACTGCCAATCATCTCATAAGGAACTGACATCCAGAATAGATGCAGAATTCCAGCCACTCAACGTCAAAAAAGGAGCAACCCTGATTTCTGACTTTTTAAAAATGGACAAAAGATATAAATACATCTTGTAAGTAAGTTAAATAGACAAAGAAGTTTCTCCACGGAGGCTACATCAATGGCCAATGAGCATTTGAAAAGATATGACATCACCAGTCATTGCGGAAATGCCAATCAAAACCACAATGAGGTGGGACCCGACACCCATTGGGATGGCTGTTATTAAAGACAGCAAAGGGAAATAACACGAGAGGCTTGCCTGTGGACAAATGAGAACCTTTGTGCATTACTGGCAGGGATGTGACACAGGGCAGCCACGGCAGAAGACAGTCTGACTATTCATCAAAAAATTAAACGGGATTACCGCACGATCCAGCAGTCCCATTTCTGGGCATGCACCCGACAGAAACAAGAGCAAGGACCGCACCGGATATTTGTACACACGCGCTCACGGCAGCGCTGTGGACAGAAGCCCAAGTGTGGCAGGAACTCAAGTGACTGTTGACGGACGCATGGCTAAACAAATGTAGCGTGACACACAACGGAATATCATTCGGCCGTAAGCAGAGAGAAGATGCTGACGCAGGCTACAGCCTGCACGGACTTTGCAAACACTGCTGAGCGGAATAAGCCATCAGGCGGCAGGACGGAGGCTGTGTGGCTCCAGCCGTACATGGTTCCGGGAATCGTCAAGTCGACAGAGACAGAAAGGAGAACCGTGGTTGCCAGGAATCGGGAAAAGAAGGAGCAGGGAATTGCTGGTGGATAGGTAAGGGTTCCCCTGGGAAAGATGGACAAGTCCCGAGATGGATGATGTGACGTGCACGTCCCCGTGAACGCCACTGAATCGTACGCTCACCTAAGAAAGACTGAAATGGTAACTTTGGGAATGGGTGCGTCAGTCAAGGTGGCTGTCACGTACTCTGAGTGTCCACGCATCCTCCTGCTGTGTCATCAAGGCCTGGGGTGGGGGCAGGGTGGCAACCTGATTTCCTCCATCCCCTAAACGCCCGGGCAGAGTGCGCTCTCCACAGTGACTGCAGGGTGAGTACTGGCTGACGTGGGGCTGCTTTGGGGGACACCGTTTGGCCTCACTGCTGCAGCTCCAACTACTTGGATAATTCTGGAAAGCGCTGTGGGGAAGGCAGGCTAGCCCAGTGGTTAGCGCTCCAGCTTTCACCCCCCTTGGGTCTGGATCCTGGGTGTGATCCTTGATGCCTTTCTATGCCTCGGTTTCTCACTGTCAGCTGGAAACTGTGAGACCACCTACTGCAGCACAGTTGCTCTGAGTCTATCCTCGTAGAGCTCCCAGCACAGAGCCTGGCACATGTCAGAGCCCAACACTGAACCACAAGCGCTCTTACAACCCCAACCACTCCCCAGCACACTCCAGCCCTTTCTCTGTTCTCTAACAGAGCCTTCTACACTAAGCACCCCAGTTATGCAGCTGCATCACTCAAAATGGCCTTCGTCACCCCAAGTCCCTGCACGAGCCATGGGTTCTCACGAGCAAATGCTGGGACCCTTTTAGCACCCACCCTCCGCTAGAGAGAAAAGTCGGCCCATCTCACAGGAGGAGAAGGTGAGGCTGAGGGTGGTAAGCAGGCTTCTGAGGGTCACGCAGAAGGCAGGCCCAGACGTGGACTCCAGGCCCAGAGAGAGGCTCATGGGGGACCTCGGGGCCTCAGAGAGGCTCACCCCTGCCCTTTGCATCCAGGCACCAACCTAAGATCACCCAAGCTACTGGGCTTGTGACAGCAAATCTTTCACTCACTCCACACTGAAACGGGAAAGTACAACAAAGGAGAGGTTTGCCGCTCCCTTCCTCCCCATCCTGCCACTCTCCAAGGCTGAGGGCAGACAGAAGAACTCTGTCATCCTGGGCTCTCCCATCCCCTCACTGGGTCCTGCCCGGGCACGGGACCCGGACCTGCCTCCCCGGCCAGGCACAGGATACGGACGCGCCTGCCCTCCCCAGGGCACACAGCTGAACGATCAGACGGGTTTCGAAAGTCATCCTTGCGTTCTCTGCTCACTCAGCGGGAGTTTTCAGAGTTCCTGGAAAAATCTATGTATTCCACATCCAGAACCGTAGCCAGCTCTCTTCAAAACACTCCAGGGACGGATTTTCACAGACCTGGACCCTGAAGCGCCAGCTCCTGGTGCAGCAGGTGGCCCTGTCGTCTCAGAGCTCGGAGTCACTGAGGTGGCTCCAAGCCGGCGCCCCCTCCGTCAGACATGCTTCCAGCCACTACCACGTGCCTGGGGACCTGAGGATGAGCCAGACACGGTCTGCAGCACAGTCAGTCACAGCCCATCACGGTGAGGGACAGGAGAGGAGGATAGGCTGCCTGTTTGCACAGCCAGAGAAAGGAACATCCGGGCTACACCCAAGGTGCTCTCTGACCACCCTGGATCCACCAGCACCAGTACCTCTAATCCCTCCTCAACCCGCTTCCTGTTATGTGTGGGTGTTGGCACCACGGGTTATGTGCAGGCCTATTTGGGAACAGGGGAATGGCTGTAATGATCTCTGAAAGTCTCCCCCAGTTCAGGAATTGGTCAGAGGTTGGGTGAATCCGCCGCAGCCGACCCAGGAGCCAGGGCAGCCGTGTCCCCGTCAGCCTCCGCAGCCTGCCCGTTCAGAGGCAACTCGAGTCCACACCTTTGAGCCCAGGAGTAAGCCCCCGGAGTGTCCCTGCCTCAGGAGCTGCCCCACGTTCTGACAGAGGTCATGTGGCTGCAAGACAGGTGCAGAGACCGACTTCTGGCAGGACATCCATCAGCCTGCGGGTCCCCCATCCAGCCACTGCACGCGCAGGGAAGGGAGCAACGAGGGCGAAACCCATCTCTTCTCAGTCTGTGTCCCCTGCCTCTGCGCCCAGCACCTGCGAGAGTTAGGAGCATAGTTTGGACAGAGGCCAGGCACCGTGGGGCTTTGCGTGGGTCCTAAACACAGGGGCTGAGACTGGGCTTTGCTCCCAAAGCAAAGGGAACCTGTGCAGACTGAGACACCCCACAGCGGGAGACACAGCACGGGAAATGCAGGGGACTGGTCAGAGTGACTCAGCGATAGGTGACCAGGACCTAGCACAGGGCAGGGTACTCGCAGACAGGAGAGGCCTGGAACCTGCAATAAGGGGACAGCCTGGGCAAGGGCAAGGGGCGGAGCCCCTAAGGCTTTGGGGCCGATGATTACATTTTAGGAATCAGCTGAGGTGGGCTCCAGACACCTGCTGCAGGGGAACACTGTGTTCTGGAGCCAGGAAGAGGGGCTGCGGGTGCAGGCTGGGGAGTGACGCCAAAGCCGGGACAGGAGAGCAGAGCCACCGGCACAGCTCCAGGGACAGAGGCACAGGTCCGGCGACTCGGACCTGACCTCCTCCCTCATCACAGCTGTCCTCCTCCTCCCAGCCCTGGACTTGAATGAGCTCCTGATTCATAGCGGATTTAGCCTGTCCTCTTCCGAGAGAATGCGCCAGGCCTGGCCTGAGTCTCAGGGCTTTGGGGGGTGGACTGAGCATGCGCAAGAGGAAACGGAGGACAGTCTGGGTTTTCCACACAGGAAGCCTCCAAAGCCACAGAGGTCACAGGTATCGGCTACCTGGCAAGCTGAGAGCTGGAAGGAGAGAGGAATCCAGGCTCCCAGGCAGCCAGGCTGGGCCTGTGGGTGCCGCTCCCTTTAGACCATGGGCTGGGGGCTCAGCTCCAGGCCCAACTTAATAGCAGGAAGAAAGAGCTGGGACTCAAGGTTTCATGGTGGTGTGTGCGCCTCCTTCGCTCTCCCTAACCTGAGTGGCGGCTGTATGTATGCTACACCAGAATGGAATTGTGGCCAGAGCTGCGGCTCACTAGGCTAATCCTCTGCCTGCAGCGCCGGCACCCCGGGTTCTAGTCCCGGTTGGGGCACCAGATTCTGTCCCGGTTGCTCCTCTTCTAGTCCAGCTCTCTGCTGTGGCCTGGGAAGGCAGTGGAGGATGGCCCAAGTGCTTGGGCCCTACACCTGCATGGGAGACCAGGAGGAAGCACCTGGCTCCTGGCTTCTTATCGGCGCAGTGTGCCGGCCGTAGTGGCCATTTGAGGGGTGAACCAACGGAAAAAGGAAGACCTTTCTGTCTAACTCTGCCTGTCAAAAAAAAAAAAAAAAGAACAGAAAAGAAAAAAAAAAAGAACAGAATTGCTCTCCAGGAAAAAGCCGGCTGAGTGGGGATAAGTAGCCTCCACTTGCAAAGAAATCGGGGTATGTGGAGTGGAGGAATGGGGGACACAGAGGGTGGGGAGGCCTGGACCAGGCAGTGTGTGGACAGGACATCTTGGGTCATTCCAGGGGGTCCTGGGATGGGACCCAGGTCCGCCTCTCGGTGCTCTTCCTGACGCCACCCCAGCAGAAGGCCTGACAACCAGAGAACGTGGGACTCAATAAACCCGCCCCAGGCTCACGAGACAACGCTCAGAAGACACTGCTACATAGAAGCCGGGGGCTGTCAGGAGCAGAAACAGGGGCGGGCTCACGTCACAGATGCTCTCGCTGGACAGAACCAGGGGAGATGCCTCCGTTCGGGAGCGGAAGTGACTCGGCCACAGCCTCTTAGTGACTGGGGTGAGAAGCCAGCACTTGATTTACAGTCCTGTGCGTTTCCATGATGCCACGTGCCAGCCAAGATCTGCAAGAGCTGTCACCCCAGCAGCTGCTTAGTGAGAGCTCGGCAGGTTGTGATGAGGGAAGGGAGCCCCGAGTCCTCGGCTCCGTCTCCTCTTCACTGACTGGCAGGGGCCAGACCCTCTGACCTCCCTGGATTTCAATTCCTGGTCTAGGGACTTCCCAGGAATCCGTGTCAAATTCTCATCTTGCTTTCCAGCCGCAGTGGGCAGTCAGTCACCAAGCATTTCCTAAACGGTCGGCTCTCTGCACCCACGGGTTCCACATCAGTGGATTCAAGCACAAACCAAAAATAGATTCTGAAAAACGGCTGGGTACTGAACACGTGCAGGTTTTTCCTGTGTCATTATTGCCTGAGCAATACAGTGTGACAATGCTGCACACGGCAGTCACATTGTATTAGGTTGTAGGTAACAGTTGCCCTGCAGGAGGTTGCATCTAACAGCTACAAGGTATTATTAGGTGCTATACTCAATCTAGGGATGATTTACAGTAGCCAGGAAGGTGTGCAGGGATTAGATGCTGCTTCACGCAAGAGATTTGAGGGCTGGCCATTCGGCTGGAGGTTAATATCCCCGCTTTCCATAGCTGAGTGTTTTGGTTTGATTCCTGGCTGTAGCTCCTACCCCTAGCTGCCTAATGGTACAAACCCTGGGAGGCAGTGGTGGTGGTGTAAGTGGTTGGGTTCCTGTTATTCACATGAGACCCCCCAACTGAGTTCCCAGCCCCCAGCCCAGGGCTGTTACAGGCATTTGGAGAGTGGGCCAGAGGCTAGGGGAGTGTGCCCCCTCTTGTTGTCTCTTGCTGACGCTCTGCCTCTCAAACAAATAAAAAAAAAAAACACTTAAAACATAAAGGAATTGAGCATCCATAGATTCTGGCATCCTTGGGATACCTGGAACCCGTCTCCCTTGGATCCTGAGGGATACCCGGGCAAGCCAGGCAAAAGCAGGTTCTTAGGACCAACCTCTGAAGAGCCAGGGGCCACTAGGTTGGGGTGGAGCCCCCGAGGGTCCATCTTCTAAAGAGATTCAAAGTGCGATTCTGATGCTGGGGCTGCAGCCACCCTTCTGAGCCACACTGGAGGTTCCAGTCCCCGCGCAGGTGGTGCCGACTGAGGAAACCATCTGTCTCCAAGGAGTTCCCAGTCCAGAGAGGGAGACGGGGCCCAGTCCCGGAACAGTAACAGCAGGAGGAGAGGTCCAAGGTCAAAGAGACAGAGGTCATGCCCTTCACCGAGAGCACCAGTACACAGCTTCAGAGGTGCAGAGAGAGTTAAGCCCTCAGCACAGCCCACTTCCCTGTCTACCTGGCTCACAGCTGCACGTCACTTCCTGGCCTCCCCCGTGGTTAGGTGTGGCCACGTGACTGAGTTCTGGCCAATGGCATATGAGCCTCAGAAGCACACCCCATTTCTGGGGCTGGCCACAAAGGTCCCCCGTGTGTTATCCTGAGCCCCTGCCTGCCAAATTGACTTTCTATAAAGGGGGAAATAAACTTTCTATGAGATCAGCGACCAGAAACTGGGTTTGCTAAGCCACGGAGTCGACCTGGATTGGCTGTGGACAGGAGACGTGACAACCTCCTGTGTTTCAGCAGTGAGTCAGCCCCTCTTGTAACCAAGCGCTGGTGCTGTACCGGACCTGAAGGGGCTGTCATTTCCGACTTCCTAGGGCCAAGAGTCTTCACCAAGAAAAGCAATCCTGGCAAGAGACAGAGAGTAAGGGGCAGTGAAATCTGCAAGAGTGGGCCGCAGCCCACGTCCCACAGGGGAGGCATGAGGCCATGCAGCGTGAAGAACCACAGTTACTCTCAGGGTATGCGAGCCTCAGAGAGAGCACTCCAGGACAGCCGAGTGGCCCCGCAGCCTGAAGACTTGTTTTCTTTCTGTTGGTCAAATTTGGAGCTAATTTGTTTTTGGTAATCTTTTCTTTTTATGCCAAGATGGTCAGGTGCTTCCCATATCTGAGTGCCTGAGGCCTGGACGTGCCTGCTGTTGGCAGAAAGGGTGGGGGGGCTTCTCAGCTGGTCCCAGCGCTGTCAGGGTTGGCCAGGGTCCCTGGAGAACCACAGGGACCTCCCTGGAGGCTGTGAACATGCAGGGGCCGAGCAGCCACGCAGGTGGAGATGCCCAAGGTCAGGGACAGAGCAGCAGGGTGCAAAGACCCCTTCTCTCTGTCCCTGGAGGAAACGGAATTCAGTGTCTTCATGGACATGGTGGCTGGGTGGGGGATGGCAGGCTGGGCCACGTGTGCCGGGGCATGACTTCAACCATGATGGAGCCAACCTTCCGCTCTCCACGGCCACGCAGGACGACGGGGCACCTATCCAGCAAGAGCCCGGACTTCTGTCCAGTAAGAAGTCTGTGCCGGGTCACCCACCCGGATCAAGAAGAGCACCTGACCAGGAGTCCAGGGGGAGGCCAGGCAGCGGGAAGGCAGCTCTCCCCACCCAGAGGCACGGGTGGCCCTTCCACCCAAGGGGCCTCTGCTTCCCATCTGTCAAGGGTGGCACTCTGACCCCACGTGGGCAGTGCCCAGCCCGGAGCTCCGGGGGAGCCTGTCCTGGACCTGGCACATCTGCAGGGATTGCAGCCTCCCCCGCTGGGTAGCAGCATGCCTTCCACAGAGCAGCCAGGTCGTTCTCCTCCGAGCCACCACGAGCCCCGCTTTGACACCCATCACCCAGGGAAACATGGGCAGGCCCACGGGGAAAGCACCCAGGGAGCAGGGCCCTGGTCCCCTGAAACCTGTGTTGCCCACCAGCAGGTCCCCAGCCCTGGGAAGCTGCTGTCTCCTGAAAGCAGGGAGCAAGCCAGGCCCAGAGCCTGGTCTCCTCTCTCCCCTGCCGTCTCTGCCCTCCTGTCACTTCCTGCCCATGAAGTGGGAGAGCTGCCCCCTCCCACTGCCCACCTCCCATCTATGGGGGTTGGACAGAGGTCTGGGGAAACATTACACAGGCCTTTCCATTACACAAATGGGGAGAAAGGAAGAAGCAATCACTTAGGAGCTCAGCCTGATCTGCGAGGGGTAGGTAAAAGCACCACTCGGGGTCAGGGTGGAAGGGTTGGGGGAGAGCTCCTTGAAGCCCCTTTCCAGAGGTGGCTGTGAGCGAGGAGAGCTGAGAGAAGCGGACATAGTCCCTGAAGGCGAAGAAACACCTAGCGTGAAAGTCAGAGACACTGGGAGGAAGCTTCCCAGCTCCTTCATCAACCGCACCCCCTCCTTGCAGTGGGGGTGGGGGGACACCCCAGGGCTCGCTCCCCCAGCCCTGCCCCTCGCATCTAGCCCTTAGCGCCCTGTTGGGGGTCTCTTGGAAGGGACTCCTGCCCTCTGTGGGCTCTCAGACCTGGCAAAATGCAGTAGGAAAATACGCCACGGAGAAGACACAAGACACAGAGTACAGGAGGAGTCTCATTGGGTGCCAGTGCAAAGGCCCATTTCTTATGGGATATTTCCACTTCTCCCCAGACACACTGCTGCTTTAAAGCTGAGGAAAAGAAACCCCGGCGTTGCAGAATCCCTTCCTTGCCCAACGATGCACAAGCCTTCCCCTCTGGGACCAAGGCCGTCCAGCCTGGCTGGCAATGGGAGGCGAGAGAGGCAAACAGAGCAGCTGAACTTTGTCTTTGAAACAGGAGCCACTTCCTTCCCAGGGAGCAACAAAACTCTGAGCCACAGCTCAGACCCCCACTGCCTATCACAATCACCTGGGGTGCTTTTCAAGACCCTGATGCCCACGTTGTACCCTCCGCCAATTAACTCAGACTCCCTGGGCCTGGGGCACGGGCAGCAATGTTTGCTCCCTGTGTGTAGCTAAGCCTTGGAACTACTGGTCTGAGGATGTGAGAGGTAGAGTGCCGGGGGTGGGGGGATACTCACCCAAGAGGCGAGAACCCCCAAATGATAGGGGGGAATCACATACCCTGTGTGTGTGGCCACACTGTCCAGCATAAGGCCCAGCTGGTCAGAGAAGGGACTCTTGACCCCCGCACCCCTGCCCCCACTCCTCCAGGAGAATCCCTGTCCAGCCTCACAAAGGGGTGTCCCAGAAAAACAAGTGCCGGTTCCAGGGGCCTCTTTCAATTCCTTCAGGCACAAAATCACAGCCTCTCCTTGGTTCTCCAGCATCCTGCAAGGTGCCTGACCTCAGACCCCAGCACGCACGAGGCCCTCAGGCGAGGCAAAAGATTAATAGGGGAGCCGGCAGAGTGGGGCCTGGAGAAGTTTTGGTTATTCTAACTGCTATAGGACTGCTGAATTTAACTGCTATAGGACTGCTGAATTAACGAGGGGCCACACACCTGGGAAGCGCATCAGCTCACTTCTGTTCTATGTAACACCTAAACTCCAGAACCAGTAGCTCCACCACGGCTCCCATCAAGAAGACATGTGCAGCCAGCTGGGAGAGTGTGGCCAGGGGACCAGGGCATGCTGGGGGACAGGATGCTGGCATACACAGGAAACACAGGTGACCCTATCTGGGGACACCCGAGCCCCCGTAACGGCCGCTGAGGGAGAAGGCTTAGCCCAAACTCCCCGCACTTCTGCGAAGCTGCTAGTTCAGGCTTTAAGATGGTTTCTGGCCACCTACAACACGGAAGTACCAACCTATGAGTGTTTACCTTATTCAACGACTGAGTGTTGTACCCCTAGCTAAGCCGGGCAGGGGGCAGCGGGGAGGGGGTGACCAGGGCACTTACTCTGAGACCCTCTCAGGCACAGGTGGGTTTGCAGGTGGCTCCAGGAGCGCAGCCCCCAGCCCTGGCGAGCCATTTTGAAAAGGTCTAAGGACAGGAAATGTGAGAGGAGCAGGGGCAAGCAGGGCCCCAAGGGCTCCAGGAACCACCCGGGGCTGTACCCCCAAGGTCAAGAGCGTCCCCAGGGCAACTGCTGGGTCACTCTCCTAATACATGGCTGTGCCTGTCTGCCAGGAGCAGAGGTTCCTTCTAGACCCCAGAAGTGTGGCGCCCCCCCCACCCCCACCGGAGGCTCTTGCCTGCCATCACCACGGTTACCTTGGAGGGAGACCTGCTCTGCACATTCCTGAAAAAGGTGGTCTTGGCTGTGAAGAAGCAGTCTTCTAGCTCCTCGTCCAGGCTGCTCATGCTGCGGTCCACGGTCATGGGGCCGCGAGTGCGCGCACGGCGCGGGGGCCAGGCTGGGGCGCGGGGCGCGCAGGTGGGGACCCTTCCTTCCCAGGAGCCGTCGGCAACCCGGGCAGGCAGCACCAGCGGGGCAAGCCGTCCCGTGCCCAGCCGCCGCCGGCGCCAGCTAAGCCCCCGGGTCGGCGCGCGCGCCGGGCTCCGGTGCCTCGCTCTGCGCCCGGCTCGGCGCCCGGCTCGGCCTCTGCGGTTTCATCTCAGCCCCGGCGTCGGCTCCCTCCCTCCGCCCCGCACCCAGCGCCCTCGCCCCCGCCTCCCTGCGCCTTCCTGCCCTTCGCGCGCGCACAAGCACTTCTGAAGCCACTTCCTCTCGCAAGGTTCCTCAAAGCCTCGGGGCTGCCACCGCGCCCCTGCCCCCACCTGCCTGGGGCCGCGACTCCTGACGAACACAGGGAAGGAGAGGGCCAGGATGCACCTCGCCTCAGCAGGTGCCACCTTCCCACCCCCTAGAAGATGCGACCAAGGTGGACATCAGCCCTCTGGCCTCCTCCCTCCTCCCAGGCCCCACCCCCATAAGTAACTGGAGAAGGAAATCGTATCTGGCCTGCTTGGCGAAGCAGCGCTATTTTAACTTGAAAATGCCAGGAGAAACTGCACCGTGGTCCCAAGCTCATGCAAATCACATGCAAAGTTATGCAGGGTTGGGCAGGTCCGCCCACCGGCCCACCCACAGAACTTGGCCCCAGGAAAGCCTGGGCAGACCGGAGGAGCCTGCAGACCACCAGGTCATTTGTGCATTGCCCTGACAGTCTGGCCAAGAGGGGTCCCTGCCAGATCTCAACATCAAGGCTGGCTCACCCACAGACTGCCCGAGGAACACCTCCCTCCTCCAGGGCTGAGTCGCTCAAGGTAGTGAGGGTGAGGTCCCCAGGACTCCTGCAACCCACGCCACTGCCTAAGCGACCACTGTACCTGCCAAGTAGTTTAGTACCGTCTGTCACTTAGGTCTGCCAACAGCCCCAAGAGAGCAACAGTTATTCCCATTTTATAGATGGAAAATCTAAGGCTGAAGTCGTGAGTAGGACTTGTGAGATGGGCCTCAGACGGGGGTCTGTGTGACTCCAGGCCCTGGTTCTCAGCCACGCAGGGATGACACTGTTTGGTGCACACTCTGTCATCTTTACTCCTGGGCCACAGCCTTCAGAGCCTGGAGACGCTAGGGGGCGCTGTGCTCATGGAAGCAGTGGGCCTGTGGCCCGTGAGCACCCTGCAAAGTGCAGGTGGGGTGATCAGGACTCTCCCAGCCTGTGTGGCTCCCCCCACCCCCGGCTCTGGGGGAAGGGGAAGGACAATCAGGGTGGAGGCTCCCCTCAGCCCCCAGACGCCCAGCTGCCGGCCCCATCTGCAGTTCTGGTTACTCCTGCGAGGAACCCCTCCCTCATCCACCCTCGCCAGATCTCTCACCGTGCAGGAGGGTTTCCAAATGCAGCCCACTTTGGCTCCATCCTCCCACACGGTCTTTCTCCTGCAAGCGGCTGGCAGACGCAGATGTGAGCGAGCTGGGAGCCAGCGCCCCAGCCGCCGCCGCCCTCGGCACAGGAGAACAGGCAGCTGCCTCCTCTGGCAGGAGGATTGGGGGTTCAGCAGCTAGGGGTGGGGGCCCAGGGAGCCACAGGGTGTTTTAGGGGGAAGAGCTACATGAGCGGGGTTGAAGGCAGGTTCTGGATTCTTCTGGAACAATCTTTAAGTGGGTATATCAAAGACAGTAGCTCAGCAGAGGGAGCTGGCATGAAGAATGTTGCAGGGGTGGGGAGGTCCCCTGGCACCCCCAGGGCATCAGTAATGGCCCATCTGCTTCACACAGCCAGCAAAGAAATGCCTGCTGCCTTCCAGAAAGAACCTCCTTGCTCAGTGAGAATCCAATACTCAAGACAAAAGCAGGCCCCAGGTTCTCTAGACCACACTGTGTCCTTGGCATGAGCTCAGTAAGGCAACCACAGCGCTTCCCATGGAAAATGTGCAGTCCCCACACCCGGCTAATAACAGCCTGTCCCAGGCACCCAGGACTCAGCAGGAGCTCCTCTGGGGCCAGAGCCGAGTTAGGGACTCTCTCCGTGACACTGTGTTCTTCGAGAGTGCTGCTGCTCGCCACGCCAGACATCCCGAAAACCTGACCCGAGACAGCAGGCATCACGCTATTTTACAGGTGAAGAAACTGGGAAGTCACTTGCTCCATCGCAGCTTGTTTCAAAGCCTGTGGACCACCCCCTGCTCCCCAATCCCACCTGCCAATGAACCTAGGCTTGGAAGAGTAAGAAGGCAGAAAAGTGGGGACTGGGCTGCAGGGGCCCTGGGCCCCAATAAAGTCTGCAAAGATCATGGACGCTGCAACAGTCGCGCAGTGTCCAGGAGAAAATTCTAGATGGAAGCCGCAGGGTCTCAAAGGAGGATGGCTGGACTCTGCGAGGCTCCACCCTGTGAATCGCCAATAGCAGAGCTATTGATTGGCCTGGTAAGGGGGTGGAGGCGTGGAAAGCCCACACAGTCTCCTTTTAAGCCTCTCCTAGGTGGTCACATGAAGAATGGGCTCTGGCCGGTCTTGTCCCTGGGCCCAGGGAGAGGAGACTAGACCTAAGGCTTGTAAACCCAAGGCACCGCACTGGGGCTCAGAACTGTCTCCCCCGAAAGGATGGACGGGCCACTTTCCTCTCTCAGCGTCAGATGACGAAAGACACTATTTTAAACTTCCTTCCCTTTTCAAGTGCAGTCTTTGCATGCGGCCAGATCCCCTTGTTAGAGCCACCCTGCGGTTCTTCTGTGTGTTCCAGAAAAGCTGTGCTACAAGAGCAGAAGCCAGGAACTGATATTTTAGTCCCAGCTCCAACTCTAGCTCGACAGGGTATCTGGGACAACGCTGATCTCGGGGTTCTTGGTCCAGTTGAGCGGTGTTGATCAGCCTTGGGGCCTCCTGATCTCTCATACACACAGAGGCTGGACGCCCGGTGAGAGCCAGTCCCCTTTAATTGCCAGCAGGTGCAGGTGCTATGCATGCTAACTTGAGGTCCATCATCTCACTTCACTCCTACAACCGAGGGGGAAGGTACAGTGCTCGCCTCTGTTCGACAGAGTGGGAGAGGAGGACAGGGCAAGTTGGGTCACTTACCCTTAGTCCTGCAGGTCAGTTCATGAGGGAGCTGTCCACCCAGCTAGGTCCGACTTCAGACCCCCAGTCCTGCGCTTGCTGCGGCCTCACAATCACCACCCCCCCCTGAAATTGTGGCCCAGCCTGAACAAGGTGAATCCACATTCTCAGTTTGCCAATGCCCGTCTTTCTCTGGCTCTCACGGTGTCTTTCTCCTCCTGGGGGCTTCGTCTCACCTCTGCTGGTGGTGTGAACCACACCTGCCACACTCACGGCTCATGACCCTATCTCCCCCCCTTCCCGGGAGCTCCAGATGGGTGCCTGCAGCAGCTCACTGAATACCATCCCCCCACACACACCCAAAGGAGCCTCACTCTCCACGGGCTTAAAATTGACCCTTTATTCCCTGCCCCACCCCCACTGCCCTTCCTCATCTGCATTTCCTGTCCTCATGAAGGCCATTAGCCTGGGTTATTGCGCAGCCTCCTAGGAGTTCCCCTGGTGCCTGTCTCTGCCTCCCCCAAACTCCACACCCCCTGGGGTTGCCACAGTTACCCTTCTAAGACCAAGATCTGAGCATGGTGTCTCCCTTTCATTAATCCTTCAATTCAGATTTCAACAAACAGCTATCAAATAGTGAGTGTGCATCAGCCCAGGTTGCTTGTGCTTGCTTGCATCCATTCACTTAACACGCATTTACTGAGCCTTTCCCCTGGAAAGCCCACATCCTGCCTTCCCAAAATGCACAGTCTATGCAAATGGCATCGAACTGGAGCTACATTAGAATCACTGAGCTCTGGGGCTGGTGCTATGGCAGCATCCCATATGGGTGCCGGTTCTAGTCCCGGCTGCTCCACTTCTGATCCAGCTCTCCGCTATGGCCTGGCAAAGCAGTGGAAGATTGCCCAAAGCCTTGGCCCCTGCCCTCACACAGGAGACCTGGAAGAAGCTCCTGGCTCCTGGCTTTGGATTGGCACAGCTCCAGCTGTTGTGGCCATTTGGGGAGTGAACCAGTGGATGGAAGACCTCTGTCTCTCTGCTTCTCTGTAACCGCCTTTCAAATAAGTAAATAAATCGTTATAAGCAACCACTGAGCTCTGTGCACCTCACTCCTCACAACGCTGCAGGGGGCCGGCAGCACACTGAGCGTGAGTGCTTCATCTGCCCAGCCGGGGACATGGCAGGATCGGACGTCACGCACAGGGTCCCCACGTCCAGCTTGCCAGTACAACTGCTGTCCCTCCCCCAGTGACCACCCCATGTTCCAAAGTCTCCCATAGGGCCATGCGGGCTCTCCATGCCACGTGCCCTGCCCTAGTGTACACAGCTTTGGCTGCAACCAAGCCCTGCCTTGTCCCCCCCCCCCCCGCCCCCTGCACAAATGCCACGCCCACTTCCAGAAGCCACCAGTCAGTCCCTCCGTGGTTTTGCTCCTGCTGTGCTAGCTGCCTGTCCAGACCCTCCCTGGAAGCACCCTCCTTCCTGACACGTATTTCCCGCCCTCAGCCCCTTCTGCCAGAGATCCCCTAGGGCTTGGATGCTAGGAACATCACCTGCATGTGCCCCGTGCACAGCACAGCTCAGGGTCCCTCGGATGAGTTCCTGCTGTGAGGGCCAAGAGGCTCCCTCCCACCAACTGCACTGCCGCTCACATGGGACTCAGCACCTCGGGGTGCTGGCTGCAGCTGTCCCACCTGGCTACCACGCTAACATCTGGCACAATGCGGGCCCTAATTTTTTTTCTAGAATTATTTATTTGAAAGAGTTATAGAGAGAGGTAGAGCCAGAGAGAGAGGTCTTCCATTCTGCTGGTTCACTCCCCAAATGACCGCAACGGCCAGAGCTGAGCTGATCTGAAGCCAGGAACTTCTTCTGGGTCTCCCATGAGGGTGCAGGGGCCCAAGCACTTGGGCCATCTTCTACGGCTTTCCCCACAGCAGTAGAGCAGCAGCCAGGACTCGAACCAGCACCCATATGGGATGCCGACGCTGCAGGCTGGAGCTTTTACCCACTGTGCCACAGCGCCAGCCCCTAGGGCTCTGATGCTTAAAAACACTCAAGTTCAGCCAGCCAGGTCAGCCACAGCAAGTGGAGAGGCCGCGGGGAGGCAGAGTCTGAGCAGGCCCAGGGCTCTCGCCTTCTCACTGTCCCCCTTCAGCGAGACAGAAAACAGATGTTTCTGATCAGCACCCCTCCCCCTCCTGTGCCCAGGGCAGCGTGGCTACCAGCATGAGACGTGAACCACTCTGCACGGTGCCCAGAGGGAGGCCAGTGCCCCCCATGGCAGAGCCTCAAGTCGGCGGTGGGACATCAGCAGCCCCGGGCACAGCACTGCTGCCACGCTGCCCAGCAGATCTTAAATGTGAGACCCAAAAAGTGCAAAGCAGTCATTCCAAGGGGCCCACTGCCTCTAGGGGCACTGAGGAGCATGGGGTCACGCCTCCAGGGCTTCAGGGGCTGCAGAAAAGCAGGCAGCAGAGCCCTGTCCCTCCCTGGGGCCAGGATCCCAGGTGCACCCTGGCGGGAAGTGTCTGCTTCACCCCATCAGAACCAAGTTCAAGTGCAGTGGCCCAGCAGCTGGTCCAAGGGGCCCCGGGCGGCTTCTGTCTGGTCCACAGGCATCGCTGACGTCCTTGGCCAGCCCTCCTGACTTTAGAGAGCAGCAGGGACTCTGTGAAGGAGCCAGGGGCAGGGCATCCAGGGAAAAGCAGAGTGGGACAGGGCAGGGCTCCTCCCTCCTTCCACAGGGGCAGAGTGGGGCAGGCTGGCACGGGAGAGGTCATCCGCTCCATACCAAGCAGGGGAGTCAGACTAGAAGTCCTAGACGTGCAAGCTGAGGGGACAGGCAGAGTCTGGGGCACTCGGCTCTCCCACCTCCAAACCTGCCCCAGGGAGGGAGGGATTGAGGTTCACGCCTCAGACAGCGGAGCTTCAAGTCTCCTCTCGGACAGGAGTGGGACAGGACACAGAGCCAACACCGACTGGCTACTGGATCATAAGTACAGCGAGTTATCCACAGCCAGGTTACAGAGCTGGGGACATGGACAGACAGGGGCTGTCAGCAGCCACAGGACTGGGTACAGTGGTGACCATTCTACACCTGGGACTACCTGGACCAGGGGTGGGGAACACATGGCCCATGGGCCACACAAGACCTGTAGAATCATTGGCCCTGCCAAGGCAACCACATGCAGGACTTGAAATTCAGTAAGTCTACAGCGGGCTCATTGTTAAGCTGATCATTTTGTATGGCCAGCGAATGGTGTTATAAAGAAGCAAATGGCCCCTGGCAGAAAGCAGGTCCCCAGCCCCGATCTGGACAGAGAGGCACGTGAGGTCCCAGTCTGGGACAGTGTTTCAGGATCACGCGAGCAGTCAAACCACAGCCTTGGTTACCTTGTGGGTACCACGTGTACATGTACGGATGGCTGCAGCCGTGCGAGGAAGCATTGTGGGGCAGGGGAAGCAACAAGTGCATGTGATGTGCCAGCCCTGGTCTGACGTTCCTTGTGGTCAGTGGGGGGACACAGCGGTGAACAAGCTAGGCAAGGGCCAGGCACTGCGGAGCGTATGAGTGCTTTATGCAATTGCCACACCCACCGCCCTGGCGTCGGCGTCCAATAGCTAAGGGAAGGTAAGTGCTCCCCAAGGGTCCCAAAGGCAGAAAGCAGGAGAGCTGGGATTTTGAATGTATGACAAACTGCAAAAGCCCAAGTTCAAAGACAAACGAAACCAAGGATTTATTGAATACCTGTTAGGTGAGGAACACGGCGTAGGAGACAGGGTCCCTGCTCTCAAGGTGTTCACCTAACTCCTAAAAGGGCACCACATGACCCAGTGCTCTTGGTGAGAACCAGTGCCTGGGACACTCGTGCGTCCAGCAAAGACGGAGGCAGCAGGACCCAGATACTTTCTCCTGACTTGAACAGTGAGAAAGTGGACGCGGCTTGTGCAAGAATGATTTGCAAACTACTGGATGTGAGCAGTGAGGGAGACTGAGAAGCTGAGGAAGCCGTCTCTGTGATGACCCCCAGCTCACGGTCCTGCCAGTCCAGGCTGTGGGGCGAGGGGGGCCTGATGGGAGCCTGGACAACGCCCCGGAGCTGAGCAGACACTGCTGAGGTTCTAGGCAGCCCGAGGCGGCAGAGCCACAGACCGACCTGTGGATGTGCGTGAGGAAGTGATCACAGGAGAGGGAAAGAACACGGAGGACTAGAGGTGACAGTGGCTGCCCCCACCCCAGCTGGAGCAGAGTCCCTGTCCCAGGAGGAGGGAGAGAAACGCTGGGGATTCCTTAGGCACTGGCTGAGTGCACTGGGGGACTGGGTCCAGCAGGGGGAGCACTGCTGCCACCGGTCCAGCAGATCTTAAAGACCAGACCCAAAGGACCACAGCATTTCCAGGTAACTTAACAGAGCCACTGACGGAAGCCGAGCAAGTTACAGGAACGCACAGTACCCAGCACCTACCGGGGTAAAGTTTGCCACGTCTGGCACCCAGTCAGGAACGACCTGACATGCACAGACGCAGGCAAAGAGGACCCTTAGCAAGGAGAAAATCAAATGGAACCAACCCATGATTGACAGGGGTTAGAATTAGCAAAAAGAGGTATTATAAGTGATTTCTATTTACTCAAAATCTTAGAGACGTGGAAGATCCAAACCAAACTTGTGGAGACGGCCATCTACGAAGTCTCGGGTGAGAAACAGACCAGTGAGATTAAGGCAGACTAGGCAGGGCCAGATTAGTGAGTTTGAAGACCTAGAAAAGGGAATATTTTTTACATGAACAGGACAGTAAACTCGGGGGGAGGCACCTCAAGAAGCCTTTTATATTGAGAGAGAGAGAGAGAGAGAGCGCGCGCGCACACAAAGTATGTGGGCAGGGGCAGGTGCTTGGCCAGCAGTTCGAGTTGCCACTTGGGGCAGCGGCACCCCACACTGGAGCGCCTGGTTCCTCTGCTTCTGATCCGGCTTCCTGCTCATGTGCACCCCAGGAGGCAGCAGGCAATGGCTCAAGGACTCGGGCTTCTGCCACCCACCTGGGAGACCTGGATAGAGTTCTGGGCTCCTGGTTCCCTGGCTGTTGCAGGCATTTGGGGAGTGAACCAGAGGATGAAAGATCTCTTTGTCTGCCACTCTCTCTCTCTCTGCCTTTCAAATAAAACGAAATAAAGCCTGAAAGTTTTCCAATTTTATTCAAAGCCAGAAACTTACGGATGCAGGAGGTTCAATGAACCCCAGGCTCAAGAAACACGAAGGAAATCCCAGCAAGCTCGTCACAGCCACATCGCTGCAGTCCAGGGGCGGCACCGCGGCACAGCCGGGTGAGCCACCGGCTGCAGCGCCAGCACCCACGTGGGAGCGCTGCTTCCAGTCCTGGCTGCTCCACTTCCAGCCCGGCTCCCTTCTAACGTGACTTGGAAAGCACAAGATAGCCCAAGTAATGGGCCCCTGCCACCCACGTGCGACACCCAGATGGTGTTCCTGGCTCCTGGCTCCTGAGCTTGGCCTGGCCCAGCCCTCGCCATTGCAGTTATTTGAGGGGGTGAACCAGCAGGTTCTTTCACTCTACCTTTCAAATAATATTAAAAAAAAGAAATATGCTATTATAAGGTTTCATACTCACTAGGCAGACCATGCTAAGCTAAAGATGTACACTATAAACCCCAAGGCATCCACTGAAATAGCCAAGGGTTAAAGATTGTGGGCCACAGATTAGATAAAATTAAATGATAAGGTACTTTCAACTAATCCAAAAGAAGAGAGAACACACACCAGATGGAATGCAAATAGAAAACAGCAAGATAGACTTAAGACCAAGCTGTTATCAATGATCACCTTAAATGCAAGTGATCTAAATACAATTAAAGAATAGAATGGGTCTGATTGGATTTTTTAAAAAAGATTCAACTATGGCTCCTGCAAGAAATGACCTTTAAACACAAAAAAGCAAACAGCCTAACGATAAAAGGGTGGATCAGGAGTACAAACTATCGGTGAGGGAGGAAAGCGGCAGGGGTGGGCACGTGGTGCTATGGTTTCAGCCACTGCCCGGGCCCCCAGCCTCCCGTGGAGGATGCCTGGCTCCACCCACGTGGGAGACCGGGACAGAGCTCCTGGCTTCGTCCTGACCCAGTCCTGGCTATTTGCAGGTATCTGGGGAGTAAACCAGCACATGGAAGGTCCCTCTCTGTCTCTCTGCCTTTTGAATAAAATAAAAATAAATAAAATGAATTAGAAAAAAAGCTGCCGTGGCTGTTAATTAAATAAAATAGATCTCAGAGCAAAGTACATTACCAGGGAGAAAAAAGGTTATTTCATAATAGTAAAGGGACCAATTAATCAAGAGACATAATAATCTTAAAACAATGGAGCTTCACAGGGCCAGCGGCTGAGGCACAGCAGGTAAAGCCGCCTCCTGCAGTGCTGACATTCCATATGGGCCCCGGTTCGAGTCCCAGCTGCTCCACTTCTGAACCAGCTCCCTGCTATGGCCTGGGAAAGCAGTGGAAGATGGCCCAAGTCCTTGGATCCCTGCACCCATGGGAGACCCTGATGAAGCTCCTGGCTCCTGGCTTTGGACTGGTGCAGCTCTGGCTGTTGCGGTCATCTGGGGAGTGAACCAGTGGATGGAAGACCTCTCTCTCTCTGCAACTCTGACTTTCAAATAAATAAATAAACCTTTAAAAAAAAATAGAGTATCAGAAAAAAAATTAAAACAACCAGGAATATCAAGCTATAAGGAGAAATGGGCAAATCCACAACTATAAAAAATTCCAACACCTGTAAACAAGGTGTGCCTCAACCAATGTCAGCTGCTGTTATTAATGCCAATTCAATCTGATACACATTGATGGAGCCTTCCGGAAGACAGGCAGCTCCTGGCACCTCCTGAGAGGCGTCTCTGGCTCTCACCCCCAAGGTTCTCGCCTTTTAGCTTCTTCCCTTCCTGCTCCCTTGCTCCCCCTTGTGGTAGTCCTGGGTTCAACACGCGGTGGTTGGGCTGAGGGCTGAGGGCTGAGAGCTGAGAGCGGGGCGGGCAGAATAGGCCACAGATACAGGCTTCCTCTGGGGCCTGGAAGGCAGATCCCAGTGTAACCGAGACAGTGGCGAGTCTGTGGGAGGGGGCACAGGGCTGGAGCCAGGAAACTTGGAACTGCACGCCAGCTGAGTCATCACTGCTGTGCTGCTGCCCAGGGTTAACGCCAGACGCCAGCAGAGCCGTGCTAAGGAATGGCAGAGGTGGGGTGCGCCTGTGGGTGCTGGCGGGGAGGGCAGAGAGGTGGCAGGACCTGTAGCCACCGGACAGGGCTGATCCTTGGAGGCCTGGGAAGCCATTTTTCCCTTCAGGGAGCCGGGAGAGGTCATCCACAGACGAGAAGTGACTTGGGCTTCAGTGCTGGGAGGGGGTCATAGCAGACAAGGCTACTCACGCCACCAGTCACAGAGCCCTGGCTTTGCGTCCAGGACGGTAACTCAGCTCTCCAGTGTCTCGCAGCGTTGGCAGAGCCACCAAGGGTTCCGCGTGGTGATCCGGATCTAAGTTCATTCGGAAGACACTGGAGGTCTCCGAGACGGCCTGGCCCGTCCCCCGGCCGCCCAGTGCTCATTGGAGAAACCAGGAGACTTGTCCTGGGTCCCAGCCTGGATTACAGCTGAGCTCGGCAGTCACCCAGGCCAGCGTTCTTTCTTAAGAAGACATTTATTGCCTTTTTAAAAATGTTATATTAGAAACACGGGAAAGCCCTGCTCACGCACCCGCACAGCTGCAAACAGCAAAGCTGCGCGGCTCCCTGTCCCGCTTCCATGCTCACTGCTGCTCGGGGCGAAATCTCTTCCAACAGTTTGCTGAGAGCTTTCGAGGCCCTTGCTCTGTGCGTGCACACATGCGCGCACACACACACAATGTGCACACGCATGCACACAGGCAACCCACGTGTACATATATGTGCACACACATGTACACATGTACACAATGTGCAGTGTGCACAGACACACATATGTGCATGTACACACATGTACAATGTGTGCACACACACCCACACACCCACATGTATATACATGTGCACATGAGGTGTCACTGTCACTGCCCTATTCCACAGCCCCCTCTCCCCCATAGAAGGGCGCCTTGGGATCGGCAAGGATGGCTGGGCTCTCCTCCCCGCCACAGCCACGACTCGCAGTGTCCTGGTGGCCCAGGCGCCGGAGAGCCAGGGACAGCAGCGCGTCCCACTGACGACACCGGAGAGGACTCCAGAGGGCACCTGGCCCAGTCACACGTGTGGGACGAGGTGGCAGTCCTCACACACACTTCCCTGTTACCTCTAGAGCTGAAACGTGCAGCGAACGGGTGCCGGGAGAAACGCGCTAAGTGTTTCTAACCGGGGATTCAGGGCCGTGGCAATATTTCCTCTAACTTAAGCTGATCCAAGTTTAATAAAGCGAGTCTATTTAAAGAGAACGACTAGGTAAATAAGAGCACAGGTGGGACACGGATATGACCAGAACCCTGCGTCCGGCGAGAGCTGGAGTGGGGTTTGGGAATGACTGTGGGAGGTCCAGGGGGCCGGACTTGTGACTCCTCCCGCCCAGGAGGAGGGCCAGGAGGAGGGGGAGAAGGGGCTGCTGGGTGGAAGACTGGAGCCCCGGCTGTTTCAAAGGAAGAGGGTGCTTATGGTTCCTCTCTGATAATCTGCACAGTCCACGTAACGCAAAAAGTGCCAACGCAGGCCGGGGCACGGGGCTGCCAGGACCCCGGCCCCAGCCAATGAGGATCAACAGTGGGGTCAAGGCCGAATGCCTCTCCTGGGATCGCTTCCCCAGAGGAGGAACCCATTGGCAGTCCCACTCAGTGTGGAGCCACTGGGCAGCCCCCGAGGGCGTTCCCCCTGGGGACAACATGATGAGAGCGCTCCTGAGACCAGCCGAACTGGGGGCAAACCCTCAGATAAAGGACCCTCGGCCGGCTGGGCCCTAGGCCGACAGCCACGGTGTTCAGCAGACAGGCTGCCGTGCAACAAGGCTCTGGGCAGACTTGAGGGTCGCATGGCTGGTGCCCAAGGAAGCGGCAGACGCCACAGATCTCCACGGGGCGGCTCCACAGCCACCATGACACCAGCCTAGGCGCCCCGTGGTGCGGGCTCCCGTTCCAGCCCCGCCTCCCGTTCCAGCCCCGCCTCCCGCTGGCTGGCAGAAGACAGTCAGAACTCTGGAATTCTTTGAAAGGCTGAAGCCAAATGCTTATCTACGGGGTGATCTCAACCATGTTTTGAAAAATGTATGAATATACCGGAAGGACATAGAAAAACGCTAACGAGCAGTGGTTCTCTCCGGATGGAAGAAAATCAATGCTTCCCTTTGCCTTAAGGAGCAGCGAGAACTCTCAGCCAGTTGAGGCCTCCTAACTGCTGGTCGTGCCCAGGCCCCGCCCCAGCCCCCGCACGCAGGGCGACACACCACGGGGAGAGAGAGCTCCGTCCTGAGCTTCAGCCCGGGTCAGATCCAGGCGGAACCCAGCACAAACGAGCCTTTCAGAAAAGGCGAATGAGCCTGGAGCCGGGCCCGGGCTTTATTGATAGAAGCCAGGTCCCGCCCCGGGTCTGCGGCCGCACGCGCCCTCAGGCCCGTCCAACTCAAACACGCAGCCGGCCCCGCGGCCTCGAGGGCACACCCCACGCCAGACTGCAGGCCTCCGTGTGCGCGGTGCATGCGTGCTGGACACGGCCCTCACAGCCGCCAGCCCGACGGGACCCAGGTGGACCCCTCTCTCCGGCACAGGGAAGGGGCTCGCTGGTCCCCAGAGCCCCGACTTGCACCTCTTCCCCACTGACATCCTGACAGGGGACATGCAGCCAGCAAACCCCAGAGGGCGGTGACCTCTGGGAAAGGCGTGCGCCTTCTAGATGGGGTGATATCGCGGGGAGCTGCCCTGCGCCTCGCGCGGCCCTATGGCCTCTACCCAGAAACGCCAGGAGCCTCCCCAAGGCGTGACGACCACAAAATGTCTCCAGACGCTGCCCGGTGTCCCCAGAGATGGGACTGGGGAGCCAAGTCGCCCCCTTTTGAGACCTGCCTCTCCAGAGGCGGGGATGGAGATCCAGGGAGATCCAGGGAGATCCAGGGAGCTGTGTGGGGAGCCGGTGGGGGATGGACAGGGCTGAAGGGAACAGAAAGAAGAGACCTGGGTACTCCCAAAAAGAAGAGAGATACTGGGGGCCAGCGCTGTGGCACAACAGCTGAAGCCGCCACCTGCAGGGCTGCCATCCCATATGGGCGCCAGTTCGAGTCCCGGCTGCTCCACTTCTGATCCAGCTCTCTGCTATAGCCTGAGAAAGCAGTGGAAGATGGCACAAGTCCTTGGGCCCCTGCACCTGCGTGGGAGACCCAGAAGCAGCTCTGGTGCCCAGCTCAGCTCTGGCCATTAAGACCATCTAGGGAGTGAACCAGCAGGTGGAAGATCTCTCCCTCTCTCTCTCTCTCCCTCCCTGCCTCCATCACTTTGAGTTTCAAATAAAATAAATAAATCTAAAAAAAAAAAAAAAAAAAAAGGAAGAGAGAAATGCAAGCTGGAAAAGTGCAAGGTGGCCTGCATGGGTTTTCAGGGGAGGCTGCCACCTGGTGTGGTGCGCAACCTGCCTGCTCGGTGCTCTAAGGAAAACCCATAGCATCGCTCCTTGGGGCCTTAGGAGGCAGGTGTGCCCCCTGCCCCCTCGTCACCTGGGTGAGCCAATTCCAGCTCAGGGCAAGGTGCCCCCAAGAGGCCTGGTTCCATTTGGGCCACACCATAACAGGAACCACGGCAGAGCCTCGAGAGCACGGGAGAATTGTTACACGTCCGGTCTGACGCAAACCACGATCACCCTTACAAAGACGCACGGCACACTTGCACCCCGATACTGCCTGCCCAGGGGGAGGGGTGGCATGGGGCCCTGCAGCGGGGCTGGCAATGCGGAGGGCGGGACAGATACTGGACAGCAGCGAGCAGGTGCACCGTGGCTGGAACAGGCAGAGGGTGGCTACCCCGGAAGCCCGGGGCGCTCGTGAGGCCCCCCTTCCAGCACTGGGTGCTCCGTCAGCGTTTCCCACGGCACCAGGCTTTTCTCATAGACACCGGCTTGCTTGTTTAGAGCCTCGCTCTATCACCCCACTGCCAGCACAGGACCAGCAGGGCCCGGTCTGCGCCCCTCATCGTTGCGTCCACAGCATTCCCAGGCCTGGCACACGGTGAACTCTCAAAACACATTTGATAAACGCAGAGGCCATTCGGGAATGCTCTACTTCCCTCACCAGTGACCATCAACCACCAGCATGTAGCTCACTTAGGAAGGCTCAGCCCCAACGTCACCTCCTCTGGAAAGCCTTCCGGGATTTCTCCCAGCAGAAGCTCTGTGTACCCAAATCACTCGGTTCACGCTTTCACTGCCTGCGCTCGACAGTACCTACTTTTTGATTGTGTTCTGCCTCCATTCCAGGATGTACGCTCCCCGAGGGCTGTGATGTATAATTTATTACCCCCACTCCCACCAGTAGACCCTTGACAAATGCTTGTTCGATACAAGACGCAATAAATGCGCTCCCCCGGCCGCATTCTAAATCCTAGACGTCAAAGTTCTGACATGCTGCAGTCTAAGCGCCTCGGCGAAACCCAGAACCGGGGCCGCTTTGGGACACCCGTTTCCGGGTCCTCCAATGTCGGGCAGAGCGTTTGCTCGGCCCCTCTGACTGCTGACTCAGCCAGGCTGGCTGAACCGAGGCCAGGACAATATGCTTGGGCTACTGCCAGGCCTGGGAGGCCCGGAGGGACCTTCAGGAAGCTGCCCAGGGTTGCACCCCACCCCCGCCCACGCCCACACTTCTGGCTTAATCAGGTTCTGTGCTCGAGGAGCACCACAGGGCACTCCTGAGCGTCTGAGGACTTCTCGGGGTCACCCCACACCCCTACACCCACGGTTCTGACACCTCACGCCATCCCTGTCCACCAAGGCTCCGGGGAGAGAAACCAGAGGCGAGGGCACCCGCAGGGCCTTCTCCCAGCCTACCTGGATGGAGGTCGGGGCGAGGCCGGAGGTCGGGGCGAGGGTGCTCTCTGGGGAGGGTCGGCCCCCGGGCGGGCCTTGCTGCCCACTGCAGTCCAGCTGGATCAGGCTGCGGCACTCCGGGTGGCAGGTGAACCCACAGTCTGCAGGGAAAGAAAGGACCAGAGGGCGTCAGGGGCCACGCGCAGTTGCTACCTCCTTCCGCCCAGAGAAATGACCCGGCGACTGCCGCGGGCTCCCGACAGGAAGCACGGTGTGGGGGAGAGGCGGCGCGGGGCCGCTGCTGCAGAACCGAGGCATGGCAGCCACCTCCCTCTAACTGCCCAGGCTAGTGACGTGGGGACGGCGCTCTGCCCCCAAGCGAAGGAGCCTATAGACAGCGCCCCACGTCAGGCCTCGAGGCAAGGCACGCATCCCATGGGCAGCGTTCACGTCCTCGAGTTGGGAAGAGGCTTGGAGATGGGGAAACCGAGGCACAGCACAGCCTGCCGTCTCAAAGGCGCTCTCTGGAGCCTCCCAGGCAGGAGGGGACAGGGGAGGTAGGGCTTGGGCAGGCGACGCCATGGTCGGGGCCCAGGGGAGGGGGGAGTGGAGGAGGCACTGCAGGGAAGAAATGGGCGCAGTTCTGCCACAGACCCCCGCGCAGGGCCCTGAGAGGTGGCTGCTGGCTCAGCTGCAGCCGCCCGTGCTCCAGGCCCACAGTCCGGGCAGAAGGCCCGGTTTCAGCAGCCTGAGTCGTCCTTGACCATGGAGTCCAGTGCACGGAGATGGGCGGGGCCGTGCCAGCCTGGACCTGCATGAAAACCCGGGGAGCGGGAGGCCACGTGCGGTTGAGAAGGGCCCCAGCCCCTGAGACTCCTTTCCAATCTCAGCAGCTGCAACAACCCAGCCCCTCGCTCCCCCTCCTCGAGCTGCAGGAGCCCGTGGTACCTGGGGTGGGTGCTCCTCTTCCCCACTCTTACAATGAGTGCTGGAGTGAGCCCCCAGCCCCCAGCTGCTCCGTCCCCCACAGCCCTGGAGAAGCCGCGGCCCTTGGGTGCCTTTTGCTAATAATGCCTGCAGGGCGCACCCTGACACACACGGGAGACCCGGATTCCAGAACTCTCGCTGTCTTCTCCCCCGTGGTCGGAAGCTCTCAGCTGCCTTTGGAAGACTGACTAATCTCCCCCGTGTCCCAAGGTGAGGCCCACGCCCCCTCCTTCAGACCCCTGGAGTCTCTCAGCCTCGCTGAGTCTCCTCTGTAGAGGCCCCTCACCCCCAGAGCTGGAACGGGTGAAGTCCCATCTCTGAGGCCTGCCCCCACACCTGCAGGGGCCCAGTGCACTTCTGGTCTCCCAGTGAGAGATCTGCCCAGCACACAGTCTCATCCTTGGTGGGGTGAGGGGCAGAGAGGGCTGCGCAGGCCAGGGCCCCCTGCCCGCGGTACCCAGAAGTGCCAGGGCTCTGGACAAGGTAGCACAGAGCCAGGGCCTGAGCCCACAAAGGGCACCATTGTTCCTGGGCTCAGCCAGGGTTTGCACCTGTAGGGTTCTGGTCACGCTCTGAGCAACGAAGAATGCTCCAGGGATGCCAAGAGGCGGAACAAGGAAGCAGAGGGGGACCGGAAGCTCCCCCAACGCCATGGTGAGCGAGAGCAGCAGCCGGCTCCAGTGGCACAGCTCTGGCAACCGCGGGAAGTTCTCCCTCCTCTTTCTGCTCCCGTGCCGCTGGCACGGGTGCTCCATCCTGAGTCAGTCTGTCTCTGTCTCTGACACAAACACTCCGCTCATGGCACCAAAACCTCGGCCAGACGGCTTTCCAGGCCCGACGCCGAGGCGGACAGAGCCAGGGAGCGGCAGCCGCGCGGGACCGCCGTGGAATTTCATGAAGAGGCCATCATGGCTTGGTTCCATCAGACCGGATAATCACAGGCTGCAGCAAAACCGCCGGGGCTCGCCTCCATGCTTCCTGGCCCTGGGAATGCTGAGCCACAGACACGAAGTCAGGGCCTCCACGGAACGTGGAGGGGACAGCCTGGAGGGCTGAGGGGTTCGGTGAGTGGCGGGGCCCAGGAGACTCCAAAGACAGGGCCCTGCTCCATGAGCACCCGGTGGTTAAAGCCACAGGCCACCCGGCCTTTGCACCCCAGGGCCTTCAGCTGGTGCTCGAGCTGGGTGAAGAAAGAGAAGGGGGACCCTGGGCAGAGGAGGGTCACCCAGGAGCCTGGAAGGGCTCCACCACCCTGGCGCAGCATCCAGTTCTGGGGAACAGCTGCCACGGCTCTACGCTAATCTGAGGGCCAGGAGGAGTAAGACAAGGGCTGGGGGGACCCCGGCCACCCGGGCAGATGGGAGGCACAGGGGAGACAGCCCCGAGAGGGGCCTGACGGCCGCACGGGCCTAGGAGGCGCATTCAGGTGGAGACGCTGCCAGGCAGGGCAGCCAGGCACGGCTCAGGCACAGGAGCCCCAGGGGAAGTGACACACGGCATGGAACTGCAGGGGCTCCCACAGTGCCCCCACCACGGCGGCTCCGACCGCCCTGCACGGAGCGGACAAGCATCTCACCACCAAGAGCAGCAGCCAGCAGGGAGCACAGGTCCAAGCATCTGGTTCTCTGTCTCTAGAAGAGCTTCGTAGAGGGAGACCCAGACAAACAGGGAGAGCGCTTCCATCCACTGGTTCACTTCCCAAATGCCTGCAACCCAGGGCTGGGCCAGGCTAGTCAGGAGCCTGGAACTCCATCCAGGCCTCCCACGTGGGTGGCAGGGACCCAAGTCCTTGGGCCATTCTTGGCTGCTTTCCCAGGCGCATCAGCAGGCAGCTGGGTAGTAAGTAGAGCAGTCTGAGTGAACTTGAACCAGCATTCCCACAGGGGATGCCAGCGCCGCAAGCGGTGCTGGACCTGGTGAGCCGTAAACGTTGGCCCTGACCTCACTTCCTTCCTTCGCTTCAATGTTGTCATCGGCAGGACGGATTCCCCTGCCTCCTCCATTCTTTCCATCCAACTACAGCCCCGTCCCCATCCCTGGGGGATGTTTCGAGAAGATGGTTTCAGGTTTTGGAAGAGGGGACTACGCAAACAGGAGGGGCCGGCTCTAAGGAGACAAGTGGCCCTGGGGCTCCTCTCCCAAGAAGGGAACTCCTGAGCCAGGATGGGGCCCACTGTACTGGCTTCCTAGGGCCACTAAGACAAAGTGCCACGAAGCAGGTGGCTCACATCTGAAATCAGGCTGCAGGGCCACGCCCCTCTCCCCACACAGGTGGGGCTCCTTCCCGGGCTGGCCCACTGGCCATGCTACCCCTGGCTTGCAGCATGGCACCCCAACCCTGCCTCCAGCTTCAGCCCTGGGCTCCCTGTGTGTCCGTCTTTCCCTGGCTGGCTTCTTCCATGAACACGGCTCGCGCTGGATTCAGAGTCAGCTCAACTCCAACCCGATCTCTTCTTAACTAATGACATCTGCAACTCCCCTGTGTACAAAGAAACAGCATCCTTAGCTACTAGGGTTGACTTAAAAATATCCTCTTAGGGGCCAAGTGTTGTGGGTTGAGCCGCTGCCTGCAACACTGGCATCCCATATCAGAGCATCAGTTCAAGTCTCAGCTGCTCTGCTTCCAATCCAGCTCTCTGTTGATGCACCTGGGAAGGCAGTGGAAGATGGCCCAGCGCTTGGGCTCCTGCCACCCACACGGGAGACTCGGCTGGAGCTCCTGGCTCCTGGCTTTGGCCTGGGCCAGCCCTGACTTGTGGGCATTAGAGGAGTGAATGAGCAGATGGGAGATCTCCCTTCCTGTCTCTCCCTCTCAAATAAAAATACATAAATCATTTAAAAATATTTTTAGGGGCAAGCTTAGATTAGGCTACAACCCAGATCTTGGGCCACACTGGGATGACAGAGGCCCAGGGCCCAAGTAGAGAGAAGTATTTAATGGGTGCAGTCTTGAGAGATGGGCAGTGGCCTGGCAGGGCCAGGAGGCCAGGGACACCTGCCTACCTCCACTGGCCCTGTTCTGGGCCTTCACAGTCCCTGAAGGTCACCACCAAGGTCAAGACCTCGAACAAAGGGGTCGGGCCCTGAAGCCACGGCAACTTGTGCTCAGAGACAACTTCACATCTTTTTCTTCAACCCAGCGCAGGTGACACAGCAGGTGCATCTACCTGTGCCAGAGGATTGTTCCTCCACACCGCAGATGCCACAAACCTCCCTCAATCCCCAGGGCTGCCAAAGCCGGTTTCTGCCCCACCCAGCTGCCAAGTGCACGCACGCAGGCGGACACACACCCTGCCATGCAGCTAGGAACCCGAGTGGCTGGATTTTCCGAACCAGAGGCATTCTTCTGATAAGAAACTTTTAAGGCCCGCTCACCCCTGAGTTGCACAGGAGATGTGGAGATAAGGTCAGGTTCTCTGCTTAACTCTCCCTCCCTCAGCCCAGGCCACTGCGTGGGGTGAGGGCAGGGCAGGCAGCCGAGCCTGGTGTGCAGCGAGCCCGCTGGCCCCCTGCGGTCACTCCTGGTCAGCCAACAGCAGCCTCTCGCCCTGCACGAAGCAACTTTGAGTCCAGGGAAGCAGGAGAACCTGAGTCCAGGAGCCCGCGGCCATTCCCTGTGCACCCCTACACGTCCTGGGCCCCACTGCAGGGAAATGGAAACAGAATAGACTTTGAGCAAGGCCTGGCTGGCTCTGTGACCTAGGCTAAGTGAGGCAATGTGTCTGAGCGTTGATTTTCCCTGTAATGAAATTGGAATCAGGGCAGCCAGCTCACAGGACTGCCCCGGGATTAAACGGGGCTCCTTGGTGGCATAGAGGGTGGCCCTCTGCCCACCCTGCACGGTGCTATGGGGATCCCTACCTACTCCAGAAAGTCCCCGAGGGGAAATCTACAGTCGCCCCCTCCCCCACTAGTTATTTCCAAAACAAGCACACAGCACACTTTCAGTTTTAATCTACAGTGCTCGCTCCTTGTCTGTGGTTTTGCTTTCCATGGTTTCAGTTACTCATGGTCAACTACAGTCTAAAAATATGAAATAGAAAATTCCAGAAATAAACATTTCATAATTTTTAAATTATGCGCCATTCGCCAGCCCACCCCACCCGACCCGGGACAGGACTCATTCATCAGGCGGCCGTGTCCATCCCGTGTACACTATCTGCCTGTTAGTGACTTCACAGCCGTCTCAGGGCCCGGGTTCTGATAACCCTTCATTTACTTCATGACGGCCCAAACGTCTATTACAGTAAATTGTCCTAATCCTTCTAGTTTATTATAAAGTTGCCAATCTCTTGGCTGTGTCTAACTTCTAAATGAAGCCTTATTGCCGGTGTACGTGTATAGGAAAGCAGAGGCCACACAGGGCTCAGTACTGGCAAATCTCAGGGGCAAAGGAGCAGGCTTTCTGGGCCAGGGAGCAGCCAGGGAACAGGCTGTGGCGTGTTGGTCAGGTGGGGTGGCAGGTGGCAGGGGCAGGTCTGGACTGGGCCGGGCCAGCTGGAGCCACTCTCGGGTTGGTGTCTGAGCTGCCGCGGCTGCTCTGGCCCAGAGGCTCCATGGGAGTGGCCCCCTTGCAGGAGTGGGGGATTCTAAGAGCATCTGACAAAGGAGCCAAGAGAGGCAGCGCGAGACGAGGGCCGTGCCTGCCGGCTGGAGGACCAGGAGTGCCCTGTGGACTGGCTTTTCCCAGCATTCGTGGCTTCTCAGTAGCCCTCCCTACCTGCTGGGGATACCTCCCAAATGATCCTGGAGCCAGCTAAGAGGTGACTCTGCCCACCTCAGAGGCACCTCGGCCTTCCCTGGGGAATTCCTAGCCCCAACACTTGAACTTCTAAAATCTTGCTCTGGTTTCAGAAAAGGAAATCATTAACCGATAACTTTAGGCCTCACAGAGGAGTGGGGAAAGGAGAAGGCAGCACCCTGTTGGGAGGACGAGTCTCCTGCAGGATTTTTTCCCGAGAGTGTATCAACTCGATGTAAAATACCTTCGCCAAAACACCCATCACAGGTGTTTATGACAGCCAAATGCTAGCAATACCCTCCGACACAGGCTGCTTGTATTTTAAAATAGGAGACTACATAGCTGTTATCTAAGGTGACACAGGTTAGTGCTGACCGACACAGGACTATGTCCTTAGCATCCCACTGAAAGACCAGTTGTGTGAGATGACCCCGTCACGTGATACACACACATTCAGCATCAGGATGTCTGCGAGCAAGATCACATGTTTGCTGAGTGATGGGGCTGCAAGTGTGTTTCCTTGCATTATGGTTTCTGAATTGCTAACGTTTTCACAACGAGCATATATTCTTTGCTAATGGAAAAAGATTAAAAGGAAAGAGGACAGCCAGGGACTCACGTTCTGAGGGCCAGATACTTGCATAGGGTGCTTCGGAAGGCTCACGGAAGAACAGAAAAGGTATGTTTTGATGCAAATAAAAACTGGCTGCTTCCACGTTTGGGCCTTTTGGAATCAAGCTGCTGTCAGTGCTCACGTGCAGGTTCTGGCGGCCACGCAGGTTTCGCCTCGCTTGGGCTACTCCTGCTCTGGAGCTGAACTGAGACTTGAACAGGTTGCCTGCCTGCGAGCTGGCAGGCGGCAGGGCTGGGGGTGGAATCCCCTGCACCTGCTGGCCTCTCTGTGCCCTGCCCTTTCACTCAGTAGCCCAGCCTTCCAAGGGCTCTGGTCCTGAGCCTCTGCTTGAGGCCAAGGGCCAGGCTTCACCAGGGAGTGGGTTAGCTTGGGGTGAGGCCAGGAGCCTGGGTGGAAGGGGTTTGGACAGAGTTTTTTTTTTTTTCTACTTCTACCAGGTATCTGGGACAAGCTAACCCTGAAGCCTCTGCCCCACCTTTGGGAGGCCCAGGAAGGGCCGGTTCACGGCTCTCCTCTGAGTGAAGTCAAGCCACTCCCCACCCTGGGGGTTTCCGAACAGACCTGTCTGCCTGCTCTGGACTGGTCCTCCAGCCATGACCCCTGTGTCTATGGGAGGCCACATCCGGGAGACTGGATGCCCTGGGCAGCAGCCAGAGGTTCTGGTCCTGAGGTCTCAGAGTAATTTCACCAGAGAGGCCAGCTCTTCAGCCAAGGACAAGCTCCAGAACATAGTAGGCCCTCAGCTGCCCCCACTCCCAGCCTCGCAGACTGGCACCAAAGCCCACCGACTCATCAGCTGTAAATCAGGAGTTTTTCCACAGGCCAGGTCCTTGAAGCGTGCAGCTGGCAGTCTCTGGTTACAGGTATGGGCATGGGGCAGCCGGTGGGGGCTGGGCAGTGGAAGGAACCTGGCCTCCGAGTTCTGCAGATCAGGGTTTGCACCCGGGGCCTGCCTCTAATTGGGTTCGAGAGGCCTGGACAGTTAACTGCAGGGAACTATGAAACTCACGCAGCCTCCATCCCACATCTGCAAGATGGAGGTAATCGCGTCTTTCCTGCCAGCAGAGTTGTTGCCAAGATTAGGGAGAACGTCTGGAAAGCATCCAGGGGTGTCTGGCACACAGCAGGTGCTCAGTAAGTGGCAGCTGTCACTTTCAACGTGCGCGGACTCCCGAGTCAGCATGCCAGTTTCCTGCAGCCTCTGCACGTGATGTCATGGCAGCAACTGCTCACGTCCAGGCCTCTTCCAAGGCATTGGGACAAAAGGACCCGCGCCACTGTCCTGCTGACCCAGGTCCCCTGCCTCCCCAACCCCTGCCCTCCAGCTGCTGCCTGGGAGCAAGGCAGACGTGCAAGGTAAGACACAGAGTGTGTGGCCATCGGGCTTGGAAGCCGACGGGCTCGGAGATCTGCCACCATCGCCAAAGCTCCGCATTGTTCACCCACCTGGCTGAACTAATGAGGTGGGCAGTGGGTGAGTGGAAACTTCCCACTCCCAAGGTCCGGCAGCTGGCACAGCATCTTTAGACTTCCAGCAAGGAGTCTGAACCCTGGCCCATGGAGACCACCAACTACAGTTCCTTGTTTCAGAAGTCAGACCACCCCTGAGGCACCCAGCGCCCCCCTCTGGCTACACACCCGTAATCTCGCTCCTGTGCAGGTGTGCACACGCACAGACAGACAGACAAGCCATCAAGCAAGCCGGGAGAAGCCAACAATGGGAAGGCAGTGACCAGGACCCTGAGGTCGGAGCCCGCCGGCCCCCACCGCAGAAGGTGAGGCCAGCAGCTGGATGTCTAGGAGCCGCGTCCCTGTGCGAAGAGGCGGGGACGCTGCCCGAACACGCTCAGGTTTGGATCAGATCGGTTCCCACGTATCTCGGGCCCGGGGTGGGCGGGCTCTCTGGAAGCAGCGCCTCTGGGCCAGGCTGGTGAGAGAAAGTGCCGGGGCTGTGGGTGGTGCCAGGGAGCCCGGCTGCCCTGTGGCACAGGGAAAGTCACGAAGAGGCCACTCAGGATCCGGGGCCCAGCCTTCTCCCCGGACGACCCTTTCTGTTTTGTGGGTGGCAGGGCTGGGACGGTGGGAACGCGTGCACTTGTGAGAGACCTACGTGACTGAGGGCAAAGGTGGCAGATCCGCCCAGGGGCTCCTGCAGGACCAGAGCAGACATTCACGTTCTCTCTGGGGCCTTGGTCTCTGGATCTAAGGTCTCAGAGACAGTCCCCTGTGCCCTCCTCCCGAACGCATTCGGCCAGCCAGTGGCGGCTGGGCACCCGGGCTGCCCTGCAGAGGCACAGCCCTGCCCATGGGGCGGGGGGACCGGGGGTGGGCGCGCCTCCGGGGCAGACCATTAATCATCTCTCCCCCACACTCCTGGGCTGAAGGCACCCGCGAATCGAGGCGCTGTGAGCAGGCCAGCTGGGCGCGCTGGGGCAAGGGGCAGGGCAGGGCAGGTGCAGGCACGGAGGGCAGGCCAGCTCACACACGTTCGGGCGGACGAGGCAGGAAGCAGTGCCCGCTGAGTGGCGGTGACTCGGGATGGGGCCCGTGTCAGAGCCCTTTGCTCTTTGGGGGCGCCCCTCCCTGCCCTGGGTATGAGCACATAGGTATGAGATGCCAGCAGGTGTGACAGGCTGCCACCATGCTTCACCTGGGAACGTTTCTAGTGGGCCCCCTGCCCGGTGATGCCAGAACACCCCTTCCTGTCTCTTGGGCCCCACACCCTGATTTTCCCTGTATGAGATCTGCGCTTCTGACATTTCTAACACTGACATCATTTTCAACATCGCGCCCACAGAAAGCTCTACTGCTAGATGGATCCAGTACTCCGATAACAGCCAGATGTTTTTAGTTGTCTATTTTAATCCATGTTTTGGTTGACCACGTTGGGATGGTGAATATATATATATATATATATATATATAGAGAGAGAGAGAGAGAGAGAGAGAGAGAGACAGAGAGAGAGACAGAGAGAGAGAGACAGAGAGAAAGGTCTTCCTTCTGTTGGTTCACCCCCCAAATGGCCGCTATGGCCAGTGCGCTGCGCTGATCCGAAGCCAGGAGCCAGGTGCTTCTTCCTGGTCTCCCATGCGGGTACAGGGCCCAAGCACTTGGACCATCCTCCACTGCCTTCCCGGGCCATAGCAGAGAGCTGGACTGGAAGAAGAGCAACCGGGACAGAATCCAGCGCCCCAACTGGGACTAGAACCTGGGGTGCCGGTGCTGCAGGCGGAAGATTAGCCTAGTGAGCCACAGAGCCGGCCAGTGATTATATTTTCATGCTCATTGTTTCTTAATGGTGGTCTGAGCATCTTAAAGGGACCCACCCAGTCTGACCTTTTGACCCCGGGGTGCCCCCACCCCAGCCAGGATCAGTTGCAGATGAGAATGGTGATCAGGAGGAAGTACGGAGGGAGCCAGCTCTCAGTGCACCCCACAGAGCCACTCGGAGACCCCCCCCCCCTGCTGGCCAAGAGCAGCAAGGGGCAATCAATTTTGGGAAAAGACGTGAAAGCAGAGAGCCTGAGGCATGGCGAGCACCATGGTGAGCAATCAGACAGACCTCAGTCTTCACGTGTAAGAGAACGTGGAGGGATCAGCACCCGGCCCCTTGGCCAAGAAGGGCCAAGTTGTATTTAGGGTGTGGCCCTGCAGCTACGAATGCACAGACACAGCGTGGCACGAGGCAATTAGAGCCTGCAGCCACAAGGCACAGGGGCTGAGCGTTAACCCTCTGTGCGCACGTTCGCCTCCTATCTCCCACACCTACCAGCCTCCTAAGTGGTTTTCATTTGTGCACACGCACGTTCATTTACTCCACCTGTGCTCACCGACGGCTACGTTAAGTCAGGCGCTGTTCCAGGACAGCCAGTCACATGCAAAGGCTTTGTGCTACAGAGAGGGGTCCACACGGATGCAACCTGTGTCCATCAGTCCCACTGCCAGAGAACGCAAAGAAAAACATAAGCTTTGAGATGCCATAGCCAGGCTGAAGGAAACTTAGCAAACCGTGACAAGGCACAGCATCCGAGGCCAGTGTGGAGCTGCCAGGTACCCCCGCGGGCTGGGGCCCGCTCAGGCGGGGCCTCCCTGCCACAGGCACGTGTCATTCGCTCTGGGTGTGAGAGAGACAAGGCAGTGGAGGTCCCCTGCCCCCTCCGCCTATCTCTGGGGCCCCTGGGAAGACAGGAGCACAGGCTGAGCAGCTGCCCAACAAGGAGACAGCGCCCAGAGCCTGACCACGCACGGGAACGGGGAGCTTCAGGGGCGTGTCTGGAGCAGATGCCACCTCTGAGGGGGCATAGGGCAGCCTACCCTCTTGGTGACTTGGAGGATATTTTTGGCCGTGTCCCTCAGACTCCAAAGATAAGGACAGCCAAGTGGGTTGGAAGGCATATGCAGACTGCGGGACAGCAGATAAAGCTGTGCACAGGTACGCCTGGTCCGAGCGCCAGGAGGAAGTTGGAGGCCAGGAGCAGTCAGGTGCAGTCCTGCAAGGAACAGCCAGGTTACTGCAACCAACTGGTTTTTCCACACCTTCTCTGATGTCACTTGTGGCCAAAGTGCTGATGGCCACCCGGGTGAAAGCAGACTTTTGCAGGAAGAGAAAAGTAAACAGATGACGTGGGAGGCCCTGTCTGCTGGAGGCACACACACACAGGCTTCCTTACAGCTGTGACGAGCAGCCAGGGCCACCCGAGCCTTCTGCAGAGATGCGGGCCTGTTTGCCACTGACCCCTCAGCAGCCCTTTAAGATGATGTGTGGCTGGCTCCTAGCAATGCCCAGTGGGCTAACCCAGCTGTGCCTGTAAACGACATGGTGTGCTCAACTCCATGATGGGAGTTTCTCCAGGGAGCGAAGAGTCTCCCATCCTCCCTCCACGTCTGCCTGGGCAACCTTCAAACCCTGCCTCTCCCACCGGGACTCAGGCTGCCCACCTTGGCCCAGGTATGATGGAAGAGCCGGCTTGTGCAGCCTGGGAGCTGCTGTCAGAGGTCCTCCCGGTGCGGGGTGCTCGGAGACAGCATCTCCCAAGGAGGACGAGGGGCTCACTAGGTACCAAGCATTGTTACATGAAGCATGTGACAGTCAAGGTCACGTTTAACCCACCTGACACCAGGGAGAGGTTGGGAGTCCCCGCCCTGTTTTGAACTTGCCGAAAGCAGTGCATGCGGGATTGATTCGTGGGAAGTGTCAAGTCCAGATCCAGACCCAAGTCAGCCTGGTCTGAGTCTAGTTTCCCAAAGCACAGTCCAGGCGCCCAGGAAGGCCGGGGAGGGAGATTCAGCTACCCCAGCAGCCCTCAGCCCGCGGCTCCCAGCATCTCCAGGCGTCCTGTCCTCTCCCTCCTCCTCCATCAATCAAGGCCAAACAGAACACGAGCGAGCACGTTGCAGCCACAGTGCAGGCACTGTCCAGACCCTAACGCTGCCACTCCAGGCCCGATTGATTTTTATTAAATCTATAACTCGCTGGGCTGAATAGCAAAGGACAAAGGACTAATCTTTAAAGAGAGGATGAACAAGAACACCAGCAAGCATTTCAATTGAGGAACTCGGCGTCCAGCTCTCTTCTCAGCAGAGGTCACAGGATGTATTGAGCTATTGATGAGAATAAATTATTCAGACTGTCTAAAGAGTATTTGTCTCCAAATGGGGATCAGATCTAGCAGGATTAAAATTCCCACCTCTCGAGAAGTAAGGCCTCACTGATACGAATATGTCTCATGGTGAAGATCACACTGCTTTTTAACCTCTGCTTCTGAAACTAAGCATCGGGTGGCATTTCGGTCAGTGCCGTGTCCCACCTGATCCACGCCTGTGTTGGAAGGTGCAGGAGACAGCGCAGAGACAAACGGGACAGGAAGTCCCACGGACAGCTTGTGTGCTCCGGAGATGTCCAACCGTTAGAAAGAAACAGGTGGGAGTGAGCGGCGAGCCGGGCAGCCGAGACACCTGTGCCCCACTTGGTTTGAGTCCCAACTTTGGCTCCTGACTCCAGCTTCCTTCTAAGGCACAGCCTGGGAGGTAGGGTGACGACCCAAGTAATTGGGTTCCTGCCACTCACACGGGAGCTCTGGATCAAGGTCCAGGCTCCAGGCTTCAGTCCAGCACAGCCTAACCACTGCGAGTATTTGGAGAATAAATCAGAGGTGGGAGCTCGCTCACTCACTCTGCCTTCCAGAGAGAGAGAGAGGAAAAAAAAAAAAAAAAAGGCAGGCAAAAGTCAAGACAATAGCAGAATCCAGCGGCAAAGGGTTTGAGGCTTAGCTGTGTGGCAATGACCTTCAGCAAGGGATCTTACTTCTCTGAGCCTCAGCTGTGGAGCAGAGTAAGCCCCATCCCGTTCCCACCACACAGGGATCTGGATGGAACGAGTGATTTAAAAACAAACAGGAATCCCTGGAGTCTAGCAGACAACACTACACACACAGGAGGCTGTAGGCAGCGTGGCCCCACCGGAAGAACCCCGGGCTGGAAGTCAGGCGCCCGGGGCCCCAGTCCTGGTGCTGCCACCCCCAGGGCTTCTTGTGGGTTTCGGCTTCCTTTCTCTGGAGAAGGAGAGTAGGATGGCCTCAGGTGCATGGCTGCCACGGTCTCGCCCTCGCAGCTTTCACTGCCCCTGCGCTGTCCCCTCGTCCTTTCCACAGACGAGGCCCCTTCTCACCATGACCAGTGTTCAGGAGAGAAGATCGGGGGCCCGGCCCCTCCCGAGGCTGCAGCCCCAGCCCCAATAGCCATGCAGGTGAAAAAGCTTTGCCGAGGCACCGTCCCTGCTGACTCAGCAGCCTCAGAGCGCAGGCAGGATGGGAGACGGTGGCCATCAGGGTAGCCATACACCTGGAGCCCGGGGATCCTGGTTAGGATCACTGCTCGGCCCCAGTCCTCAGCCAAGCAGGAAGAGCGAGAGGCCTCCGACACAGGCTGCCCGTTCCCTTCCCCCTGGCTGTTCAGCCTAAAGCTGCCAAGGTGGCAGCCCCTGAGCCCCGGTCCCTGCAGTCAGGAGAGCTGAGGAGCTGGTGCCGAGCTCAGCATCCAATGCCAGGGGATTTTGCTGTTCCCGTGGGGAAGGCCTCAGAATACCCCGGCCGCCCCCACCTAGGGCTGCTCGCACCTACCGCCAACGCGCCGGGCCCCGCTGCGGAGCCTCTGCAGGGTCTGGAGCTTCCCCGACAGCGAGCGGCTCCTGGGCAGTCTGCGGAAGAGCCGCTGCAGCCGCGCCGCGACGGTTCCAAAGCAGGCAGCGGCCGCCTGCTCGGCCCGGCCCTCTGTCATCCCCGCAGCCGATCAATAGCTCTTCTCCAGGCCCGGCGTCAGGGGCCCAGCGCCCAGCGTTGGGGGGCTGGGTGTCCTAGGGCCCCAGGCCTCACGTGACCGAGACAAGCCTTGAGGCCCTCGGGCTCCAGCTCCAACACCAGCCCCAACTGCCGGGTGCCTGCTCCTTCCCAGCTGAGGGCCGCCTCCGCCACCCCCCCCCCCAGTGGAAAACTTTCTATTCCTGGGGCTTTTAGCCAGATAAGATAAAACGCCCCCAGCACGCAGGCTGCAGGAGAGAGCCGGCCCCCAGCCTCACTTGGCGGTCGCGCCCGAGAGTCTGAAAATCAATGTGTCCAAAGTTTCGGCAGACGACGGCGGTGATCGGTTACCCACACTGCCTGGCGGCCCGTTAATGGATTTCTTTGGGGCTGGTGGGTTAATAATGGTTTACCTGTTCCACAGGCTCCTAAGGGACAGTCTGGGGCTGATTCACAACCTTCCATGCTAAGCTGCTAAGCTGCTAAGCTGGGGGTGGGGGAGGGCCCCCGTGGAAGCGGTGTCAGACCACGTCTCTGAGACCAAATACCTGAGCAGAGAGAAGAGGTGACAGGCAAAAGGGCGTGGCCCCGCGGGGTGCAGGAGGGGCGGGAGGAAGGCAGAGGAGGACGGACTCTCACTCAGGACAGAGATGCTCTTCCCTCACCCTCTTAAAGCTCACTGGGCAGGTGCGCCCGACTCTGACTCCCAGGAGCAGCCCAGCCCTGGTGGAGAAGGCTCTGGAGGCCGCGCTGCCCAGGTCAGCAGGGGGCATCAGCAGAGCCACGCAGGAAAGGCCCTGCCAGAGGCGCCTGCTCCCAGGCTGTGCCGAGATCCTGGGGCCACCCTTGCCGACCACCAGTGGGGGCCAGCTTTTTCTAAGTTTTTATTTATTTATGTTCATCTTATTTGAGGGAGAAAGAATTCCTTCCATCCTGCAACAGCTGGGGCTGGGCCAGGTCAAAGCCAAGAGTCCACAACTCAATCCGGGTCGCCCCACGTGGTTGGCAGGGACCCAAATACTAGTGCCATCACCTGCTGCCTCTTCGTGCACATCAGTAGAAAGCTAAGACCAGGAGCGTGGGACCATGGAACCCAGGCACTCTTATATGGGATGTGCGTATCCCAAGTGGCATCTTAATGTTGCACCAAATGCTTGCCCTACATGGGGGCTAGTTTAGAATGGGGGGGGGGACACATGCCCTTTTTTTTTTTAAAGATTTATTTGAAAGAGTTACAGAGAGAACAGAGAGAGGAGAGGCAGAGAGAGGCAGAGAGAGAGAGAGGTCTTCCATCCGCTGGTTCACTCCCCAATCAGCCACAATAGCCGGAGCTGCATTGATCCAAAGCCAGGAGCCTCTTCCCGGTCTCCCACATGGTTGCAGAGGCCCAAGGACTTGGACCATCTTTCACTGCTTTCCCAGGCCATGGCAGAGAGCTGGATGGGAAGTGGAGCAGCCGGGACTCAAAGCGGCACCCATATGAGATGCTGGCACTGCAGCCAGTGGCTTTACCCGCTATGCCACCACGCCAGGCCCCACGTGTCCTTTAACCAGAGGAAATGGACCCCAGAGAGCTGGGGCACTGGCAGAAGCTTGGGCTGAAGACGCACTCACAGTGCTCGGGCCAGGAAGTGTTAAGTCCAGGAAGCCAAGGCTGCTGGGCTCAGCTCTGAGCTACATCACTCTCGACACTCATGACACTCATGCAGCCACCAGCCTCTGGCTCAACACCTTTATGCTGTCATTTTCCCCAAGGTCAAAGAAAACGCTGGGGGTGGGGACAGGTTTGGCGCAGCAGTTAAGGTGCTGCCTGGGACTCACGTAAGCCATAATGGAACACCCCGGTTCATGTCCCAGCCCAGCCCCTGACCCCAGCTTCCTGATCGTGTGCACCCGGGCAGCAGATGATGGCTCGAGTAGTTGGGTCCCTGCCACCTGACCCGGATGGAGTTCCTGGCTCACAGCTTCTGCCTGGCTTAGCCCTGGCTATCATGGGCATCTGGGGAGTCAACCAGTGGGTGGAAGAGCTGTCTCTCCCTTCCAGTCGAATAAAAGGAAAATAAATATTTAAAAGAAGTGCATGGTCTTCCACAGGCCAGGTCCTATACCATACCCTTTGCTGGTAGAACCAACCTAAGCCACATGGGTCCTCCAAAGAGGCCGCCCTGTCACCTGTGCCTCTCACAGCAAAGCTGACCGGGAGGCTCCCAGCGGGCTGTCCCCTCCCTAGGCGGGCCTCGTGCTCATGCAGCAGAACAAAGCATGTCATTGAGAAGTCACTGACCACAGGCACAAACACCCCCAAACGCTGCCCTCCCTCAGATCCAGGCTGGTTCTTTCCCTGCACTGCTTCCCCCAGAGATGGGGCTGCCCGGGGCCCCCGTGTGTGCCCTCTAGTTTACGGAGCGACTCTTGGCCTGGAGACGGTCATCCGTGCGGCCAGCTTCTCGGGGCCACCAAGTGAGGGGTGAGGCCGAGGTCCCCTGGGACCCACTGTGACTCTGATCCTCGCCCCTGAGATCTCCAAGGAGGCCTGGCTGGGCCCACGCGAGGGCGGTATTCCTGGTCCCGACTCAGGCACACACGCACACTGGGGAATTTTAAAACCTAAGTCACGTGTGATGGGGAAACCCCTCCTGACTGCCCCATGAGGACCTGGGACACGCTGACCTCACTTCCCGTTTCTCCTCATTACAGAACTGGTCTTTGACAGTTTAAGCCATCGGGGAAGCCAGCAGGAAGGAACTGGCAGAGCTGGAGACAGGGCTTGGGAAGCTCTGGAATCCTCATTCCTAACCCTTCGAAGGCGAGGCAGATGTTCTGCTGTGGGCGTGGTCTGGGAGGAGCGGCATCTAGAGGCAGAGGGATGCTTGCAATGACCTCCTGATGCTCCTTACAGTGACCTGGTGACCTCTATGCTGAAGGGGGCGTGCAGCTGAGGCCCAATAGCATTTGAAGTCTTCGCCGTCTCGTGTGGCAGGAGGACTACACAGTGTCACCGTGAAAGACCCTGTTCTTATAAAGGCTCAAAACCAGAATGGACGTTCACTGTGGCACCCAGGCCCCTCTCTCTAGTCTCGCCAGTCCCACTGGGACTCCGCTGGGCCACGGGAGGCAGAAGCATCCCTGACTTCTCGTTGATTGGTTCTGCTTTCAAGTGCCCGGGAGGACATCACTGCTTCCACTGAAACCAGCAGCTTCCGCTCAGCCTGCATGGAAGATCAGTCTCCTCCAGGTCACGGCACCTGCTCCCGGATGTGAGCGTGACCTGGAGAGCAACAGAGAGCCAGGTGGGGGCGGGGACTCCCCCCGGGGTCTGCTGCTCACTTACAGAGGCCCGTTCTGCAGACCTCGGGTTGTGTCCAGTCCTCATTCAACCCTCCTTCCCCAGGGCTGCCCCCTCTAGGACTGTGTCAGTTTCGCTCTGGCTCCTCCAGCACCATGACTGACAGCTGGGCCCCCGTGACGGGGAGGAGTGTGCAAGAGAATGAGGTCCACCTGCCTTTCCACATCTATCCCGTACGTACACCTGACACCAACAGGCTGGGGCGAGAGTGAGGAGACGAGCACCATGTCTGTCGCCCTGGGATTTAGAACAACGTCACCCTGTGTTTACAGACCCTGAGTTACGCAGGCTAACGATCAACTTAGAAACCGAATGCTAAAAACAGGCCCAAGGACAGGCAGCTCCCAATTACCCGGGACTGGCGGGGCCTCCAGCTGGCTCATGGTGCGCCCAGCCTTTGGCTCACCCTCCTGTCCCCCTGTAGCTCCCCTTCAGGACATATCCCAGTATGAAGGGAGACAGACGCGTAAGGAACTTAGCTACCTCACAGGGGCAACGATGCTAACTCATAGAGCAAACTGCTGTTGGGTCCTGGTGCTGGCTTTGCCACCCTGAGCCTGGGTCATCTCAGGGAAGTCATTCAACGTCCCTGAATGCTGTGTCTCTGCGTCATTCCCCCTCGCAAGGGAACCGCGGGGCTCCGTGCAGACCCTGCACGGCAAAATGCTTTAGATGCAGCCACGTGCCACCAAAGCCACCTCTGCCCACTGTTCCTTGGCAAGCCACCGCTTCTTGTTCCACGTAAGCAGCCCCATTCTAGCAGGTGCACACGACACCGGCTCGGATCATCAGCAAACGCAGGAATGTTTTCTTAGGTCTGGCATCCAGGAAAAACAGAAACAGAAAAAGATTTCTTAAAAAAGACAAAGGGCATCTTCTGTCGCTCCTGACTTGCCCGAAGCTGCAGCGTGAGTTCTGAAAGGTCCGGACAGCCAAGTTGTAATCTTCCAGCCACCCAGCCCCAGAGGGCCTCTGCAGACATCGGGACAGGAGCTGCCCCACCCCAGACACGTGTTTGTTGAAGACACAGGGAAGGGGGCGGGAGGTGGCACGGGAGCCTTCCACTGAGGAGTAAACACGACCTGGCCCTGCGGCGGCCACAGCTGAGTGTCATTCCCGGCACCCGCCCACCGGCCCAGGGGCACACGGGAGGAACAGGCAGACCGGAAGTCCACCACGGCCCTCCTTACAATCCCTCAGCATCATGTCATCTTGTGCTTTCCCTCGCCGCCGGGGTCAGGGCAGGAGGTGCAGGTGGGAAATATGAAGGAAATCTGGGGCTTGCTATTGCCCACGGGGTCACCAGAGCCCTCAGCCACAACAGAGGCTGGGCGTGTGCCGTGGTGCGGGGGGGACCCAGTGCTCTTCTTCCTTCCCCTCCAGAAAGGGCCACAGCACCCCAAGCCGTGGACGGGGAACGTCCGGCCGTGGGCCATATAAGGATCGCAAGATCATTTGGTCTGGCCCTGCCAAGGCAACCTCAAAACTCGAGAAATCTACAGCAGGCTCATTTTTAAGTTGGTCATTGGTTATGGCCTGTGAATGATGTTAAAAATATCCAATGGCCCTTGGCAGAAAAGTGGTGCCCCACCCCCTGCCCCAAACCCTGCAGCTGCAAGTCTCACGAGCAGGCCCAGCATGGGTGTGTGGACACTCCAGAGAGCACATGACGTGGTGACCTGGGCTTCCATCTCTGCCCACGTCTCCTCTGCATGCCAGCGGGTGCTTCAGAGACAGCCCAGGTCTGAGGCAAGACAGTCTTGACCTTGGAGCTGGTTCCCTGTGACCACTCCCCAGCGCAGATTTCATCCCACTTCAACCGCTGCCCCTGGAGACCCCTGCCTTGTGCCCTGTGTGATGTCACCACCTTGGCCTCCCCACTCTTTCCCCAAAGCCTGGCCCCATTCTCCCCCTCACCCCCACCCCTGAGAGCCAGCTTGGAACGTGTGGACAGAAGCTTGCCAAACCCTTGGAAAAAACCAGAAAGTGACTAAATGCAAAACCATCTCCCCAGGCCTGGCTGGTCTTCCCAGCATCAGCTGTCACCAGCACGTCCTGATCCTAAGAGGGGACAACCAGGACTGAGCAGGCAGTGGGATGAGGGGTGGGGTTCAGGAGCGCTGAGAAGCAGGATGGCCCCGGGGCGGGGCGGGGGGGTGCGTGCTTGCCACACCCACAGACACTCCCCCACCAGTCACCCAGTCACCTAAGGAATGTTGACAGGTCCCTCACCAGCCCCAGCGATGCCCTGGGTAGGGCAAGAATGGCAAGCATCTGCCTTCCGTGGGGAAGCCGAGGAGGGGTGGGTGTGGGGAGCCGGAGAGCGCCCTGTGGGAGAGTCCCTGGGGTGCAGGAGCTGGGACCTCCCCAGCTGTTCCCAGCCCTGGTGGCTGCCTCTGACACAGAGGCACGGGCATAGGGCCCAAGGGAAGGACCGGTCCCAAGGCCCCAAAGGGCTGTCCGAGTCAGCCCCAGCTGTGACTGCACGACAGGTGCCCCTCTGTCAACTCAGGATCTCGGCAGCAGCACCGCTCCCGACCTCACACGCTGCTTTGAGGGGGACTGCAGCGGCAAGCTGGAAGCTCCCAGCACCCTTCAGAGCAGAGCACTGGCATGGCCGCACTGAGAATTCCTGCCCTGCCCCTTCTCATACCTGTGCCGGCCACGTGAGCCTCCGGCCCTGACCCCAGCCAGGAGGCGTTCAGTCCACGCCCCCTGCCCGTGCAGCGCGGGAGGCTGAGCTGGGCACTGTCTCTTCCTTGTGGCTCAGGGGCGCACCCTGCCACGTCTGGCACCGGCTGCCTCGCCAGGAAACTTGCGGGGGGAGAGGCTCTGAGTGCAGACCCCAGCGCGGAGGGGCGATGTCTGCTCCCTGCCACCTAATAACTCGGCGGGATCAGCAGGCAAACACACGCGCTCATTACCAAGTCTAATTAGGCTGGCAGACAAGTGGCATTAATCATTTTTGACTGTACCTGGGATCCAAGCCCCCCACACTCCATAATCAGAAAATTTCATGTGCTGATGAATTGGGGGGGGGGGGCTCAGGCCCCCTTTAATCCTTTCACTTTCGTCTTTAGAGAAGACACGAAGCAGGAAGGAGAAAAACAAGGGACACAGCGTGCGGGCTCAGAGATGGCTTTGAAAGCCATCGGGGTCCTCTCCCTGTCCCCTACCTCCTCCCCTCCACACTCAGGACCTTTCCCAGGAAGAAGACACCAATTAGAGGCGGGGGTCGAGAGGAGACTGGGAGTGGGGGTCCCACCATCTTGAACAACAAAGCGTCCGCTTCAGCACTTACTGTTCCCCTCCTCCAAGTCAAGCCAAGCCTACAGCCACGAGAACAGCGTCCCACACTCCAGCACCACCGAGGGTGCGGAGCAAACACCTGCCAAGAGCTCCGTGTAAACACAGAAGCCCTCACGCACCAGGCTTCCCTGTGGTGCACCCCAGAGTCCGTGTCAGTGTGCCAGGGGCTTCTTTTACAAAACAAAAACAAAAAACCAAACATCTCACAGCAGGCACTGGGGCTACAGGATCTGGGAGCTGCCACATGGCTAGCTCTGGTTCCTCCAAGTTGAGGTAAACCCCGGCCTGAATGCAAGACCAAGAACCAGAGACACTGGACAGGCCCTGCGGGACCCCGGCCTCGTGCCCCTCCCTGAGGGCTCGATGGCTAACACCTGTGCTTGGCCATAATTAGAGCCTACTGCAGGAGGGGGAGGTTAGGGCGCCGAGCCCCGAGGCCCCCCTGCAACCCTGTAATCCAATCTTTCGCCACACCCTGGCTCTGAACAACACCCCTCCCGAGACAGCCAGCCCAGGAGCAGACACCTCTTCTCCAGGAGTGTGTGAGCTGGGCGAAGGGTTCTCCCACTGCCACGCCAGGCTGGCTTCTCCACGCACCAAAGAGATGAAAGGCAAGAAGCCACGGGACCAGCACTGTGGCGTAGCAGGTAAAGCTGCTGCCTGCAGTGCCGGCATCCCATATGGGCGCGTTTGAGTCCTGGCTGCTCCACTTCTGATCCAGTTCTCTGCTATGGCCCTGGAAGGCAGAAGATGGCCCAAGTGCTTGGGCCCCTGCATCCAAATGGGAGACCTGGAAGAAGCTCCTGGCTCCGGATCGGTGCAGCTCTGGCCATTGCAGCCATCTGGGGAGTGAACCAGCAGACGGAAGACCTCTCTCTCTCTCTCTCTCTCTGCCTCTCTCTCTCTCTCTCTCTCTGCCTCTCCTCCCTGTGCAACTCTGCCTTTCAAATAAATATCTAAAAAAAAAAAAAAAAACAAAAAAAACCAGAAGCCACGTGTCAGTGCGCTTCCTCAGAAGACTTGACCTGTGGAGGGTGGGGGGCGGTCCCCGAGATGGGGGTGGACCCCGAGAAGGCAGGCCCCGGGCAGCCGGGGAGTTCCTGGTCATTTGCTGTCGCCTTCCCCTCCTGCAAGGCTGGGGATGGGTTCCTGGAGAACCACTACGCCCATCCCAAGCCCACACCTGCACTCCGCCAGTCTGTCTTCCTCTTTCTCCCTGTCTTTCACCCACCCTCACTGGATTTCCTTCTCTCACAGACATGATTTCTTTGATCTTAGGAATTAATATTAATTTTAAACTTTCCTATATGCAAATCCAGTATTCATCAGGGCTCAGCTACAGACCTTGAAGTAGGGATGAGCCTAAAATGTTCACAAAGTCGTCAGGCTGGCAGTAGGAAGTTTTCTAGAATCTTCTTCCCTTATTAAAAGCCCATTTGTGGCTGGCGCCGCGGCTCAATAGGCTAATCCTCTGCCTTGCGGCGCTGGCACACCAGGTTCTAGTCCCGGTCAGGGCGCCGGATTCTGTCCCGGTTGCCCCTCTTCCAGGCCAGCTCTCTGCTGTGACCAGGGAGTGCCGTGGAGGATGGCCCAAGTGCTTGGGCCCTGCACCCCATGGGAGACCAGGAGGAAGCACCTGGCTCCTGGCTTCGGATCAGTGTGATGCGCCGGCTGCAGCGCACCAGCCGCGGCGGCCATTGGAGGGTGAACCAATGGCAAAAGGGAAGACCTTTCTCTCTCTCTCTCTCATTGTCCACTCTGCCTGTCAAAAATTTTAAAAAAGAAAAAAAAAAAAAGCCCATTTGGTGACACGGCTGCCACCCAGGGTCAGCCTCCCGCACAGGCCGATGTCACTCACGTACTCAGGGCCCTTCTGCACGTTCCCAAGAGCAGGGACATTGAATCCTACCAACAAGCCAGCGCCTTCAACTTCACCAAGCTCTGTGCACTTCGCTGGATGCAAGGAGCCAGTGTCTTCATGAGCCCCCAGCCAGGCGCAGAGGGTCAGCCCCAAGCACTCTGAGCGGACACTGCTCCGTCACAGCAGGCGTCTGCCTGGGGACGCTGAATACCCACACTTCCTGCAATGCCTGTGGCCCTCGCTTCCCCGCTGAGCCCAGCGAGCAGGTAGGGCTTGAGGACTGCACACGCCACCTGAAAGGCGAGCCTCGCCTCAGGGTGTCACGCGTCCAAACAGATGGTTACAGCTCCTCCGGGAGGAGATAATAACATTCCTCCTGAATTAGACACTCACACGGCAGGTGCCGACGTCCACGAATCCGCTGGCTCCTTGCATTAGTGTGCTGATGTCTACAATGTTACCCTCCCCATCTCTTTAAACAAGGGAGCAGAATGTGGGAGTGCCAGGGGCCACACGGAGACGCAGCGGCAAGATTCAAACACAGGGCTCAGGTTCCCGTGTGTACTCGCAATCACTGCGCAATTCAGCCTTGTGAACGTCTTCCTCCTGATCCTGGCTTTTCCAAATGAAAACACACGGATGCCACCATGGAATCAACCTTAAAGAAGACATTCAGTGGACTCGCCCTGCCGGCTCCGCCTGCCAGCCCTCATCCAGTCCCATCCACTCCCAGGTGCACGATTAGTGAGATTACTGATGACAGAGACTCCTCTCTGGATCCCACGGCTGCTTCCTCCCTGGTGTTCATACATGGGGGACCATGGGGACCAGCAAGGGAAGAGACTTTACCAAGCCACACACAAAGAGGTTGGGCCACAGATCTGGGTGCTTCTAATTGAAGAATTTCCTTTCATCATGGCATATAACACATTGGTACACACACACACACCCACTATCACCAAACATAAAATCACAAACTATGTGCCAGGTGCTGCCATTGTGGGGTAGCAGATAAAGCTGCCGCCTGTGACACCAGCATCCCATGCCTGTTCCAATCCCAGCTGCTCCACTTCTGATCCAGCTCCCTGCTAATGGCCGGGGAAAGCAGTGAAGGATGGCCCAAGTGTTTGAGCCCCCCTGCCACCCACATGGGAGGCGCAGCTGAAGCTTCTGACTCCTGGCTTTGGCCTGGCTCAGTGCTGGCTGTTGCAGCCACCTGGGGAGTGAACCAGCAGATGGAAGCTCTCTCCCTGTTTCTCCCTAAGTCTTTCAAAGAAAAAAAAATACATGGAAAATGCTCCACAACTAATACAGTTCCGGAAAATCTCAAACTGGATGCCAGTGAGGCAGACTTCCGGGATCCCAGTACAAAATGCCGTGACAGTGAGGTCACAGCCTCTGTCCCTGCGTACAGGGCCAGTGGGTAGAGGACCCTTGAGAAGGCAAAGGCTGCCCACATGTCCAAGGCCAGGTTGCATCTGATTCTGCTGTAAGGTCAAAGGCATTTGCGACAGGACAGCAGCCCTTCCACCCACAACACACGGACGGCTGTCTAACTTCTGCTCTTCCTCTTTAATAAGCACCTGGACGGGGAGCCTGGTGGGAGAAAGAGCAGCAGCCTTTTCCCCCTCCAATTTTCCCTTCCACTTGATGCTGGCTTTGAGTCTGATTCGGCCATCCCGGCAGGCAGCTGCAGCGCGGAGCACATCAAACAGCCTCAGCTGTGGACTGCAAGGGGTGGCCAGACAGGGCTTTCCCGACCGGGAAGGAGCTTCGGCCTGGGGGACCGGAGGCCTTGGCAATCCATTGCCAGAGGTGCCTGTTAGGGGCTGTGTCCTTGCCTGAGCTTAATGCTGCAGATAGGCAAAACCTCCCCATCAACACACAACCACACAGCCACCACAGTTGCGGTTGCGGCAACAGCAAACGCAGCAGGTGGGGGTGGACGAGAGGGCCATGTTAAAGGAATACACACACCTAGCCGAGGCGGGGCGGGGGGGTGGGGTGGGGTGTGCTCAGATAATCTACCTGCTGGACTTCTGCGAACTTGGAGGATAGCCTGGCTCAGGCAGCAACCAGAGGTGCCCAGTGGGGGAATTTTAGAGCATGAAGAGGGGGTGGGAGGAGGGGAGCGCAAACATTGCCGGAGAGTGCAAAGGTTGGAGGGGCACAGGTCCAGGGTGACCTCAGGCTCTGCACCTGGCATCCCGAGCCTAACCAGGTCAAACAAGTCATTTTGCCATCAACTCCAATAAGCCAGGGTCAAATGGGCATCTCAGGACCAGCCTCACAAACAACTCTCCAGAACTTGGGACCAACGCGAGAAGGGAACAGAATGACCTTGTGGCTGCGGCCATCAACCAACCTGCGGCTGTGTAAGCAAGCGCGCGCGTGGCGGCAGGGGGGCGGATGCAGGCACCTGGGGCGTGGGGGGGGCGGGGGCGGTGGATGTTCGCACCTGTGTGGTGCGCGCCCACGGGGTTGGGGGAAAATGCACGCACCTGCGTGTGCGCGCGCGTCTGTGCATGGGGGTCGGCGCGCAGGCACGCACCTGTTAGCGGAGAGGTGTTTGTTAAATGCCGCGTTAACCATTCCCAGTCAGGGAATTAAGGAGTGCGCGTTTCCGGGAATTACCTGAAAGTCGGGTCTTCCCCGCGGACAGAGAGGGCAATGCCCCTGTCCCCCTTGCAGTCCCCCGCCCCAGGACTGCGGTCTTCCCGCGCCCCTCCCCGGCCCTGCCTTGCACTTACTAGCGCAACGCAGCGCCTGCCGCAGCACCTCGCGTCCGCATAGGTCACACCAGCCGGGGCCGCCTCGCAGCGCCGATTCCGCGAAGCGGTGGCCCTCGCCTCGCTCCGCAGGGACGCGGGGATCCTGCGGCTGCTCGAAGATGCTCCGCACGTCGCGGGGCCGGGGCGCTCCAGGGCGCCGCCGCAGCCTCTGCTGCAAACCAGGCCGGAGAGGGCGAGCGGGGCGCGAGGCCCGGGACTGGGGCTCTGGGTCCCCCCGCGCAGCCCTGCGGCCGCCGCGCCCCTCGTGCGCCACGGGCGCAGTGGAGAGGGGCGCCGGGACGCAGCGGCGCGAGGAACGGCCGGCGGGCGGCGGCGAAGGCTCGTGGCCACTCAGGCTCTGCAGATAGCGCGGCGGTTCGGGGTCCAAGAGCAGCGGGTAGGGGCGCTGCCCGATGGCCGAGGACGCCATGGCCATGCCGGGCTAGTGGCGGCGGCTGCGCTACTCCCAAGCCAGCCCTGAGAGAAGAGGCGGCCCCAGACGAACGCGCCTTTAAAGGGACCGCAGCCCGCGGGGGCGGAGCAGGGGCGGGGCGATTTCAGAGAGGCAGGAAGGGCGACCCGAGGGGACGGCTGCCGGACGGAGGGCAGGGCTGGCGGCTGGGCGAGTGTGGGGGGCTGCCGGCGGTTGCCGAGGGTCCGCGCATGAGCGCTCTGTAACGAGCAACCCAGAAGGCGCGTGTTTGGAGGCGCCTCTACCTGAGGCCCTGGCTCCCACTCTATCCAGTCGCTTCTCCCGCACCAGACCCACTCCCGACACCACTAGCACCCACTGGGCTCAGGGGCGCACGGCTCGGGCACCGGCTGGGGATGGGGTCCAAGGAGGGCTGCGCCGCCCGAGGGCCAGCCCGCCTCGTTCCCGGCGTCCGCGCCCCACGGGAAGGGCCGCGCTCCTCTACTCTCCCACCCTCGTCGCCGCCCCCTGGGGGATGCCCCTCGGGGATACCCGCTCGCGCCCCGCAGCCGCGCGGAGTCCCGTGACGCGGGGGGACGCGCGCTCAGCCGCCGGCTGGAAGGCGGCGGGCAGGGCGACTTCCCCTCTGGTCGGGTTTCCCCGTCCTCAGATGCCCTGCCCTGCTGGACACTCCTTTTCCCGGAAGGCCCTGGATTGGGAGAACGCTGGGGTGCCCAGGGGCGGGGGAACTTTTCTTTGTGGGGGGGCCCTTCTCTCTCCTCGAGGGCTCGAGTGAGCGCTGTGGGAATCTCGGCCGGAAGCGCCCCGATTTGTACCTGGCACCGACGGCTCGCCGGGTGAAGGAGAGAGAGAGAGAGATCGATCCAGTCCAGAGGGCCTGCTGCCTGGGCTGATGCCCTGCTCTCTCCAGCTTGAGAGATTGAAAGTTTGAACAAAGGACGGGGCACTTTCTTCCTGCAAGGGTGCAGCACCCTTGCCCATGGAGACAGCCCCTTCTCCTGGGAGTGCAGACGGGCACAACCTGGACTCCTGGATCTTTAACGCCTCCCAGGATCCTGTCAGGGACCACCCATGTCCTGAGAGCCCTCCAGCCCTGTTTGTTCTGACCGTAAATTGGGCTGAAGCAGGGGAGACAGGTAGATGCTCCTGCATACTGGCCGCTTCCTGCTAAAGCACGGGTTCGGATTGGTTGGTTGGTTTAGAACAGGTCACCAGGACACAGCGTTGTCACACAGCGGGTTATCTGCAGCGCCAGTTAGAATCCCAGCTGTGGGGGCAGCGGGTTAAAGCCCTGGTCTGCAGCATCCATATGGGTGCCGGTTTGAGTCCCAGCTGCTCCACTTCCAATCCCGCTCTCAGCTATGGCCTCCGAAAGCAGAAGATGGCTCAAGTGCTTGGGTCCCTGCACCCACGTGGGAGACCAGGAAAAAGCTCCTGGCTTCGGATCGGCACAGCTCCAGTCGTTGCAGCCATCTGGGGAGTGAACCAGCAGATGGAAGTCCTCTCTCTCTCTCTCTTCCTCTTTCTCTCTGCCTCTGCCTCTCCGTAGCTCTGCCTTTCAAATAAATAAATCTTTAGCCCTCCCCCCAAAAAAGTCACCAGCCACCAGCTTTGGGAATACAGTTGGGTCCTCTGTATCCAGAGGGGCTACACCCCCAGATGCAAGCAGCCACTGATGGGAAATATTCAGGACGAAAATCCCATCTGTCCTGACTATGTAGACTTGTCTTCTAGTCAATATTCTCTGAACAGTACTGGCAACTATACCCATGGCGTGTGCATGTGTTAGGTTGTGAAGTACCTGGAGATGAGCTGAGATATGCAGAATGGATGCGCAGGGGCTTGTCTGCCAACGCCAGACCAGTTCATATGAGGGTCTAGCACTGGACCTCCAGCCCTGCCCCAGATAGGAAGCAGGACTGCCCTGGAAATGTTTCTAGCTCTCCTGAGTGGCTCCCTGTTCTTCCCTGGGGCCCAAAGATGGGGCTCCCCCTAGTGCCCCATAGGGGAATCATCACTTTTGCTTTTTGGTTTCCCCTGGAGGTAATCCCTAAAATTTCTGGATTCCAGTGGCCTGGGAATTCCCAGCCTGCTTGCCCATGGCTTGCTGGGGGGGGTTGTGCCTTCCAAATCTGTAGCAGAGGGCAGGTTCCTGGATCTCCAGGTGCCATCAGGGCCCCAGTTTCTCACTCCATGGAGTGGTCTCTGCGCAGCTGGGAAGAATGGCTCAGGGTGGCCAACTGTCCCCCCACCCCCAACCCCACCCCCAGAGGATGGGGAGTGTGAGCCACAAGCCCCCCCCCCCTTCCTCCTGCACTCTGAAGCTTTCACACCTGGGCTTGTTAAATCGCAGGTTACTGGGCGCCACCCGCAGAGTCTCTGAGTCAGTAGTCTGGGCTGGGGCTTGAGATTTTGCATTCGTAGCAAGTTCCCAGGTGGTGGAGATCGGGTGATCCAAGGAGCCCCCTCTGAGAGCCCCTGCTGCAGGCCTGAGGAGGCGAGAGGAGAAAGGCTAGGAGGTGAGAGGAGAAAGGCTGCTGTGTTCTCCCTGCCCCAGGGCAAGTGAACCGGCCACCACGGAGAAAACCCAGTGTGGGGGGGGGGGGGGGGACTGGGGAGCTTTCCCTGACTGCAAAGAGGAAGCACACGTTGCCTTTGTGATCTCTTACTCCCACTTTTCCTGCAAGGCATCTTCTCGGGGCTGCTGCAGAAACCTGCGCCACACAGAAATCTCTGCCTTTGCTACCCAGCAGTCTCCAGGGGCTGGGGCTGGTCTGGATCACTCCCTCCCAGAAGTGTCCCCGATGGGGACCAGGGCATGGACCCAGCTTGAGCTCTGGGCGACAGCGTCAGGGCTGTGACACAGAGCATGTCCCTGGAGCCGCTGTTGTGACACAGGGGGCTAAGCTGCCAGTTGCAAGTGGCACCCCGTATCAGAGCACCAGTTCCAGTGCCAGATGCTCCACTTCTGATGCAGCTCCCTGCTAATGTGTCAGGGAACGCAGCGGAGGATGGTCCAAGTGCTTGGGCCCCTGCCACCCACGTGGGAGACCTGGATGGAGCTCCAGGCTCCTGGCTTCAGCTCTGGCCCAGCTCTGGCCTTGGTGGCATTTGGGGAGTGAATCAGCGGATGACAGATTGATCCACCTCCGTCCTCCGCAGCCCCCGAGCCTGGTTTGGGCAGCCCAGCCAGGTTTCCTGGGTAGAGACTCCCACAGGGGTGAATGTCCACTCTGGCTATGGGAAACTGAAGACAATCGCAATAATCAGCCATAAAATCCTTCCCAGATACAGAAAAATGCCCCGGTTTCTGTTTTCCAGCTGCCGCTCTGACTTGGAGGAGTGGTGGCAGCTGCTCTGAGCACCGAGGGAGGGAGGAGGGGTGCAGGGCCAGGGCCCTACTTTTGGCTTCTGGGCTGGGAACAAAGATGAAAATGAAGATAATAGAACTTCATGCAACCAATCCAGAAAGATTATCAAGTTTATCTTAAGGTTCATCTGCCTGGGCCAAGAAATTGAGGTCAGGAGGTAGTCGCCTCCTCCAGACCCCACAGGAGCCGTACTGCCTGGGACCCGCTCTCTCTGATTCCATCTTTCCCAGCCCAGGCTCGTTCTCCCCTGACACAGCTGCCTCCCCCACCCCTGCAACACACACACACACACACACACACACACACACCCTGCAGCAACGCCCTCCTTCTTCCCCAGGGAACAGGCACTGTGTAGACTGTGGTCTCAGTATGGCAGGACACAGCCTGGCATCAGACGCCTGACCGCTACCATCTTCTGGATCTTTCTTTGGTCATCCAGGCTACCAGGGCAGGACTGTGGTGTCTGCCCTTGGCCCCCAGCCGTGGACTTGGCTCTGCCTGTGACTCACTCCCCGCGGAGTGGGCAGGCTGCTTTTCTTCTTGCCCTGGTGTCAAGGAGGAGGATGACCACAGCCGGCTTTGAGGCTTTGAGCGTGTGGTCAGCGACGGTGCTGGTCCCTGGCATGCTGGCTGCGTGGGCTCCAGCTGTCCCCCAGCCCCTGTCCCCCAAGCCATCAGACAGGAAGGAGAAAGGAAGGCCAGCCCGTGGCCTGGCTTTCGGAAAGGGACATTTCTGGTTCTGTTGGACTTCAAGGCATTTGAAGTCACCTGAACTCTCAGGATGCTGGAGAGCAGCTGTACCGGTGTCTACCTAGGGTGACGGCATCGGTCAGGACTGGGCAGGCTGTGCTGCAGCAGTAACCACGCCCCCAATCGCAGCACCTGTGACCAGCACTCTGTGCCCTTTGGGGGGCGGGGGGGGGACGGCGAGGGGGCAGGGCTCTGCTCAGAGTCGCTCAGGACCCACGCTGATGGCCAGTCCCTGCATCATGGGGACATAAGGAGAGCCTGGAGGCCCCCTGGCAGCATTTACAAGTTCCAGTGTGAGGCAAGCACTTGGCACAGCAGTGAAGTTAACCGCCCGCGATGCCAGCATCCCACGTCACAGTGCCTGGTTGGAGTCTTGGCTCTTCTGGTTCTGCTCCAGCTCCAGTGCACACCCTAGGGGGCAGCAGATGATGGCTCAAGTACTTGGGTCCCTGCCACCCACATGGCAGACCCAGACTGAGTTCCAGGTTCCTGGCTCCGTCCTGGCTCGGCCCTGGTTCACTCCCCAGATGCCAGGCATTTAGGAGGGGAGGGCAGTGGCAGCAGTTGGAAAATCTGTTTGTCTCTCTGCCTTTCAAATAAAATGAAAACAAATAAATAGAATCAATGCTCCTGTCGCTTCAACTCGTAACTCACTGGCCAGAATCGCTCATATGGCCCCAGCCTACACAAGAGGAACAAGAATAGTGGTCGTCCCCTGGGCCCAGAATGGAAAAAGGCCTGGAAAGTGTCATCAGTTGGCTGCACTGACCACGGCAATCTAAGGGCACAGAGCAGTTACTCATTCACTTAACAAGCAATTCTGTCCTCCACCATGCTGGTCTAGGCAGCCCAGGTCCACCAGGAAAATGGAAACGTTCGTGGAGCCCGCCTGTGGTGGCGGAGGCAGAGGACGGGCGAACACACGTGAGTGTAAGCCTTAAACACCGTGATGGCAGACAAAGCGCAGTGAGGTGACAGAAGCTTCGGGACTACTGCAGAGACTGGGGCCGACACAGCCTGTGTGGAGGAAGCCCTTTGTCCACTGAGCCCAGGCCAAGAGCAGCAGGCACACCGGCCCCCAGGCGTGGCCAAGTCTGTGAATGTGTTGCAAACATGTGGTCGTGCAAACATCTGCGTGCTGGCCTGTCTTCTTCTTCTTCTTCTTCTTTTTTTTTTTTTTTTTTTTTTTTTTAAGATTTATTTATTTACTTGGCCAGCGCCGCGGCTCACTAGGCTAATCCTCCGCCTCGTGGCGCCTGCACACTGGGTTCTAGTCCCGGTCAGGGCGCCGGATTCTGTCCCAGTTGCTCCTCTTCCAAGCAAGCTCTCTGCTGTGGCCCAGGAGTGCAGTGGAGGATGGCCCAAGTGCTTGGGCCCTGCACCCCATGGGAGACCAGGAGAAGTACCTGGCTCCTGCCGTCGGATCAGCGCGATGCGCTGGCTGCAGCGCGCCAGCCACGGCAGCCATTGGAGGGTGAACCAGCAGCAAAGGAAGACCTTTCTCTCTGTCTGTCTCTCTCACTGTCCACTCTGCCTGTCAAAAAAAAAAAAAAAAAGATTTATTTATTTACTTGAGAGGCAGAGTTACAGACAGAGAGAAAGGTCTTCCGTCCGCTGGTTCATTCCCCAGATGCCGCAACGGCCAGAGCTGGGTCGATGCATAGCCGGGAGCCAGGAGCTTCCTTTGGGTCTCCCATGTGGGTGCAGGGGCCCAAGCACTTGGGCCAACCTCTACTGCCTTCCCACGGCCTGTGTTTTATAAGGGGCTTTCATGAGTGTGACTCACAGCCCACACTTTGAACGTGGGATCTCAGCAAGGGTAGGGAGAGCCGTGCGACGCCCTCCACGGATCCTGAGGGGCACAGCCCCGTGCGCCGCCCCCCAGCCCCATGTTGGGCAGTGTGCTGCAGGGGGTGCCCAGCGCCCCAGGAGGCAGGGATTGCCAACAATGCATGGCGTGGGGGCGGGTGTGGGAGGGGCATCAGCACCCCATATGGCTGACTGTGAGAGGGACCGGGACAGGACACTGCTGGAGAACTGCACTGTGCCTGTGAGGGTCCCTTGGGAAATATCACTGCTCTATGCATTTCTGCTCCAGAAACCTGAGCACCCATGATGCGGCAGGCGCTTTTAACTTGAATATCATCAAGACAACTCTGGAAATGGCTGGTGCTCCCATGTAACAGATGAGAACATCGAGGTCTGGAGAAGTCCCGTGACTAGCCCAAACAGGTTTCACAGTCTGGACTGACAGCCATGAACTCAGCTTAGCACTTCCCAGCTGGTGTGGTAAGAACGAAGGGTGTAAAACCCCAGGTCTCATTTCTAGGTGCAGTTGTAGAATCAGCGAACTCTTGCCCCAGCGTTTTCTTCCCACCAAAACCCCAGCTCTGCCTCCCAAGGTCTGGTCCAGAGGCCGGGTCCTCCACACCGCCTTCCCAGAGTCCCCTGCCTTCTTCCGGGCTCCGCCAGCAGGTGGTTTGTGTCTCCATCCAATGCCGATGTCATCCTAACGTGAGTCACAGGGAAGCTTTTCTGTCTCTGCTTCCTCATTTGGGTCTTGCTGGTCCTCCTGATCACATCTCAGAGGGCAAATCGAGGTGCCCACGAGTGAAGTGAACCCAGCCGTTGGCTCACCTCATCCAGGGCTTATCTCTCCGCTTCTTTTTATGCCAGGACCCGCGTACCCAGGGAGGAGGAGACGAAGCAATACCTGGTTTAAGGAGATCAGAAGGTGCCCTTAGACCTACAAGGCTGCCTAGAGGTGGGGGTGCTGTTGGGGACTCCACTGTTCGTCCTCTAAGACGTTGGCCTGTGGGCTGGCGTTCCTGCCTCTGGATGGTTCTATGTGACCGGGGGCAGGGCCACCAGGGTGGGCTTTCCGGGTGCCACTGTACTCCAGTGCTCCTCAGGGACTTCCTAGGACAGGGGACAAGAGGGGCAGATCCAGGGGGAACGTGAGAGGGATGTGCGGGCTCCTGGGCAGCTGTCCCCATGGGGTGGGGGGGGAGGAGTCAGGCTCCCTCCCCCAAGTTGGGTGGCGCCTCCTCCATCCGCATCTCAATTGCAGAGTTTTTCCCTCGGCAGCCACTGTGCCAAGTTTATGATAAGACTGATTTGTGTGCCGTGGTTCTCTTTTCCATGTTGGGAAAACTCAGATATTCCAGGCAGATTGGTCAGCAGCTTTTCCCCTCAGCCAGAGGGGAGGCTCCAAGCCGCAGCCACTTAGCTTGCAGCACTGGGCCAGCTCTGCGCCCGTCACGGTGGCCGGAGGCCGGGGACAGGAGATGACAGAGGGGCGCGGGCAGACTGGCCTGGATGACCTCACACGGGCTCTCCCTGCCCCTCCTAGCTCACTCCACCCTGCCGGTTCTTCCTTGTCTGTCTGCGGCTATCATCCCTGCCCCCTCCCCCAGTCTTGCCCTTTCCTCTCCCTCCTCCCTCCCCCTCCTCTCTGGTGAAGGGCTGGAAGGGAGGACCCGTGCCGCTCCCAGCACAGTAATTCTGAGCTTCTGAGGAAAATAAACTGAAGCCACTTGGGGTCCTTAACACCTCCCATGGGGGTTGCCTGATGAAGGATCCTTTGTGGAACTAGAGGGAGAGGAAGCCCAGGAGTCCACTCTTTGCAACATCACAGAGCGGTCTCGAAGGGATCCCCAGTGGCCAGCTGAGCAAGGCTTTGAGCCCTGTGGCAGGGAGGGTGGCCAGGCTGCTGTGGAGACCCAGCCTGTCCTCCCCTGGGGTCCCGTGGCCTCAGCTGTATGGGAGGTGCTGGCGTGGGGGCGCCTGGTCCTCCTGCTCCTGCTGCCTTATGCTGGGCCACTCACGTGTCCCCTGCAGGATATTCGCAGCCTCTGACTCAATGTCCCCAAACTTCAGCTTATGTGGGAGTCACCAGGGAAGCAGATTCCTGGGCCACACCCTCCCGGATGGGATTTGAGATCTGGGAGAGCTGGGTGGAGTCCCAGAGTCTGTGTTCTGAACCAGGACGAGGGAGAGGAAACTGGGAATTCTGGGGGATTAACACACGTCGAGCCAGCAGCACAGGGCACGGGACAGCTGTCTGTACGTCCAGTCCCGGGGAGCTGGCCCTGACCCCTGGCCCTTCAGCAAGGGCCCCTGACCCGAGCTGGCCTGTCTCACTGGAATCTCAAAGCCATGAGGACACTTCCTGGATATTTGCCACAGATCCAAGCTCGCCTGGGCCCACCTGAGATAAGAACTTCCCATGTCGGAGCCGGCACCGTGGCTCACTTGGTTAATCCTCTGCCTGTGGCGCCGGCATCCCATATGGGTGCTGGGTTCTAGTTCCGGTTGCTCCTCTTCCAGTCCAGCTCTCTGCTGTGGCCTGGGAGGGCAGGGGAGGATGGCCCAAGTGCTTGGGCCCTGCACCCCATGGGAGACCAGGGAGAAGCTCCTGGCTCCTGGCTCCTGGCTTTCTTTTCTTTTCTTTCTTTTTTTTTTTTTTTTTTTTTTTGACAGGCAGAGTGGACAGTGAGAGAGAGAGAGAGAGAAAGGTCTTCCTTTGCCATTGGTTCACCCTCCAATGGCCGCCGCGGCTGGCACGCTGCGGCCGGCGCACCGTGCTGATCCAATGGCAGGAGTCAGGTACTTCTCCTGGTCTCCCATGGGGTGCAGGGCCCAAGGACTTGGGCCATCCTCCACTGCACTCCCTGGCCACAGCAGAGAGCTGGCCTGGAAGAGGGGCAACCGGGACAGAATCCGGAGCCCCGACCGGGACTAGAACCCAGTGTGCCGGCGCCGCAAGGCGGAGGATTAGCCTATTGAGCCACAGAGCTGGCTATGGCTCCTGGCTTTCGATTGGCACAGCGCCAGCCGTAGCGCCCATTTGGGGAGTGAACCAACGGAAGGAAGACCTTTCTCTCTCTCTCTCTCTCTCTCACTGTCTATAACTCCACCTGTCAAATAAAAAAATGAGAAGAACTTCCCATGTCACTGCCCACCCTGCACAGGGGCCTCATGGCCAAGTGTAGGGGCCAGGGGAGGGCGTGCCAAGAACAACCACTGTGTACCAGGCACTTTACAGAAATATCTCGTCTCTTCCTACCTGTCGCTTGCCACCATCCACACAGGCACCTTTAAAATACTGATTGGATGTGACTGAAACCTGGCTATGGTTCCAAGTTCTTGAATGTGGCTTGGGAGCACCCTTGGGAGCTGTCTCCTCCCTTCCCACTGCACCTGTGCCCTCCCCCCCAGCATCCTTGCCAGTAGCAGAGGAATGTGGTAGCTCCTACCTCCTGTGCTAGCTCCTCCCACTGTGGGGATGCCTTCCTGCCAAGGCTCCACCTGGGTCCCCTGCCCCGGGGTCGGTCCTTGACACCTTCCCCTGTGATGAGAGTGACTGCATCCTACATTTGAGCTGTGCGTTCCTACCTCAGCACCTGCCTCATGAGATGGAAACAGCTGTGGGCACAGCTGCCTGCCCCCATGGTGGGGGCTCCCCAGGTGACGCGGTCACACTGCAGTCCCAGCACCTGGCACGCACCTGGTAGCCACAGGTGCTCGGTTCCCATCTGATGACCTGACTGGCTTGCTTCACTTCAAGTGCCATGATGTTAGGAGTCACTAGAGTGGTGGAGTCTTTGAACACCTGAGGATCGTACAGGTTGCCCTGGACCTCGGCCCGGTTCCTCCTCCTCTGTTGGGATGTGACCCGAAGCTCCACGGAGCACGGAGCAGGGAAGGCACCTGCGGCAGCCCTGCCCAGCGTCGGAAGTGCTGAAGCCCGTGACACTGTCCCCTACAGCTCCTGTCCACAGGCGTTGGCCTGAGCCTCACACAGGTCCAGCCGGCCAGAAAGGATGCAGTGTCTGGGGACATCAAGGCAGCAGCTGCCCCCAGAGCCCTTGAACTTGACCTCATAGGCCTGAGACCCCCCATTACACACTTGGCCTGGTGCAGCAGGCAGCTTGGAGCAACCCTCCCCTGGGCCTTTGGATGGCGTGGGGGCGCTCGTCTCCTCTGGGAGCCAGGGGGCTGGGGAGGCAGCTTGGGGGGATGTCAGCCTCTAGCACTCAGCTTTCCTCACTCCGGCCCTGCATGGCCTCAGAGGACTCAGGGACCCCCAAGGATGGGCAGGAAAGATGGGGTTCCTGGGGGTTAGGCACTATGCTGTCTTCACACTTCAAGGAGCGCCCCCGGGGCTCCGGCTCATCTTCCTCTCCCTGGGGGGCAGCGCAGCTCTGGTTTAAGGGGAGGGGAGGGCTGCAGGTGTTGTCAGGAGGGAGACCGTGTTTACGAATAGTCTGCCCAATTCTCCCCATGCAGCACAATAGCTTCTAGAAAAAGGAAAAAAAAAATATGGAACGCTTAAATCAGCCCTTAGCAGTGCTGAGAGCTAGTACTTAAGATGCGGCCTTGGTTCTGAACAGTGGTGGAAATGGAAAAACAGCAAACGCTTGGATGATGAGCTTGAGATACAGAAACAAACCAGGCCTCGCACACAGCATCCCTGCCGGCAGCAGGCAGGCCACTGGAGGGGAGCAGGCCAGCACTCCCAGCAGGAGCCCACCTTCCCCGGGCTTCTCCTCCAAGGAGGGTGCCCCTGTGCGGGCAAGGCAGGGTCAGCACTTCTCACAGCTGCCCCCTGCCCGCCTTGGGGGCACGGCTGAGGGCCCATCCTGCCTCTCAGTCACAGCCCAGAAACGGAAAACAAGGCCACGTTTATTCCACGTCCCCTCAGGCCACCTGCTGACACCGGCTCTCCACACCCAGGAGCAGGCGGGGCTTCCAGGCAGAGGGCACCTGGTGTCAGTCGCCCATTTTCACAGATGTAGGCCCAGCCTGACCAAGAGCAGAGTGGGAGGAGGCTCTGCTGCCTGTGGCCGGGTGTGGAGACCCCCAGGACCCCAGGAGAGGCAAGGGTCACGTTCAACGTGAAGCACACGGAGGGTCAGCCGGGTGACTCACACCCTGGTCTCTGGCTCTCTGGGGAGCACAGCTTTGTAAACCAGTCGGCGGGGGTGGGAGGACAGGGCCTGGGAGAGCCTCTTCTTCCCATGGCTCAGCCAGGTTCCGCCCTCCAGGCCTGGCGATGGCGAAGCAGCAGGTGCACCTGAGTGAGGCATCAAGTCAGCCCAGGCAGTGGCTGCCGTGCTGTCTCCTGGGGGTCCCGACAGAGACGGCCAGTGCAGCCTCCCAGGTGACAGGCAGCAGAAGGTAATGCTGGCACATCTCCCAGCCAGTGGCCAGGAGGGAGGTAGGCTGATGAGACGGGACCAGTCTCGCTCTGGGCTGCGTCCCACAGTGCAGTGGAGCTGGGTGCGAGTGACGCTCACGGCTCCCCATTGAGCTCACGCATCAGGCACAGATGTGACCTTACCCAACCTGTAAGGGAGGAGCCACGTTAGCTCTGCCCACCTGCTGCAGCCCTCACCCCTGGGCCCAGCCCAACCAACTTCCAGGGCCCTCAGCTGTTCAAGTGCTCAGCTCACCCACAGGGACCCACCCTCGGGGTCTCACCCCGGCCTGCTCGGGAGATTCACGTGGGAGCTTGTGAAGCCCCTGCCCCAGGCCACCCCCAGGGTCCCTGGTGACTCCAGCACGCAGAGTCAGGAGGAGGGAGAAGGAGATCAGATGGCCCCACTTGGCTCTTTGGCTACAGCTCTGAAGAAGGAAGTGAAAATTCACGTAAATTAACTTTGGAGCCGTCTGTAAATAGACCACATATCACAGCAAGCAAAATTTATGTTGGCATTAAAATTAGAACTTCCTGCCCCCGCAGGGCCGTGTGGGAGGCCTGGCCAAGAAGCTGTCTTTATGGGGGTTGAAGAGGGTGGACTCTCCCCTCGCTGGAATGGGACAGGGAGGCGACAGCTTGTGATCAGGGGACCCTCAGGATCTCAGAGGACAAACCAGGAGCCCAGCGCTGGTGTCCCAGACTGGCGTGACCTCTGGGGACAATGGCGTGCTTCCCTCCACCCCTCCCCCCGGTGCCTTGAATGTATCATCCTATCTAATTCCTGTGCTGACACCAGGAGCTAGGGATTACTACCCCTGCTGACAGGCGATGCGCGGAAGCTCAGAGCAGAGCGCATCTCCGGGGAGTCAGGCTGCTCCTGAGAGCAGTCAGGACTCAGATCCTGCTGGACGCTGGCTGCCAGCCCACTGCTTCCCAGATGGGCAGAGGGCAGAGGCCAGCATGGCGTGGAGGGATTGAAACAGGCCCGCTGACCTGCAGGGCAAGCAGGGACCGCCCCGCATCCCGAGATGATCCCTTCAGTGGTAAATGCGCCGTGGGGCAGGGGTGTGGCCTAGCAGCTAAGACACTGCTTGGGAGGCACGTCCCTAGCAGAGTGCCCGGGAGTGAATCCTGGCGCTGTTCCTGACTCCAGCTTCCTGCTAACGTGCACCCTGGGAGGCAGCAGGTGACGGCTCAAGTACTCGAGGTCCTGCCTCCTGTGTGGGAGACCCGGAGGGGGTTCCCAGCTCCTGGCTTCAGCCTGGCCCAGCCCCATCTGTTGTGGGCATCTGCGAGACCCTCATATGAGGGTCCTCTCTCTCTCTGCCTTTTAAACACACAAAATAAACAAATTGTTAAAAGATGGGCTTTGTTGCGGGCCTCCCAGCTGGCCAGCTTTCCCCCCTTTCAAGAGGGTTCTCTCAGTTAAATGAGGAGCTGCTAACTGTGCTCTTCTGGTTATCTTTTGCGACTCTGAGCGGTGCAGGTGCAGGGTCCCCAGTCCCCGCGGAGCCAGCCCACCACACCAATCCCCGGCCTCCGCCCCGGCTCTGTTAGCTCTGTTAGACTGTGTGCAGGCAGAGCCTGCCAGCCACCAGGCTGGTGAGGCCCCACTGCCATGGGGCTGTGTGGAGGAGCACAGGTGCTGTCCAGCCCAGGGCCGGACGAGGCCTCCCACGGTCTCCCTGGGACCAGCTCCAGCCCAGCCCAGCCCTTACCGTTCGATGATGCGATTGTTGTCCTGGAGGTCAAAGGCCACCAGCTTCATCTCACGGCACAGTTCTTGCATGCTGTCCACACACAGGCCACACAGTGGCTGAGGCTCCAGTGGCACCACCCCAGCTCCTTCCCCGGGGGCCTCCCCAACCCCGACTCAGGCCTGGCCCCGGGCCCTAACCCCAGCCTCTGCCCTCCCGCGCTGCCTCCCCTGAACTCACTGGAGGGCCAGGTCTTGGGGTGCAGGAGGAGCCGTGGAGGGTGGCAAGGCCTGGGCGCCCTTGGCTTTATCCTGCAGGAGTTGGTCCAGGATCTACAGGGAAGGCACGCGTGGGTCAGGGGCTGGGCCAGCTCCTGCGTGGCCGGCTTGGGGACACACTGAGGAAGGGTCCCCCAGCCTGGGTCCCTGGAGCGCCTGCTCGCCAGCCTTTCCTAGCACCCTTCCTGCCATGGTGGTGGTGGGGGGTGTAGCTGGCATAGCACCATTGCTCCTCTACGCTTGCATGGAATGACCCCAGCAGCCAGTTCTCCTGTGAGTCTACCCTAGCCCTCTGGTGACACAACACGGGCCAGGAGCTGCAGAGTAGGGACAGGACCTCCCCCCAGCCTCGGGAAGCAGGGCGCTGCTGTGTGGGCTGTTGGCAGGGAGGCGAGAGGCAGCCACGCCCTTCTCCCTCCCGGCTTCTCAGAGCTGCTCGTGTGTTCTCTTCGCAGAGAGCAGACCACGAGGCCAAGGGCAGCTCCTATCACCCTCTCAGGAGTGGCCTGAGCCCACAGGACGGCGAGGAAGATGTCCCAGCATCCCGCGGCCTCTGTCCCTTGCTGTGACCATCACTCCGAGGTCCTCCCACCAGGTACCTCCTCAGACCCCACCTCAGGGCTCACTGGCGGCTCAGAGGCCTCTAACCCAAGCCAGACTCCCTCCAGGAAGCTCTGCCCAGAGGCAGGGGGCGGCCCCAGGGCCCTCCCCGGGGTATCCCGGGCCATCTGCCCCCGGTCGCACCTTGCTGAGGCTCTCCTGGGCACCCTGGGCCTCCGTGTTACAGGCAGCCACGGAACAGCCGACCAGGCGCAGGTGGTTCCTGGTCTTGTGCACCTCCCTACCGGCGGCAGGTGAAGAACAGAATTAGAACAGGACTCCTGGGGGACCACACAGTCACCGATGTGTCCCGGGCGTGGGCCTGCCCCGCTGCCTCTGCCCTGCTGGGGTGGCCTCTCTCTCACCCACCTCCCGCCTCCCACCCCCCGCCCCCCCTACCCACCATGGTGACTGTGCAGGGGGCACTTCTGACGGAGGTGGGGGGGCCATCAGGACCCAGCTGCATGGCTGGGGCTGGGCCGCATGTGTGGCTAGGGGAGGCTCCAGGCGGGCAGGTGACCGCTCACGCCTGGTACCTGAGAAGGGAACCGCCCACGCTCCCACTCCTAGAACAGATCCAGCTCAGGGCTCTCAGCAAATCCTCTGCTCTCTCAAAGGCCCTTTCCCCACGGCGCGAGCAGGAAGCCAGGCCCAGGGCCACGGCATCGCCCGGAGGAGGTGTTTTTTTTTTTTTTTTTTACAGGCAGAGTGGACAGTGAGAGACAGAGACAGAGAGAAAGGTCTTCCTTTGCCATTGGTTCACCCTCCAATGGCCGCCGCGGCCGGCGCTCTGCGGCCAGCACACTGTGCTGATCTGAAGGCAGGAGCCAGGTGCTTCTCCTGGTCTCCCATGGGGTGCAGGGCCCAAGCACTTGGGCCATCCTCCACTGCACTCCCTGGCCACAGCAGAGAGCTGGCCTGGAAGAGGGGCAACTGGCACAGAATCCGGCACCCCGACCGGGACTAGAACCCGGTGTGCCGGCGCCGCTAGGTGGAGGATTAGCCTAGTGAGGCGCGGCGCCGGCCCCTGGAAGAGGTTTTACGTTCCCACTGTCCCAGCCTCCCGCAGGCCGACAGAATCAGATTCGGGGTGGGGTGCGGGAGGGGGCCTGTCTGGGAGGCGAAACCCTCGCACCCTGCAGGGCCAAGGCGAGAGGACCACTGCCTGCCCCGCCTCCCTGCGCACGCAGAAGCCCACAGCTCCGGGCCTCCTTCCCCAGGGAGGCAGCCAAGCCTGCAGCAGAGCCTGGCTCTGCTGACCGGCTGGGAGATGTTGGGGAAGAGACCATGTGAGCCTGTTTGCTCACCTGGGAGAGGGACGATAGTGTCCACCACATACATTATACACCACGGGATTTAATAGGCTAATGTGTGGCAATCCCCCAGCACACTGCCTGGCCCACCCAGGTACCCAGCCGCCCATCCCCCCCACCTTCTCTGGGATGCCCGGAGGGGCCAGGCCTGGCCCTGGGGTGCGTGCGCCCAGGAGGGAGGCCGTGCCGTTACCTCATCCACTTGCCGTGCGCGACGAGGGATGCCTGGTACTTGTGCATGCACTCCTCCTGAAACACCTGCAGCAGCCTCTTGGCCAAGTGGCTGAAATTCACCCTGCACAGACGGAGACGCCGGGCGCCCACGTGAGCAGCTGGAGCCGCTGTGCACGTGCCTAGCGCCCCCTCGTGGCCATGGTCACCTTGCCACGGTGCCCAATCGTGGGATCACAGCAGGCATGTGTCTCCAAGGCAGGAGGAGGTGACAGACACACGCTGGGATCATGAAAGGCCAGACGTGGGAGGGGCCAGGCCCTCAGCGGACGCCCACTCTCACCAGCTTTGTCTCCAGAGGAACAGGGAGATGGTTATGGAAAGGGCGTGGGGGCAGCACAACTGGGGGGGCAGTCTAAATCGCCATTATATTGGGGAGGGCTCCCGGGGCCATCAGAGCTCCCAGGACCAGAGCCAATGGGGGCAGAGGTCAGAGGCAGGAAGAGGGGTGGGAGACCAGTGAGGACAGCCAGAGAAGCAATGCCAGTCACATGCAGACTGCTTCCCATACTCCCCTCCTCCCCCCGCTGCAGCCCCGCTCCCTCCTGGGGTCTAACCAGAGAGCTACTCTGCCCAGGGACCGCCCACCCGCCCACCAGCAAACAGGTCACTCACTTGTCCAGCTTGTGGATCTGCTCCTCGTTATAGCCAAGCCCTAGGAGGAGACAAATGGGCATGATGTCCACGAAGCAGAGCGGCCGCAGGGTTGGGGACAGCGACGGAGGTGATGCCAGCCCGGCCTGGCCCTGCGGCACCCCAGTAGCTCATTACGACTTGATATGATGTGATGAGTGTCGCCAAGTACCCTGTCACGATTCAGGGGTCTAAAGAGGCTTCGGCCGGGAGTGGAAGACGTGGGCCTTGGAGCATGGTGCTCAGCCGCAGCCCCCACCCAGCCCCTGCCCAGAGTGACGTGGCCAGCAGCCGCTGGGCTCCTTCCAAACCTCCACTCTCAGCTCTTGCAGCCACGACCCGGAGAAGCCAGGCCACTGCCTTCTACTGTTCCCTCTCCACCAGCCCAGTCTTCCGTCTCAGCCGCCTCCCAAGGCCCTCAGGCTCCTGCATCTCCTGCACGTGGAGATGCTGCCCCCTCCTGGGCTCCGAGGGAACAGCAGGGAATAGGTTGCAGCAGCCCCCACAGGCAGTGAAGTAGGTTTGCTCTCTTCAGTCCGCTCCCCTAAGAATGCCCTTCCTGGTCTGGTATTCAGCCAGCTGTGAGCACTTACACAGCCCAAGGGATCTGCATAAGGGACCCCGGCCTCCTCCGTAAGCAGCGGCTTCAGTGAGCCCGTTGCCACGCGCACCATGTGGACCCCACAGGCTTCCCGCGAGGGCCGCGGGCGGGTGCCCTGAGCGCCGCAGGGCCTGCTCCAGCAGCAGCAGTTATGGTTTGTTCTAGAGGCCAATTGAGAGGCAGCTCCTCGGAGCCTGCGAGCCTGGTGGCTGACAGCGGGGTCTGACGAGAGTGCTCGGGCGGCCCAGCTTGCTCTTTTACAAAAGGGCGGGCATGGCCCCTGGAGTCCCCGAGCATCAGGGCTCTCAGGACAGCACAAGGGAGGGGGTGGGAGCTGATTAATTTACATCCAAACACCAAAGCAGGTGCACTCTCCTCATCAGCACTGCCTTATTGTTCTGTGACAATGACAGTTTCCTCTGTTCCAAGTTTAGCTTCCAGACACAGACGTGCCTTAAGTGTAAGATACGCATGCGCTTTGGAAAACAGCACAAAAATGGAACAGAAATATCTCTTTAGTAATTTGGTCTGTATTGGTTATGCACTTCAATGATAGTTTGATATATCTGTTGAACACAATGTATCATTAAAAATAATTCTACCTGCTTCTTCCCGCTTTCTAACAGTGGGCCACGAGAACTGCCCATGGACCCACGTGGCTGGGTCAGTGTCCTAGGGACCGTGCTGTTTCTGTGGCCCCAAGAACAGAGGAGACCTGGCCAGTGAACCCCAGGACCTCAGGCTGCAGGGGAGGAAACGTTTGGGGCATGGAGGTGAGAGAAGGGTGGGGTCCAGGAGCACACTGGGGCTTCCTCAGGCTCCCCTGACCCCTGCCGCCAGCCCTGCCCCCATGGCATCACCTGGGACAGGAAGCCCCGTCCCCCCAGCCTGCCTCCCATGAGGATTAGTAGGCAACCCAGGCGGGCTGCCTGGCCCAGGGGGCTCTAGATGAGATTTCCATCCCCCTTCTCTGAGTGCCCCAAAGAAACAAGGGTAGGGACTGCCCAGGCTGCAGAGGGAAGGCAGCAGGAAGGGAGCACCTGAGTCTTCACCACCCCCTCCCGCCCCCGCTCACCTGGGCTCATCCGAGACTTCTTGAACTGTTTGTAGATGAGGTTCATCTTGTCCAGACAACACTGGATCTGCTGGGTGCTGCGGGCAGAAACCAGGGGATCAAAGCAGAGAGCAGAGGGCAGGGCAGGGGAGGGGAGGGCAGGGCAGGGGAGGGGAGGGAAGGAGAGGGCAGGGGAGGGCAGGGGAGGGCAGGGCAGGGGAGGGGAGAGGAGGACAGGGCAGGGGAGGGAGAGGAGGGCAGGGCAGGGGAGGGAAGGAGAGGGGAGGGGAGGGCAGAGTAGGGTAGGGTAGGGTAGGGTAGGGCAGGGCAGGGCAGAGGAGTGGAGGGCAGGGGAGAGGAAGGGAGGAGAGGCGAGGGGAGGGGAGGGGAGGGGAGGGCAGAGGGAGCTGGTCCCGGGGCAGGGAGGTCCCTCTCGAGGGTGCTCTGTCGAGGGCCTGCAGGCCCGGGTTGAAGGTCATTAGCGTCTCTTCCTTCCCCCTTTAAGCTGGACCCACACCCTTCCAGGTGTCGGCAGTGTGTGCGTGTGTGTGCGTGTGTGTGGGAGGGTGGAGGCCTAGAGAACTCCAGCTCAGCGGTTTGTGGAGCTGGACTCCGGGCAGGGCACGCTCTTGTCCACCAGGGCTCTGCCAGCCCTCAGGAACCTGCCCCCCCCCACAGTGCCCCGAGCGTGGGGGCGGAAAAGGAGGTGGCTGGGCTCGGAGCTCGGAGCCCCAGTCTTTAGCCGAAAGGCTCAGGGGCAAATGTGTTCTGAATTCAGAGCTGACTTCTGGCTCCAAGGAGGTAACTCAGGGCATGGGCAGGCACGGTGGGGGCCTGGTAGGGTGTGGGGCAGCGCCCAGCGCCCGCTACTCAAACGCTGCCTCCAGAGAACCCGGGAACGCGCAGCCCAGTGGGATCCACGGACTCTCCCGAGCCTGCCTGTGGCCAGGAGAGCTAAGAGAGGATTGGGCGCTTTCGAAGGCCTTTGGCATGTAGAGCCGAGGGCACGGGCTGCCCGCTGACCAGGCCCTGACGGCAGAGGCGCCGAGGAGGGGGCTCTCTCTGGAGTGCCACCTGCCACCCCCCTCCATGCAGCCGCAGCCCGTGGGGCGGGTGGCTTTTTTGTTTGTTAAAAGACAAAATGGGTGTTAAATGGGTGTTACACGCTGCAACCCCAGCCTGGTGGCCACCAAGACAGCTCTGTCACTTGTCACTTCCTAGCCATGCCTCGGAGCAAGCCACCCTCCTGTGGGAGCTTCCCGTCCCAAGCCCAGTGTTACGGCAGCTTATCATCACCATCATCATCACCATCATCATCATCGCTATCTCCAGGAGCCCGTGAGATGCCAGACGGCAGAGAAGCCACCCGAGAGAACAGAATTATTCTCTTCCTTGGAGTTATTGCGCCCGCTGATGTCCCTAACGTGTTCTTCCACCTCCCAGATGGGCGCAGGAGCCCGGAGCCTCTCTCCCTGTGGCTGGTCTCGGGTGGGTCTTCCCAGCTCCCCAGCCTCCAGCCCTCGCCCGCGCCCCAGCCCTTGCTGGGAGAGAGCAGGCTGACTCCTCCAAAGGCTCGCGGGCCTTCCGGCCGCCCACTCCCCACCGCCAGCCCACGAAGAAGGAACATCCCACAGACCTTCTGTCCGCATGTACCTGAGCCCGCCTCTTCGCCAGCTCCGCGCCCAGCCTGCTCAGGCCCGCCTGGGTCTCCGTGATATTTTGGGAACATCTGGAGAGGACCTCGGCCAGCTGTGGAGCCCAGAGGCAGCCCCCGTGGGGCGCTCAGCTGCGGGCTCAAGCCGGCTGCCGGCCCGCCCCGCCCCGCCCCGCCCCCGGCCCCACTCACAGTCCGCAGCCTGGACCTCAGCTCCGTGGCCCCCTGCAGCTCCTGCAGCGTGGGCATCTCAGTCGCGCTGTCCGGCCTCGAGGGAGGGAAGGAGAAAGCCGCATTGGGGTGCGCGGCGGGGCGGGGAGATGCAGGGAGCCCCCAGAGGGCACACTGGCCGCGGCAGCCTGGCCGGCTTTGCCCCAGGCCTCCTGGGGTCAGTCCTGGCTGCCCCGACAGCTGCCAGAGAGGAGGAGCGGGGCGTAGGGACCACGGAGTGGCTGCTGTGCCAGGAGGCCCAGGTGCAGCCACAGGCCGCCTCACACCTGCCGCTCCGCCCACCCGCAGCTCAGAGTCCCCCGTGGGGAGCGCGCAGCTTCAGACCTTAGAAGCATCCAGGGAATGGGGTCGCAAGGCACTGGCGCTGCCAGCCCTCAGGGGCCGCCCAAGTGTCTCAGTTGGAAAACAAGGGTGCAGAATCCAGAGGTTGGGGTGGGGGTGTTACAGCGGCCTGAGGTGCCGGCCCCGGCCCACTGACCACGCCAGGCCTCTTTTGCTCCCCGCGCGCCCCCCATTCCTCCCTGGCGAGCGGCCATCAGCAGGCTCGCGCCGACCCTGACTTCGGAGTCCGAGTTCTCGGAGGAGACTTAGGGCGTGAATGGGAGGCAGCAGGCAGCCGACAGCAGGACCCGCCAGGGGGCGCTCTCCCCAGCCTGTGGCTTCCCTGGTCAAGAGCCCTCCACGGCTCCCTCATGGCCAGTTTCCTGGGGTCCAACTTCTCTGTAACCAAGACCGGCTCGTGGCCCTCTGCTCCCGGCGCCAGCCCCTCTGTCTCCGACTTCCTGTGGGGCACTGGGAGGTGACTGGCCTCAGTGGACGTCACAGCACCCCTTCTGTCCACCTGCTCGCAGCCCCTCTGTCTCTGCCCAGACCTCCTCACCCGGGGTGTGCTCCCTCCTTCTGGCCTTAAACACCTCTTCCTTCAGGAAGCCTTCTGTGGTGGTCCCTACCCATCTCCACTCTCCTAATCCAGCCATCCCGGTAGCCCTCATGTGCATGTGACACGAGCCCTATATATCCCCAGCAGCCTCTTCTGCGCCTGGGACAGGGCTCTGCTCGGGGTCATCGGCAGCTGCTGACTGATGCCATTTGAAGGTGCCACGAGGGGGACCCCATCCCTGCTCTCTGGAGGCCCCCCTTTCTCTTCCGGAACTCCCTGTCCCGTGGGTCTCTTCCCCGAGGTGAGGGCCGGGCCGGGGCTGTCAGGTGTGCAGTGGGGGCACAGGGTGGGGCGGGGCGGCACCCTCGCCCACCCCCCGCAGGTAGGTGAGGTGAGGTGCGTGGCCGGAAGCATGGGGTGAGGGGAGCGCCGAGGGGTCCCAGGCGGCCTGGGCGGGACACGCACCTCTCAGTGCCCAGGCTGCTGCTAAGGAAGAGGAGTGCGGTCCGTGTGACCTCCAGAGTCCGCCTGCACGTGGTCTGCAGCACCTCCCTGCCCAAGGGAGCCTGGGTCAGGGCCGCCTTGCCCAGGGGACCCAGGGTGCTGACCCTGACCCTGACCCAGGGCAGTGCGGAAGTGGCCCAGACGTCCGCCCCTCACCTCCCTCCCACCCCCCAGCCCTGCTGGGGACTCACACGACCCAGTACAGCCCGCGAAGCATCAGCTCCTGTGTGTGCAGCATGGCCCGTGCCAGGCGCAGGGCCTGGTAGCCGGCACCCAGCATGCCCTGAAACACACGGGTGGGCCTGTCCCTCCCCTCCTACCTCTGTCCACGCCGCCCCCGCCCCTGTGGGCCGCCCCTCACCTTGGCGGCATTGTAGTCTGCCTGCAGGTCCACTTTGGGGACGAACTTGGGGATGTCCAGGGCAGCTGCGGACAAAGACCCCGTCAGAGGGGCCTGCCCGTAAGGTCGAGGTCAACTCTGAGTTCATCTTCGCGCCTTCTCAGCTCACACTCACCCCACATTGCCAGTCTCCCAATGCAAGCGGCCCGGCTCCCGCCGAAACCCCCCCTTCCCAGCACGGAAGGCGCATCTTTACAGTTGTGGTCCCTCACTGCCACCTCGTGGACAACTTGGAGAACTACACGCTCGTGCCCAAGGCCCTGTCTCAACAGCCAGGAAACGGGACTCGAACCACCCTCTTGTCCACAGATTTTAAGGTTAATTCCCTAAATCCTCTTCCCTCTTCCTCTGAGAAGGAGGAGGTAGCGGGCATCATCCAACTGAGAAGCGATGATTTTTTTTTAGAACTTGGAGGGACGGTGAAGCTCCGCCCCCGGGCCTTTCCCCCTTTTCTCCCACCTGGCCCGGCCCGGAGTCTCCCCGCGGCAGCTGCAGCTGCTGTCACAGCTCTGAGGACACCTGCCCAAGCCCCACAGCGTCTCGGAGACACGTGCAGAATTAGAACCCAGACCTGCACCCACCGTGAAAAGCAACCAAGCCCCGGGCGGCCGTACTCACGGTCCCTGAAGGCCAGCCCCTTGGGGGTCTCGCTGGCCGCGCTGAACAGGGTCAGGGGGCTGCTGGCAGTCGTGTGCGCGATGTGCTGAGCCGAGACGCTGGGCTCCAGGACGCACGGGTGGCCCTCAAAGAAGTACTCCTGCTGCCGGGGGCCCACGCTGGTCTGCTCGCACACGGCCTCCAGGAAGACGGCCACCCTAGGCACAGAGGGCGCGGGCCGCGAGGTCGCTGGCGGAGCGGGAGGTGGGGGCGGCTCCGGGCGCCCAGACCCCGCAAGGAGGAGAGGGTTGCGCAGTTCGGAGGGAGGGGCTGGGGTGCTTCCTCTCTCCCCAAGGGTGGAGAGACAGAGGGCAGAGGTCACGGGCGCAGCCGAGGGGCGCTCTGCGCCCACACCCCGTGGGCACTCAGCGAGTCCCACCGCGGATGCTGGGGCTGGAGCCCTCGGTGGGTGCCAACTTCAGGCCACGCCCCTCGCGCATGCGCTTCTCGGAAGCACCAGCAAGAGCCCTGTGCCACTTGCCCTTGCGGGGTGGCCGTCTTCCCAAGTTAAGCTTGGCCCCGGGGAGCACACACGGAGCCCGCCTTCCCGCCCCGGCGGCCCACGTACGTGTTGTGGGCGTGGATGTAGACGTGGTGCAGCACGGCCTGGGACAGGGAGAAGACGTGCACGGTGACGCGCTGCAGGATGTCGCTTGTCTCGGCGAAGAACTGGTCGAAGCCCCAACACTTGGCCGGCTCCACCTCCAGGATGTTGGCCAGGATGGGCACCAGCTGGCCCTGCAGGCCCCTGCCCCCCGCACACGGGGCTTCAGCAGGAGGCGGGGGGCGGCAGAGAGCGCGCTGAGGAGCTAGCGCCCAGGTGGGGGGCGCACGGTGGGCTGGGGAGACATTGCTGGCAGAACTCTTGCCAGCTTCCAGGCGGGGAAACTGAGGCCACGAGGCAAAGGGTGCAGTAGCCAGCCTGCAGCACGCCTGGGCCGGCTGGGACAGCAGCAGAGAGAAGCGGTCGGCGCCTGCCTCGGGTCCCACTCACATGGACAGCCGGCAGGTGACCGGCAGGGCGTAGCTCCACTCCAGGGGCCCGTTCTCCCGCCGCTGAGTGCCCGCGATGGCCCCGGAGGGCTTCTCGGTGGTGATCCGGTACCTGGGGTGGAGCGTGAATTGCTGAGCAGAGCCCCAGGGCCCTGGCTCCAGCCTCCCGGCCCTGGGAGGTGGCCAGAAACGGGATTTGAGAGACACGTCGCCCGCTCGGCCCTCTGCGCCTGGTGAGAGCTCCCCACGGCCACACCCCATGGCCATGCAGCCGCCACCCACACCGGTGCCCAGGGCCAGCTTGGCCTGAGTCCCTCCTCCTCTTGACTTTCCTAATCTGTCCCTTCCAAGACCAGCCCCCTCTGCCACCCAAGCCAGGCCCCTCCCCTGCCCCAGGCTCCCCGCAGCTAAGCCCTAGCTGAGGGTGGGGGCGCAGGCCTTCCTATAATCCATCCGGGGTCTCCTGCTCTGGGGTTTAGGACCCTCGCATCCCACGCAGGAGTGCCGATTCGAGTCCCGGCCACTCCGCATCCCATCCAGCTCCCAGCTAACGCATCCGGGAGGCAGCAGATGACCGCTCAAGTGCCCGAGGCCCTGCCACCCACATGGTGGGACCGGGATGGAGTTCCCCGCTCCTGGCCCAGCCCTGGCTGTTGCCAGCATTTTGGGAGTGACCTAACGGCTGCAGGGGCTCTTTCTCCCTCTCTCTGTCTCTCCCCCTCTCCCATATACATATAAACAAGAGTGTGTCATCGGTCTCCCTGCACGCCCGGGCAGGGCTCAGCGTCTGTCCCTTGGCTGATGAACGGAGGACCAAGAGGATCCTAGGTCAGGGTGGATCCGAGGAGTGCCCGGGAGCGGCGGGGCACAGGAGCCACCGCAGGGCCGGGATGGCGGGCGTCTGCGCAGGACGGCCCGGCCCAGGCGCTGCCCTCCGCCCCCAACCCTGTCCCTGGTCCCCCTCCCCTCCGTCCCCTCCCCCATCCCCCTACATGATCTCCTTGTTGCGCCGCGGCCCGCCGTAGGGCACGAAGGGCAGACTGCCGGTGGCTGCGTGGTACAGGGTCACCCCGATGCTCCAGAGGTCCACGGTCACCCCGAACGCCTTTTGCTGGGGCTTGCGAAGCACCGCCCGCTCGTACATGTCCGGGTGCTGCCGAGAGAGAGAGGGCGCACGGGGGCCAGGCCTGAGCCCCAGCCCGGCCCGCAGGTGCCCGCCAGGACGGCACAGACCCGGCCTCACTCATCAGCTTAAACACGGGCGCACGTGCGCACGCGCGCCGGGGAGGGTCGCCGGGCAGCTCACCAGGTACTCCTCGGTGCCGTAGACCGAGACGAACTTCTCGTCGTCCAGCAGCTGGCGCGCGGCGCCGAAGTCCGTGAGCTTGTAGACGCTCTGGCCCTCGTGGCCCACCAGGCGCATGATGTTGCCCGGCTTGATGTCGCGGTGCACCACGCCGTTCTCCCGCAGGTGGTTCATGCCGGCCACTGCGCACACACGGGCGGGCGCCGCTAGCCGCCGTCCCGGGCCCCAGGGGCTGCCCCAAGCCTGCAGCCTCCCCGGGGTGGATTATTCAGGATCTCTCCGTGTAAGCGAGGTAAAGGGCATGCCGGGACATGTGTTGGCCATTTCTAAGCGCCCCGTCTCTAGAGCCTGCCCATCTTCCCAGCTGAAACTCCACCCCCTAGCAAGCAACACGCAGGCCCCTGCGCAGCCGCGTCCCGTCTCTGTGAATGGGGCTACTCCAGGAACCTCGTACGTGCGACATCCCACCACTGTGGCCCTCTGTGTGCCTTTTCAGGGCTGAGTAATATTCCGCTGCCTGTATAGACCACGCCTTGTCTGGACGCTCTCGGGCTGCCCCCGCCTGGGAGCCACTGGGAACCGTGTCTGCCCCAGGCCTCTGAACGCACAGGCAGGCGTCCAGTCGTTTCCCTCTGGGGCTTCCCCAGCGCCCAGGGCCTGGGCTGCCGCTGGCCTCAGCAGGGAGCCTGGGAGGGACTCACCCACACAGCGCAGAACGACCAGGAACTCGTCCTCCGACAGCCCGAAGGCGTTCTCCGGGCTCTCCAGCACACTCAGCAGGCTGCCCCCAGAGCAGTGCTCCATCACCAGCACCCTCTGCCGGCTGCCCCCCTGTGGGCGGTGCAGAGGTGGCTCAGCCCACCGCCACCAGCTCCCCATCTGCACACCCCGACTTCTGGCCCGGCCTCTCCTCCCTGATCCCACACCCTGCAATCCAGGGCTGTCGCTTCCAGGAAGCCCTCTCCGATTGGACACTGATCCCACCATTCCTTTCCTGTTCTGTCTGATGGAGGCTCCAGGCCAAGACCCACCGTCTCCTCCACCGCGAAGAGCTTGACGATGTTCTGGTGGTTCAACTTCCGCAGGACCTCAAACTCCCTCTCCTGCACCTCCCGGGGACGCAGGTAGCTGGCAGTGTTGAAGACCTTCACGGCCACCAGCTCCCCGGATTTCTGTGGGGACACAGGGCGAGGCCACAGCTGCCAGCCACCTCTCCAGGGACCCAGCCCAAGCCCAGAGAGGAGAGGGCAGCCTGTGGGGTGGGGGGGGGTGGAGGCATCCACCCTTGGCTCCTCCCCCAGCTCATGGTGGCATGGCGCAGTACGGGGAGGTGACAAGGGCTCGGCGCACCTGCTGTCCACCTATTGCCAGCACAGGGGCTGCCAACACGCCCTGCTGTGAGCCCTCCATGCCAGCACCGCCCCTGCCTCTGCGGGCCACGCCCCCCTGCCGGCATCTTTGGATCTTGCTCTGTGTTTTCACCTTTCTCTCTCTCTCTCTCATTCTCTCTCTCTCTCTCTCTCTTTTTTTTTTTTTTTTTTTTGACAGGCAGAGTGGACAGTGAGAGAGAGACAGAGAGAAAGGCCTTCCTTTGCTGTTGGTTCACCCTCCAATGGCCGCCGCGGCCAGCGCACCACGCTGATCCGAAGGCATGAGCCAGGTGCTTTTCCTGGTCTCCCATGGGGTTCAGGGCCCAAGCACTTGGGCCATCCTCTACTGCACTCCCTGGCCACAGCAGAGAGCTGGCCTGGAAGAGGGGCAACCGGGACAGAATCCGATGCCCTGACTGGGACTAGAACCCGGTGTGCCGGCGCCGCTAGGTGGAGGATTAGCCTAGTGAGCCGTGGCACCGGCCTCACCTTTCTCTTGTCCCAACTTGTGCCCAGCAGAGGAGTCATCCCCAGGAGCCCTTCTCCCCCCCACCCAAGGGTGCACGGGCCCCCGGCCCACCCCCTGCCGCCCTTGAGGCTTGCAGGGCCTGCCCCTCACCTTGTTGCGGGCCTTGTACACGCTGGCAGTGGCACCCTGCCCCAGCAGGTCATCCGTGTGCCACAGGTAGCTGGCCGTGCTCTGCATCTCCGGCCCCGAAAGACAGCCTGCGGGGAGCCCCGGAGTTCGTCCCTGAGCGGCAGCCAGGCCCCAGGGCCCAGAGGGGCTCCATGTGGTCTTTCCACGGGCAAGAGGCCGGGGAAGTGGAAAGCACAGAAAGGTTACGTAACTTCCCCAAAAAGCACAGCACAGCACTGCACGCAAGCCCTCAGCGAGAGCACAGGTGGCCTGGCTCTCCCTGCAGCCCCTCACCAGACAGACACACCTCTCCTCTCTGTCCCCTCTCCTGGGCAATGAGGATTCTGGGGGTTTGGTGTGCAGGCCTGGGGTTGTCCCAGGAAGTACCAATAGCGCAGGTGGAATGGCCCGGGTCAGCACACCACCCCGAATCTCCAGGATTGCAACACGAGCTGCACCAGGAGCCCCTACCCCACCCACCGGCCCGCCTGCAGGGCCCACACTTCCTGCTGCCGGGAGCTGACAGCCAGCTGGGCCAGCTCAGTGCTGCTCCAAAGAGGACAGGGCTGCAGGGGCAGGGGAGCTAGAGAGAGAGAGACACAGAGAGAGGGGAGGATCGGGAGGCCCGAGACCCTCAAACCCAAGGGCTCAGGAGCCCCTGGGGGGCCCCAAGACCCCTATCCTATCGCTGCTGCTGTCCTGTTCTCTCTAAAGGCCAGTTCCTCTAGAGCCTGGCGTCCAGAGTCAAGTTCAGTGGCTGTCTGAGGCCCGGCCAGGGTTGGCCTTTCTGAGATGTGCGGCAGAAGAAGTGTAAGGAGGCCGCTATCCCTAAAATACTTTTTTAAAAGAAGTTTGTTTGAGAGGCAGAGAGAAAGAGAGGGATAGAGACACTCAGGGAAACAGGCTGAGAGAGCTCTCCCCTCTGCTGGGTCACTCCCGGGATGCCCATGATGGCCAGGGGGCAAAGACGATCCCGGAGCCAGGAACCCCACCCAGGTCTCCCCCGAGCCTGGCAGGGACCCCGTCACGGGAGCATCACCCGCGTCCTCCGGCAAGGAGCTGGACTCGGGAGCCGGGAGCCAGGGTGGGGAGTCAAAGATGCTGGACACAGCAGCTTCATGTCCGGACCAGACACCGGCCACTTTTCCCTTCAATACGGTGGGGAAGGCTGGGCTGGGCTAGACGGGGCCTCTTCAAACTGCGGGCTGCCCTGCCTGCCCTGGGAGGATGCACTGGTGCCTACGGTGAGCTGGCCAGTCTTTCCTGGGGGCTGAGCGGGAGTCGCCATCGAGGCCAGAGCTGTGAGGCTGGGGCAGAACCTACTGGTACCAAAGCCAGGGGCCCAGCCTGGGGAGCCAGCAGGCAGCAGACTTTACCCCCTTCAGCATCCTCCCCAGGGCCAGCAAGGGACCTGGGGCCGGGCAGAGCAGAGCTGAACACCCGGGGTCGCGGGCAGTGTGGTGCAAAGGGCAGAGCCCAGGCCAGGGTGGCCAGTCCCTGGGTCTGTACGCTCTGCGACCACTCCCTGCCCCCACCCCTGCACCCGGCAGAGGGGCTGGGGAGCTGCCCGCCCACCCACCACCGCTCCCGCCTCCTGGGGCTCCAGCGCGGCCAAACGCACTCACCGCACGCTCTGAGCTGGAGTCAGGCCCAGCCTCTCCCTGGCGAGCGTGTGTCCGGCTTCCTGTGTGCGGCGGCGAGCCCAGGAGCTGAGCTGCACCGGAAAGAGGAGGGCGGATGAGACGCAGCCTTGGGTGCTGTGTGATCTTTCAGTCTCCATCAAAGGCCACCAGCCTCAGCCCATTAACCCTTTCCTGTCGGTCACCTCCCCCACGGGGCGGGGGGGGATGGGGGTGGTTTCCAGTCCTTTTCCCCAAGCGGTTCCGGGACCCTTTCCGGGCCACGCCCTCTCCTGGGACTCTGGCCAGGGAGCAGGGCCCCAGGGAGAGGTGAGGGCAGGCAGTCGGGGGCATCAGGCAGCGGAGCCTGGGAAGAGAGCCCTGTTGACCACGGGCAGCGCCCTAACCCGCGACCCTGCCAGCCTCAGGCCGGCTTCCCACGCGAGCACAGGACGCCACGGCCCTGCGCGCGGCCCTGGCCTGGCCGCCCCTCCCCCGCGCAGCAGCCCACTCACCCCATCTCCTGCCTCAGCGGGCGGCAGGAGGGGAGTGCGGGCTTGCGGGAGGGGAGCGCGGCGCCCCGGGCTCTCGGGGCTCCCTGTCACTCACTGGCAGCTCCACAGCATCCTGGGCCCAGAGGCAGCGCCCGATGAAGCGGCCCGGTGGCGCCCCAGGAGCGGGGGCTGTGGGGTTTCCGCGGGACACTCAGCTCGGCACAGCACAGTGCGGTGGCTCGCAGCTCTCACACTTCCTGATTTCGTTCTCTCTTGCTCCCTCGGGCTCCCTTTCGCTCTCTCTCTCTTAAAGAGACAGGCAGCTTGGCTGCTGCCAACCACACCTGCCGGCTGGAGGAAGAGTGTGAGGTCCAGAGGCCTGAGCTGCAGTGGCACGCGGCTGGGTGCCTCCCTGCCCCGATTGCGTTCACTGGAGCAGAGAAGTTCAAAGCTCTGCCCAGCGTCTACAGAGCAGGCAGGACAACTCGGCCTGGTGGAGAGCTTCCTGGGAAGCCAGCACCCACAGCTGGGAGACTCACGGAGGCTCAGGCCCCCTGTCCAGGTCCAGCCACTCCTTGGACTCAGCACGGTGAGCACGCAGAGGCCCAAGAGTACGCGCCGAACCAGGGCATGCGCTCCCTGGAGACCCAAGGAGAGACGCGTGGCCGGGAGCGATATTTGGAGAGCGCAGGAGCCTGGAAGGCATTTTGTGGGCAGATACTGGGGGCCCTGAGACCCACACATCTCGAGGGATTTGCGCAGGGTCCTCAGAGACACTGGAACACGCCAACCTCCCAGCCAGGGTGTGTCGGGGGGGTGGGGTTGTGGCTCTGAGAACGCAGCCGGACAACCAGGAAATTCCATGTTTCTGTAGTGTTGGGGGGACTTTCCCACGGCAACACCTGGTGGTTTCTCTGCCAGCCCCGCCCCGTCGCAGTGACACCAGGAAGGAGCAGAGCCTTGCCTCACCTCCTGCTCAGAGATGCACCTGCTGATAAGGCGGAACAGAGGCCCGGCTGCAGGCGCTCCCGGCAGAGCCAGAAGGAAAGTCCGAGATCGTCCTGCCCCACCCACCACTCCCCGATGCACCTGCTGGCAGGTGGGAGAGCTGTGCTTCCTGGGTGCCTTGGTGCACTTCCTGGGTGATCCGGGTGGGGCAGGGGACCCCACCAAAGCTTTTGCAGGGTTGCCTCCTCCCTCCCCCCCAGCTCCTGCCTCCGATAAAGGGATTGGGGGAAAAGCAATCCTTCCATGAATCTGAGTCCCTGAGTAGCCATGAGGGGCAGATCCCCCCCACCCCCCGCAATCTCCGCTGGCCCACAAGGGACATTCAGCTTTGCTGAGAAATCAGCCAGTGTTGATTTCGGCTACTGAGTTTTGCAACATGTCCCAGCTGATCCTTGCCATCAACCCCTTTCTGGGATGAACCTACTGAGGCCTTACCAGCAGCCCTTCTTTCCTCTCCAGGAAGCCCAATCTCTCGTTCACAGTGTGGTCAGCCCCTTCGAGCAACAAACATGTGCCACCTCTGAGAGGCAGGCACACCTGCGCTAAGCTGGAGGGTGTAGCCCTCAGCAGAGGCCGGCTTTGTGGACCCTGGCAGCGGGGCTGCAGGGTTGGCGGGGGTCAGGGGGCCAGAAGTGTTGGCTAGAGGCAGGGCTGCATGACCAGACTTTGCAAAGAGGGGAGTGGGGTAGAGGAGAGGGAGGCAGCATGGAGGCAAGAACGGAGTGGGGCTGGTTCAGGACCTCACCCCACCCCCACCTGCTGTCTGTGGCAGGCCAGGGTGGAAGGGGGCCTGCGATCAAGTTCCCCTGAGCCTGACCTGTGGGTTCACATCCTGTGCGGCCAAGATGAAGGAACCTCTTGCCGGGGCCCCAGCTGGGCAGCGTGGCCAGGATTTGGTCTGGGCAGGTGCGGGCGCCTGGTGAGCATCGGCAGGGCAGAAGTCCGGGAGAGTCACGCTTTCCCGGGGTGGGGGCTCTGGAGCCCTGGAGACCGAAGCAGCCATCAAAGGCAGCACAAGGAGCAGAGGCCGGGAGAGGGGGTCCTTGGGGGCAGCTGTGAGGGAAAACACGGCAGATCTGCCTCCAGCGGCCGGGGCTCTGAGGCTTAACTTGGGTCACTTACCCTGGGTGACCTTGGGGCAAGTCATCCAACCCTTCTCCTAGGGTTGGTGTGAAAACAAAAGATGATGGTGCAGTAGATTAACGCTCTGGCCTGAAGCGCCCGCATCCCACATGGGCGCTGGTTCTAGTCCCGGCTGCTCCTCTTCCAATCCAGGTCTGTGCTATGGCCCGGGAAAGCAGTAAAAGATGGCCCAAGTGCTTGGGCCCCTGCACCCATGTGGGAGACCCGGAAGAAGCTCCTGGCTCCTGGCTTCGGATTGGTGCAGCTCCAGCAGTTGCGGCCATCTGGGGTGTGAACCATCGGATGGAAGGCCTCTCTCTCTCTCTGCCTCTTCTCTCTCTGGGTAACTCTGACTTTCAAATAAATAAATAAAATCTTTTATATACATATAAAAAAAGATGATGTGCCTAGTACCTGGCATTTTGTCATCTCTTCTACCCCTGCCTGGCCGGAAGCAATTTTTCCCAGCCCAGGAAAGGAACAGGGCAGGGTGGGGATGCAGTGCTGAGCACGGCCGTGGGTCCTCAGGGCCGGTGGAGGCCAGAGCCAGCCCTGGCCAGGAGCGTGTGGGCAGAAGGAGGGGCAGCTCCCCCAGGCAGCGCGCGGCCCCCAGGCCCCTGTGCGACCTCTGTCCTGGTTCCTGGTACAGAAGAGAGAGCATTTCCCGCCATTCTCTCCCACACTCTGAGCTCAAGCCTTCGCCTTCCGCCTTCCGCGGCTCTGGAACCCAAGCGGCGCTGAACAGGGAGTGCAGCCACTGCCTGCTTCCCCACTGAGACAGCGGGAAGTGCGTCTCCACCCGGCCAACCTTGCCACCCGCGCTCTGCAGCTCACCGTTCAGGCCCAGGGCTCCTGCCCTCTGACCACACTGCCTCTCCGCTGCTCATCTCAAAAACCAAAGCCTGCTCCCACAGCCTCTCCTGAAGCCCCTTCGCTGAGACGCCCTCGATTGAGTCTTCCTCCCTCCCCACTGGCTGCCCATTCAGACTCACGTCCCCTCTACTGAAAACAGTCATGTCGGGGTCACCTTTCTACACGTCAACACCCTCCCCCGCCCGCGACACTTCCGTCTCTGAACCACACCCCTCACAGTCACTCTGCAGGATTTCTAGTCATTGGCACCCTCTCTTTTGTTCATCTACCCGTTTTTCCCAGAGATCTCATGATTTGAATGCGTCTGTCATCTAATAGCTGCCAAGTTTGCTATCAAGCAGGATCTCTCCCTGGAACCCGCAGGCTGTCAGCCTGTGTCACCCCCAGCCCCGGGCCCAGGCCGACCCCTCTCGTCTTCCTGCTCAACTCCTTCCTGCCATGATGGGCTTTCTCCACCAGGCAGGCCCTGCTCTCCCTCACGGTTTCACTTTCAGAGTGACAGCTGTGTTGTTTGTGTGTCCTCTTTGAAAAGTTCCTTCCCCATTTCTCCTATTCAGCGCTGTAGGACAGGCTCCAAAGTTTGCTGACTGACTCAATGATTGGTCTCTGCCAAATGTCACAAGCTGGGGTTGTTAACGGAAGCCTCCTATTCCTGTGGATGTAAACATTTAGCTCATCTTAAAGATTGTTTCCTAAATGCATCCCCACCTTGTCTCTGCTGGTTTCTATCTGGAATAGAGTAGAATGGGCTTGTGTCTCAATGGTGGTAGCAATGGTCTCATTGCTACCACTTCCCATCAAGCTCCCAACAGAACATGGGAGATAGATGGAGAGGAAGCTGTTTTGCCCTCTGCTGACGGTGGAGGAATGGGCTGCCTCTCCCTCTGGGGTGCTCCAGGCCCGACCCGCGGTCCCTCTACTCCAGCAGTGAAAACACATTCACACCACAGTGTGGCAGAACAGCCTCGGCTTTGACTCACCCACCCGTGTAGCTGTTCCATTAGAACAGGAGTGGAGGGGCCGGCGCTGTGGCGTAGTGGACTAAACTGCCGCCTGCAATGCTGGCTTCCCCTATGGGCGCCGGTTCTAGTCCCGGCTGCTCCGATCCAGCTCTCTGCTGTGGCCTGGGAAAGCAGTGGAAGGTGGCCCAAGTCCTTGGGCCCCTGCACTTACATGGGAGACCCCGGAAGAAGGTCCTGGCTCCTTCTGGATCAGCTCAGCTCTGGCTGTTGTGGTCATTTGGGGAGTGAACCAGCAGCTGGAAGACCTCTCTCTCTCTCTGACTCTCTGCCTTTCAAATAAATAAATAAATCTTTTTTTTTTTTTTTTTTTTAATATGGGAGTGGGAAGAGACACAGGTTGGAAGGGCAGGGCTGAGCTGGACGATACGTGACAGGTGGAGATGGCAGACCTAAGAGACTGGGACGTGTCCCAGCCGGGGCTGTGGCCAGGAGTCTTCATACTCCCAGTGAACAGGGCACCTCTTGCGTGTGAGAGATTGAACCAGCTCCTAGGGCATCTGGCTATTAGAATAATCCCACTAAAAATAAGCATGGGCACTAGGGAGGGGCTCTAGGCTGCATTTGAGTTGTTATCTTTCAATAACGTCACCTTGAATTCGCGCTCTGCTTGAGTCAAAATCTAAAGGACAGAAAGCACACCGGGCTCCCCCGCCTCTGCTCAGCACCTCTCCTGGGGCAGGGGCTGCCACGGGCAGAACGGCTCGGGGTCTGGCTATGGAAGAAACAGCCCCGCTGGGTCAGCCCAGGTCGCAGCAGGCAAAGGCTTCAAGCAACTAATTCTTGGGCTTCGCGCCTCCCAGTGGAGAGATCTGATACAGATGGAGAGAACAGTCTTCATTGAAAACGGGGACGGGGATTCTTGAGGGAAATGGTTCTCATGGCAACAGACTGTCCAATGGCGAGCCGGAAGACTTTCCTCCGAACCTCTTACATTGCACACATGGGCTAAAGGGAAATGCAGGGCGGGGGGGGGATTCACATTCTCAAACCACAACTCTGCTGCGCTTGGTGGGGAGAAGGGGGCGGGAGGGCTCCCATTTCTCCCTCTGTTGCCAGGCAGGGCTCCATTAGCACAGGCGAATCAGAAGCCCTTGTGGGCAGCTGTACTCCTCAATCAGATTTCAGTGGGAAAGTGATATATGAGTGACAGCATCGAAACCTAAAAATGTATTTTATTTTGAAGTTGTGCTTTGGATTTTCCCCAATCCAACATCTGTTGAGTGATAGTCTTAGGTTCACACGAAGTATCTCCGAGCATACATACAATATTCCAGTTATCAACACTATTGTAAAGAATATACCATTGTACACCAACGTGACATACGAGTCAGACGCCACGACACTGCAGTTCCCTGGAGGATCTAACTTCTCTTCTGAACGGGAAATACATTTACACCAGCCCTTGCAGCCGTCTCTATCCTGGGGCCGGCAGCATCGTGCCTCATCTTCTGGGGGGAGAAACCAGGGCACCCTGAGGTTGGCTGAGATCAGTGTTTCCAGGGTCCAGGCTGCTGGCTGCAAACTCCTCTGTTTTCCAAATCGGGATGCTGGTGGCCCCGCCCCACTGCTCTCCCCCTAGAGACGGACCCTCCTGAGTCCACACCAGGAAGAAGATCCACGCCCCCAGGGGCAGAGCGGGGCTCTCCACAGCATCATGCTGGTTTCGGCACGCACATCTGAGGAAGGCTGGGCCCCCGAGCCCTGGGCAGCCAGCCCCTTTTGGCTTTTCAGTGTCAGAATCACAGTGTGCAAGCTCAGTTCCAGGCGGCTGCAGTGGGCTCTGCTGAGGGTTCTCCTCCCGTGGGTTCCCAGTCCCCTTGCCAGGACCATCTCGCAGCTGTCAGGAGCACCAGAGGTGGGGAAGACGGCTCGGCCCCCCGAGACGGGGGTAGTGGGTGACCGCACACGCTGTTCAGTTCCTGATGCAAATCAGCAGGTGCACATTGACCAAGGGGATGGCAAACACAAGTCATGTACAGAGTTGAAAGAGAAATAAGGCAGGAGCAACAGAACAGGTCCAAAGCACTGCGTTAAGAAAGTTCTGCTTCTCCCTTCTCAGCGGAGAGGGTGCTGGAGAAGACGGGAGAGCGCAGGGGAGGGTCTCAGCGCTGCTCCGTGGGGTTCACAGGAATGTAAGGTGAAGGGTGGGCTTCCTTTTCGGCAAGGAGACAGATCCTTGCATAGAAGACCCCCTCCTGGCTCAGGACCTGTGTAGGCCCAGGTGACAGACAAGGACAGGCCACTGAACAGAGCAACAAAAACCAAGATTCTCAGGTGCGGTGGGTTGCCTCTTCCAAGCTGGCTCTCTGCGGCAGGACTGCTCAGGTTCTCTCTCTGGCTCTTGGCTTCCCTGATGTTGCATGACTGATTCCCCACAAAGGTCCCTGACAGGGAAAATCCCACCACTTCCCATCGATGCAACTACCAACTTTACATGCTAGTCCAAAAAGGATCTCTTTTACGCCAATATAGGAAATCCCAGGTTTTCCGACATGAATAGCAACCCACCATCTCTCCTGAACTACAGAAAATAACAGGTGAAATATAGACACAGCTTGCACGCGAGGAAAAGACAGAGAAGAGGAACGTGCGTCAGCTTGGGCATGAGCAGGCGGCTGCGGCCCGTGAGCCCGGCTGTGCACTCTCCTGGCACAGCGTGGAGCTGGGGAAGTTGGACCGTGGGCACTAGGTCTGGAGACAGAATTAGAGCAAATGTTAAGGTGTCATTTTTGTAGTTTGAAGGGGAATCAGAAAAAAGACAAAACATTTGTCATCCAATTTTTTTCTTTAGATTTTGGCCTTGGGAAGCTTTAGACTCTGTGGGGTTAAAGTTCCCTTAATTATCCGCATTTTGAAAAGCAAAAACCAGTTGTTAGGGGTCAGAGTCTCTCTTGAATCTAACTAGAGCTCTCCAAGCCCCTGCTGGTCCCTGAAGGGAGAGAGAGAGAGACAGAGAGAGAGAGAGAGAAGGAGAGAGACCTTGTTCAATAGCAAAACTAAGGCTGTTCATTTGGGAACAATTTTGGGATTAGCAAAACTGAATTTAATTTGTTTAATGATAATGCATCTGATGTTTTAAGTGCTGAAAAGAAGTGGGAGAAACAAGGACCTATTTCTTACCTTTTTCAAACCTGCCACAAACACAATAAAATTCTTAAAATTCTTCAGCCTAAAAGGAATCAGCTATAAAACTTTCTTATGCAGGAAAATGCCTCTGTGGACAGCGGTCCAGCAGCGACAGACAGGAACTCCAGAAAGGTCTCTCCGTTCAGAAAGCCCGGCAAAGATCCGGTCCTAACACTGGGCTGTAGTTCTAGAGCACGAAGGAGAGTGACAGCAAACAGCAGTGAGCAGCTCACAGCAACAGAGAGACGACAGAGAAAGCCCGGCCCCACGCGGATCCCAGGATCGTCCCGTGCTGCTGATCTCACATGACGGAGAGATTTCAAAGGCTAGGTGCTCTGGTCCAGATAGAACAAAGTTTGTAACGGAAACAGACGCCCCTGGCGGCTCCTGCGTGAA